>NW_024704757.1:13293714-13893714 GCF_018977255.1 Callorhinchus milii
ACTCTCCCCCTCCTGCCCCACCCTCCCCTAACTCCTCCCCCTCCTGCCCCACCCACCCCCTAACTCCTCCCCCTCCTGCCCCACCCTCCTCCTAACTCCTCCCCCTTTCTGCCCCACCCTCCCCTAACTCCTCCCCCTCCTGCCCCACCCTCCCTTAACTCCTCCCCTTCTGCCCCACCCACCCCCTAACTCCTCCCCCTTCTGCCCCACCCTCCTCCTAACTCCTCCCCCTTTCTGCCCCACCCCCCCCTAACTCCTCCCCCTCCTGCCCCACCCACCCCCTAACTCCTCCCCTGCTGCCCCACCCTCCTCCTAACTCCTCCCCCTCCTGCTCCACCCTCCTCCTAACTCCTCTCCCTCCTGCCCCACCCTCCTCCTAACTCCTCCCCCTTCTGCCCCACCCTCCTCCTAACTCCTCCCCCTCCTGCCCCACCCTCCCCTAACTCCTCCCCCTCCTGCCCCACCCTCCCCTAACTCCTCCCCCTCCTGCCCCACCCTCCTCCTCACGTGCTGATGGGTTTCTAATGAGTTATGGGTCGCGGTCAGAGCGCGAGCGAGAGAGCGAGCGAGAGGGAGCGATAGCGAGAGCGAGAGAGGCGGACCCGGGTTCGATTCCCGCCCGGCAAGTCAGGTCGCGGCCAACGAATTTCCAATTGCCTCGAAATTCCTTGCTCCGCCAAGCCTGATAGCAATGCCTCACGACAAAAGCAAAAGCAAAAACACAGCCCACCAGCGAAAACCACATGCACGCGCACGCAGTGAAAAAATAACCCCCATCATAATAATAATAATGATAATAAATCGGTCGCCTTCAATCCACGGCTGTTTGCGGGGCATGGTGCACCGCCGCCCGCGAATTGGCTGTTGGCCCGTCTGTTCTGCGAGGCGCTTTGGAGAACATCTCGAAGAGGTGGAAAGGCGCTGCGTCAAATGCAAGGAGTCTTATTCTTATTTATTATAACGTGCGCCTGACAGACGTGCGCCTAACTGCTCTGAAGCCTTCCGGTGACGCCGTCACGCAAGTTGTTGTTGCAACTCCTCGCTCCAGGATACCTCACCAGTGAACCTTTTTCCATTGGGAGTGGGACTGTGTATATATATATATATATATATATGTTGCATATATATTATACAGTATATGTAAAGATCGGCAAGAGGTTCCATTTCTTTGACCGCGCTTTTGGTCTTCTTTCCCCTCCCCCACCCCCAGTGCCGTTAAGCACCTTGGGACGCCCTCGCGACGATGAAAGTTGCAGTATGAATGTAAATCTGCGGTGCGTTCTCCTTGTGGTGGGGCATCCGTCTTCTTGCCGCCGCTGTCTCGCGATTTCGCACAACTGCCGCTTGATAACGATCATAACGAGAAAAAAAACTCTTACATTTGACGTGATGCCTCATTACATCATTGGGATGCCGCCAAGTGCTTTGCAGGATTTAGTGCAAAGAGAAGTGACTGTGTACGTTTGAGGCCGAGCACAACAAAGTCCTGCAAACAGCCATAAAGTCGAATGACCCAATTTTACCTGGAGGATCGTTGGCCAGGACACAGGGAGAAACTCCTTTCACTCTTCACTGTGTCCATCAAACATATTGAGAGAAATAATATGTAAATGAAATGATGGAGTATTGCAAGGGAATTGGTATCCACCGTGGCTGATCGGAAATTAGTGCTTGCTGCTGGGCAAGTACTGAAATAGCTTCCTCGTATCTCATGAAAGGATCGGGGGACGAGGGGGTAAAGAACGGCAATTTTAAATAGGCGTCTTTGAAGTAATTAGAGGACTGCATAGCATGATGATCAAAGCAGGATTACCAGAATAAAGCAACTTAATAAAACTTATCTGTCAGTAGTTGGACATATTCCTGCTGTTTCCACGACATTACTCACGAGGTATGACAAGAAAATGGAATGTGGGGGAAAGGAGGTGTAATGACCAAATATTTCGGGGTCATAGAATTGGAAGCAAATGACTCGGAAAACATGAAAATATCACTACATTTTTTTTTTGGGCTGCACTGGTTGGAAGATAATACAATCGTTATAGCAAAATAAATGACAAGTGTCAATCCACATCTCGAACATTTTATTTCTAGGTTTTGTTTGCAGGAAGACAACTTTTTACTTCTCCCCCCCCACCCCGCTCGCCCCCATGCTATGGTCCCATGGCTGACAACTAGCACCTCATCCAAGTGGACATTATTCATGTGTCAGTTGAAACAGAGGAGTGAAGACAAAGTGTCCCAGCTGAGCCCAATTCTGTTACCGCTTGCGGTGTCAACACAAACACCTCCAGTAATGGGTATTGGTTTCAGACTTTAAACTGGGACACTGCTCATTCTCCCCTCTGTAATCCCAGGCGGTGAAATAAATCATGGCACTCATATATGAAATCATCTTAATTGGCAGGAGCTTTGGTCTGTTTGGCTCAGCTGCTTACTGAATGTTACTTGCTGAGTATGGGGCGGGCACAGCCCACGCTTGAAGGGTACTGCTCATGGTTTGATAACTTGGGTCCTGGTTTTAACATACAGCGGAATCATAGAGTGAAGCAGGCCCTCTAGCTTGCACTGGATTTTTCTCTCTACATAAACCAATCGAATCCCGCTCATTACAGAGCCAGAGAAGCAGTGAATAAAAATTAAAACATTTCATTAATACCTAAGAGCGAAACCAAAGATGATATAGGCTCACCCCCACCAAATTGACACAAGCCTACAAGGAATATAACCTGAGAAAACACCGAGTGCTGTTTCTTCTGTGTCGTATTAAAACATGGAACCAATTATAAAATTACCCTTTTTTTTCAGATTTCTTATGTGCAACTATATTCCCCCAAGTCGGTGAAAGAGGTCTGAAGATGAATTGTAGTCTGAACCTAATCTATTGATTCCTTTACGGTCTGCTGGTTAACCAGTAGAACTGATCCAGAACAGTTGATTTCCATATAAGGTGCATCACCGCAGAGAACATACATGGACACTGCTATTTATGAGCTGTGCAGTCAACAACGGCTGTGTCAAATTAGGAAACAGCATCTACATAACTCAGAAGGTCATGAAACAGATGCGAGGTTGCAAATGAATGATGGTTTACAGCGATGGCTTCTCTCAGAATCTGTATATGATTAGATTGGTTAAAATGATCAATTTTTTAAAAGAAAAAACACGTGTTACTTTGCTACTTTTGCACAGTCTCACATTTTGTAAAGATCTTAATATGTATGATGTTACAACCGAATGAGTAAAATAAAAAAAGGGGCCCGGGGGAGAAAATAAACACGCAAATTTTTTCCCTGTAAATTTATTAAAACAGCAATTAAAATTAAATAAAATTTTTATAGTTTTTGAATTGAAATATGATAATGAATTTCGGATTGCTATTGCTGATAATTGAACACTCCCAGGCAGATAGACACAGTGCATCAGTTTGATTTATATACAATCTTTATTTAATTCAGTAATAACCAGAAAAGGAAAACTGAGCCTCATCTGTCCAGACTACAATAACCTTCTCCTTTACCTTCTTCTCTCCAATTCCCTCATCTCCTCTCTTCCTCTCTGAATTGTTGCCACAGACAAGAAAGCCACATGTGTATAAATAAGTTATTTGTAAATATTAATCTTTGTCAGGGCATATCATCCTATTTGGGATCAAATTTTATGGAATCAATAAGAAAGGTCATTTCCCTCCGGATTTCACATCTCCAGATTAATTTCTTGTTATCATACCTCCAAGACTGATATCTGTGTTTCATGTTGCAGTGTCTTTGGTTAAGTTTAAAACACCTAAGACTTGATCTCACCAGGTTGCGTTGTTCTTTTATAACTGTGCACAGAAAACTAACATCTGATACAACTGTTATTCATGTAATTAAGCACAATTAACCATTATAAAAATAAATTCAATCACATTTATGAAACTAATATAAACACCAGAAGGATTTAGAAAGCAATTTTTAAAAAAAAACAAACAGAAATAGCAAGGGAGGTGTTTCGTGTGGTTTCAAAATGATCATTTTATAAACACAATATTTCATAATTATTCCCTTCAAACTGTGTTTGATACAACATCTTTACACGTCTTTGAGACGTCTCAAAGCGCTTTACAGAATATGCTGTGAAGTAAGTTGACTGTATATTTATGGACGAAATTCCTTATACCCAAATAATCTATGATCAAGGATACTCAATCATCCAATGGAAGAATGATACCTGTCTTGAGTTTTTATAAGTTTTGTAGCCACATTTTGCAGCAATAATAGTACAAACACTTATATGCAAATCCAAATTGCATGCAAATAAATTGTACTCACTCTTCCATAATTGTAAGGGACAATTGTGAGCATTATTACTTGAATATCTTATTTCTCAGTAGGCATAGAGCATCCCACATTATTTCCTTTACAAATGCTAATGTTTTGTTGTGCTATATGTGTTAAAATGAGGGTTCACAAAGTCATAATAAAAAGGGATAAAAAATTGCAGGCACTGAAAATCTTGGACAAAAATCACTAGAGGTCAATCGGCATCAGAAAGCGAACGATGCAGCATAATAATAGGAATATTCATTATATTTGATATAATGCATTTTACATCAGCAGGGTGTCTCAAAGGAGTTCACAGACTATACTGTAAAGTGCAGTGATGGTGCAAATTGTAGGCAGAGGCATTTTTGGAGGTGCCATTTTTTGGATGTGATGTTAAACCAAGAATCTTTTTGCTATTTCACAAAGAAAAGGGAATTTCCTGACATTGGTCATTTACTTCTTGGCTGTTTATGATACATTATTGCGCGCAAATTGGCTGCCGCGTTTGCGTACAAATTCGTAGTACGCTTTACAATAAATGTTTGAAGCTCTTTGAGACGTCTCAACAACATGATAAGGCGCTATATCAAATACAACGATTATTTTTATAAATGGATAATACGTTAAAGTTTAGGGCTCAGCAGTTAGAGCACTCACCTCGCAAGTGAGAGACCTGGGTTCGATTCCCGGCGGGGGGCGAAACCTTGGGCAACTTTCCTTACTCCACACACCTGATAATAATCCCTCAAGAATAAAAACAACAATAATTTGGTCACTCAATCCACGACTGTTTGTGGGACACTGCTGTGTGCAATTGACTGCTGCATTTTGCCCACAAAATATACAATCAACTTGTTTTACAATACATTGTGTGAAGCGCTTTGAGACTTAGAAGACGTGATAAGGCGCTATATCAAATCGTTTCCCTCCTCATTAAGCATCAGACACTGGTGCTGTGAAATGCGATTGATAGATTGCGATCCCTTGGATCCAGGTAAAGTATGAATCATAAAGCATTCAAATTGCTTTGTTCTTTTTAATATATATATTTTAAAAACACTGTCCTTGAGGACTACCAACTTGGAAACGAATATGTGTTCTGCCTCTTAGATCTGCAGGAAGAGTGAGCTTGAATTTTGCTTTCCTCCTGCAGCATATCACAGCCTCTTTATTACTGCTCAGTGAGAGGCTAAGTAAGGTCTCGGGATAAGTACTGTGCCCTATTAGGAAGAGGAATAAACCATTTGGCTATCCAGGTTGACAGACCATTTGATTAATTCAGGGCAGTTCTTTTTCATTCCCAACCCATTTTGGTGCCTTTTCTCTGTGTTTCTCAAAGCCCTTATTATCCAAATATCTCTCTACCCACCTTCTGTTTTTAAACAAAAATAAAACACAATTCTAGATGAATCCAGCTATATTTCCACCGTGTCAGTTGGGTTCTTTTTCTTTTGTTGTTGTTGTTGTTGTCATTTTTTTTGTAGCCCTGTGAGATTTGCATTCCACATGAAAGATGCTATGAGAGAGAGAGAATGCAAGCTTCCTGATTATTTAGCCAACATTCGCAAATAATCATAATAATAATAATCCTTGTATTTGATATAGCGCTTTTCACGTCGGGAGGACGTCCCAAAGCGCTTCACAGAACACACTGTAAAGTGAATTGACTGTATATTTGTGGGCGAACGCGGCAGCCAATTGCACACAGCAATGTCCCACAAACAGTTGTAGATTGAAAATGACCAATTTATTATTGTTTTGGGTTTTGAGGGATTATTATTAGGCTCTGTGTGGAGTAAGGAAACTTGCCCAAGGTTTCGCCCTCCGCCTGGAATTGAACTCAGGTCTCTCACTTGCAAAGCGAGCGCTCTAACCACTGAGCTACAGGACTCCACTTAAATGGAGATAACCTGGGATCTGCAAGTCTGGAGGGCTTGAACTCAAGGGCTTGGGTGGGTTTTTAAAATGCAAACAGAGAAAAAAAACTTTTTTTTTGGGTGGGGGGAGACTTGAGGACTTTGTGTGGGTGGGGGGATGTGTGTGGGAGGGGATGGTGGCTGACGTGGATGGAGGTGGATGCGATGTATTTTTTTAAAATGCCAGCTAAGATATTAAAGCACATTTCACACAGCCCTGCTGATGAGTGAGACGCATCTGATAGACAGACTCCCACTGACTGTATCACTCCTGCATCAGCTCCACACCACCGCATGGGATGAAGAGGCAGAAGCAACGCCAGACGAGACATCGAGTCAGTGCTGCCTTGTCAGGTTTGCTGTAAACCCCATCGAAACGAGTATAAATATTGGGAAGCATTTTTTTTCACGATTCTTAGGTAGGGACTGCAGATCTAACCATCGCAGCTGCTCTCTCTCTCTCTCTATATCTCTCTCTTTCCAGGATGAAGCTGACCTTCAGTGTCCTGTCGGTGTGTGTGGTTGTGCTGTGGGTGATGAGTTTTGTACTGTTGGTGGTGGCAATAGGCACAGATTTCTGGTACATCATCGATGCCTCCAAACTGGAAACGTTCTTCAATTCTTCCGAACAGCTGGGATCTCACTCTGGGCTTTGGATAACTTGTAAACGTAAGGGCTATTTAATCAGATTGTTGCAATCGTGGAATTCATGTGAAACACCTTTTCTCTGCTCTGTGTACAGTAACCCATTCGTTCACCTCTAGTTCATATCTTCGTTAAGGTAATGAACATGATATTTTCATACACCTGTTATTTTAAAGCTAGTTTGCTGATTTGTAAATTTTCTATCCTCGGTGTGTTTTAATGCACTATTTGACAACGTTTATGAATGAGCAAAGAATGTTCCTTCGGGCTGACCAAATGTTTTGTGCCCTTTTTATTCCAGTTAAAAGTAAATGTTTTCCGTTAATGAATCCATTCTGGCAAGGAAGCAGGAATTTTACAGATACGCAAAGACAACTCTTAAGTAAGTAAAGTCTCTCTCTGTGTTTTAGTTTCTGATTTCATCGGGAAGTAAGAATAAAAGATTATAGGGTGCAAACTGCAGTGACTCAATGTATTATTCAACCCATCAATCTACCATTGTTTCAAATACAATCAATGGTCTGAAAACTATTCATTAAGCAGAAGGTTATAGCTGAAGATACTCCTGAATTACCTGAGATTATAATCCTTGCATTTGATATAGCATCTTTACACATCTTCGAGCCCTCTCAAAGCACTTTACAGAATTATGCTGTAAAGTAAATTGACTGTATATTTGTGGACGAAACGTTGTATATCCAAACAATCTATTTGTGATCAAGGATATTCAATCATCTGAATGGAAGAATGATTCCAGTCAATACAGTTTGTCTCGCAATCCCATATGATAAAACACAATGGGTTGTCAGTTTTATTAATGAATTATCAATGGACGTTTTTATCAATGAAGTTTCACAGCGCAATGGAGACTTATCAGGGAGGTGGGCTTGGTACAAGAGATTTTTTTTCAATCTGTTATTGCAGTAGGAAAAAAACCTACTGATTCAGGTGATTGACGTCTATGTTCTTGTTTTATTTGGTTACAGACATGCACGGAACATTTGTAATCCTGCTTCCACTTAGCCTTATCCTGATGATTTTTGGAGGAATAACCGGATTTATAAGCATCTTAGCACGAGTTTACCTGTTACTGTTATTGACGGGACTTCTTTTTCTGTTCGGAGGTAAGAGTTAAGATGAAAACGTAAAATTATTATCTTGGCAGCCTTCCCTCATTTTTTTTCTCTTTTTTTTTGCTGCGAGTTTGATAAAGACAGAAAAAGCTGATCAGCAGATAACCGGTTACCTCGACAAGTCTCACACTAATGATAAAACATACACATTGGTGAAAGATTAACCTTTATTTGTATGGCGCCCAATTCATATTGAGATTAGTGTAGAGCAGTCAGTACTAGTTTAGGCTCAATGAGTAAATAACCTCTTTCATTTCAGTATTGGGAGGGAGAAAGGGAGACGGGGGTCAGAAGGCAATAAAGTTTAGGAGCTGATAATGAAAAAATCATTCCAGCAAAAGAAAACACAAGATTAATCACAAACAATTCACACTGTGTTCATTACAACACAGTTCGGGAGCTGAATGTACTAACTTTACCTGAAATACACTCATGTTAGATGGGCACTGTTTTTCAACGTTAACAAGCCTTATATTATATGCAGTATAAGACCGTCCAAAATACAATGGACAACAAATGCCCTAGAATGGGTCACAAAGCAACAACACATTGAAGGGCTGACATTATGTTACACACCATACCACTCAAAGCTTCTTTCTCAAAGTTTCTTGATGCTGTTCCAGTCCTGAAGTGGATTATCTCCTCGAAACTCACTCTTAAGTGGCATTTGAAGGGAAGGTGAGATTTGATTCAGTTTTCAACCTTATATTTTTTGCTGCTGAGTGATAGTAGATGACTATGCTATGGCAAACACCAGTGATCGAATCACATCTTTTAAGATGAGCTCATATCGCACTATGCAATTTAAACTGCAATGTCATCAGGTCGTGTCAGCCTGATTCACTTGGTAAGCACTCTGCCTCTAAGTCAGAAGGTGCTGTGTTCAAGCCCCATGCTGGGACTTTGAACTTGCATACACTAGGCAGACTTTCCAATGCAGTGTTGTGTTGTGATATCGGAGGTGCCGTCCTTCGGATGAGACTATAAAACAAGGACCCGTCTGCCTGTTCGGGTGGGCGCTAAAGATCCCAAGGCACCATTTGAAAAGAGAAGGGAGTTTCCCGCAGTATTCTGGCCAACATTCCCTCCAAATAAAATCAATCACTCATTTCATTGGTGGGACATTGCTGTGCACAAATGGTTTGCCGCACTCACTCACCTACAGAACGACAGTCACTACAACGTTGGTAAACCAACCTTGTGAAGCGCTTTGAGATGTCCTCCAGACGTGAAAGGCACTACATGAAATGCAAAGATTATTATTACGTTTTGTTATTGCATAAGACAAAGAGGCCCTAATTATAGTTGATTATCTTCTCTGCATGTTGCTGTTCTGTTTCCTGTGACTACATTGTTATATGTGCACTGAGGTACAGAATGGCCACGATGCATCTGTTTTTGCTGCGTTGGCTGCGGTTCAAAAAAGCAGCAACTCTCTTATTGAACGCATTGTCTAAACTCTATTTACGAATAGACAAAATTTAGCCCAGATACGCAGTGAAAATCAGTAAATGCATTTATACATTTATACTTGATTCATTGCCACACTGTTATTCCAATTTTAAGAACTGAATACGAACCTTATCCATGCAAACTGGATTAAATAAGCGCCTCAGGTTCAAAAGTAATAAACAACCAAAGCAAAATCAATTAGCATTTTCGAATTCTAGAGTGAGGTAGAACAAAAAAGGAAAAAAATCTGTGCTTTACAAATGGCAAGAGAATAGAATGAATAGTTAAATGAATGAACAAATACTCTGTATTGTAAAAAAGAGCAGTGTTCCAGTACAATAGCAAAGATGATGTATTTGCAATTCTTCTTGGTAACAAGATAAGAAAATTGGGTTGGCCAGACATGAAAATTTAAGGAAAGACAGTAAGACTTTAGAATGTAAGGATTGCAGTGGGTTAGAATATATAATAATAATAATGATAATAATAATAAACATTGCATTTGATTATTGCACCTTATCACGTCTTCGAGAAGTCTCAAAGAGCTTTGCAGAATATACTGGAAAGTGAATTGACTGTATACTTTGTGGGCGAAACGCGGCAGCCAATTGCGCACAGCGAAATACTGGAGCTTGTACGTGCAAAACACTTTTTATTTCACGAATGATGTGGTGTTGAAAAAAAACTCTTAATCAGTGGCTGATGTGTGGCATCTGGATTATTCACTCGTGTGGGGCTGCAATGTTTGGGTAAAGACATTTAAATAAGCACTTTGCAACTTCAAGGTACTTAGTCAATAACGCTTGAGAATAGCTCTCTTTATAGATTAAAAGCTTGTAAAATCATTTGTGAAATAAATCGGTCCTGATTCTTACTATTAAAGTGTGAGATTAGTGTCTCGGAGCCACTGGAAACATGGTGAAAGCAATCTGATTTGGTGCGAGGTATATAAACATGAGTGTGACCAGGAATCTAAACCTCCAACTCATCCATTTCTTATTAAGAAACAGAGAAAAAGAAAGAGACAAGTATAAGAATACAAGTGCAGTCGCTACATACTGCATGTCATGTAAAAGCTCAATGACTGGAAGCATATTCTGAGGTTACAAACAGTGGCATACACTAGTTAGACCTTATTACACTGTAATACATGTTGTACGAGCCATTTATATTCCAAGATGAATTACTGGAGGGTCTAGTCAGCCCTTGCTGCATATACATGTACATTATATATTCTGAGAGAACACATTCTGGCAGAGAGCAGTCCACACCTTATTATTCATAAATGCTCACTGCATGAGTCCCAGAATTAATAGTGCATGCTGCCTGTCCATCATATCTGAGGTGGTGAGACTTGAATTCCCTGTTGCTTAACAGAAGTTCTCCCGCTTGGATTTAGTCTCAGATTTACTGGGTAAATGACTCCATAATTGACTTCTCTGTAGAATCGCTTTCAGAACTAAATAATGAACTCTTGCATTTGATATATGGCGCCTTTCATGTCGGAAGGACATCTCAAAGTCCTTTGCGGGATTCACTGTAAGGTGTAGTGACTGTCTGATCACGTTCCCGAGTAGAATGAAGGGAACTGAGGATTTGGTGGTTGTTTTGTTTGATTTATTTCTGAGTGAAAAAGGCAAAAGAAGAACTTACACAAAAGAAGTACTTCAACCAAATAAGACAGGTTCTGTGTTAGCCTTCCCGAGCAGAGCAGTACATTTTCCTGGTGATCTGGAAAGAGAAGGGAAGTGAGTTGTGCCTATTTTCATATGCAATATGACCTTTTTTTGATTGAACGATCCAAGTGTTCATTCTTATTTCCAAACTGCTTGAAAACAAATCCTCTCCACCTTTAAGCTTGACTTAATTTCTTCTTAATGGCTTTGGGAGGATTGGGAGAGGCCGAATGACAGCGCTGAGCACTTTTCTCTCTCTGTGACTAATTGTCTGGGGTGAGCTTCTACGGAGAAGGATTATTTTGAGCGTTCTTCTGCCGTCACGTATCTCATTCAAAGTCAGCTGCAGTGCAGTCCACCGAGGCCTCTCGATCCAGGTGGAATTCCTTTTCTTGTGCATTCAACTTACTTTTAATTATGCACGATGTTAATGCCACTGGTACGTACTGTAGTCTGATTTCCAAACCAGGCTTATTGATCTTGGAAATCTCAAACACAGTACGCTTTCCGGTTTCAAGCACGTAATTATCAGAGGCCGTTGCAGGCACTGTGGCACATGTTCAACCGTGTGAGGACAGCAGAGCTGGGTGGTGGATGAGTCAGGTATCAAACCGCAAACTGGTTCTGGATTCACCCTTACCCTGTGAGATCACTTGTCCCATTGTGACTGTGGCTGTTTGAAACTTTGTGTTGGGAAATGTCATGAATCAAGGAGCATCCTGTATTCTGGGGAACTAAAGATCGATGAACATAAATGGAGCTTTGCAAAAAGGAAAGGTTAGCAATATCCAGAGACAACTGCATTTTGTTGGCAATTTGATTTAAAAGAGAAAAGCATCTGTGTGCGCTTTTCGTGGGTGTGTTCCATTAGCTCTCCCCACTCTTGCAGTTCAGGACAATGCCTTTCAGTTCAAATCTTGCCTTCCAGACAGTTATGAAACAATTATGTTCGTGCAGCTACAAGTAGAATAAGTCAGGTACAAATCAATTCACATCCATGAGAACTTTTAATCATGTGACTTTGAAGGAAAGAAGTTTTTTTTGCATATTAATTGGCATTATGTCTTGAGACGTGCATTTTCTGAAGCCAGTTTGCGCACAGATGTCCCACAAACAGCATTAAATATATATATATATATATAATCATTACTTGGGTATTTATGGGGTAGAAGTTTCATCTGAGTCTAGATTGAATGATATTAGTTGTTGTATTTAATATGGTACCTTCTCATGTTGACATTTCTCAAAGCACGTCACAGAGGTTTTCTGTTAAATGTGGTGACTGTACATCTGTAGATGAGTACAGTGGCAAATTTGCCCACAGTAATGTCTCACACACAGCCCAGTCTGAAGCGAATGACTGAATCTTCGAACCCTGGGGAATGGTTGACCAGGACACTGGGGAGAAACTCCCTTCTCTTTTCGAATAGTACAACGGGATTAGCTGACTTCCAGGTTTAGCTTGATGAATAATTAATTCTTCGGGCCTCGGAGGCAATTTTGTTTAACAAAAAGTCATCTCCACTACAAGTATCCAACTACAATTTCTGTATCACATTTCCAATTACTTCCCATTAATTTAAAGTGCTTCACTAATGAATGCTTCAACAACGAATTTATTTTGAAAGTGAACTGAACAGAAGCGAGATGTGTTCTCCCTCCCCCGTCCCCCCTCCCCCCGACTTCTACCTGATTCTTCCTGCGTAATAAGATAGAATTTAACGTCGTCCAAGGTGAGCACAGCACAAAGCAATCACATTTCAATGAATTTAAGGTTAAGGCATTCACAGTAACAGCATTCATAGAAAAGCAATTTCTGAACCAGACTTTGGAGTAAATGGCTTCAGACATTAGCTTTTTGTCATTTGAACGTTCGGGGAATGTGTGGACAAACAGTGGTGTCAATGAACCACAATAAAACCAATGTCCCTTATTATAACAATGTATTCAGGAATAATACCTTTGGGAGTGCAGAAAAATGAGTAGTTTCAGTTAATGTGAAATAAAGTACAGATGCTCATATATGTAGTTTCCTGTAATAATTTCAATATTAGAATCCCTTGCTGAACATTTTTGTGAGCATAGACTACTACTAGCATAATCTGCTCTTGATGGTTAGGATCCACAGATAAATCAGTCGCACTTCAGTTTTCTAGCTCTGTTGCGTAGATGTACAGTTTTCATCCCAAACGCTATCCTCTAATTCAGCGGAGTTCCACTGGGCGGGAATATTCAGTGCAAGTCAGGTTGGTGAAAGGAGGAAATCCTCTCGTTGTTAAGTCTGACCAAAATTATGTTCGTGTTACGAAAATTAAACTTTATTTGCAGGAACGTCATTGTTAAACCAGGCAATTTTATGTTCCCGATTAAACATAAAATATAAATCATTGTTCTCTATAAAATGTTGTAAATGTAACAACTTTGCATTTGTAGGCAATGAAGGCAATGTCCCACAAACAGCTATGGATTAAGCGCACAATTTTATTGGGTGGGGGGGAAGGGGGGATTGTCGACCAAGACACCAGGAGAAACTCCCTTCTCTTTTCGAGTAGTGTCAAGGGATCTTTAAATCCCCTTCCTCCCCAGCACCCCATTAGAGGGTCAGTTTAGACTGTGTGAGTTTAAGTCGTGAGGCGTGATTTGAAACCACGACCTTCTGACTGAGAGGCGAGAGTGCTACCACGGAGCCAGGCTGATACACATACTATATTACATTATAGTGGACCTTAACGTCAGAGAAACTACAGCACTAGTGGAGGCCATTCAGCCCATCCACTGGAACTAAATATTCTAAATCCAATGCACAAGATCATTCAAGACCGGTTTGGATAGTATCTTTCATGTCAAGGGGGATGTTTCAAAGTGCATCAGAGGAATCAGTTGTAAAATGTAATGAATGTGTATTTTTCTGTTGGCAAACAATTTAGCAATTTTGCACCCATCAGTCCCACAACCAGCATTTAATATATATATATAAAATCATATCATCAAAGATATTCAACAGTTCACATTAACTAGCATGTGCAGTGATAGTTTGGTCATCCTGCATGTGATATCAAGTAGTTAACAAGCCTATTGCTTCCAATAATGACACAACCCACTGTCAACCAGATAAATGGGACACAAGATAAAGTATTAGATAGTGATAATTATCTTCCAATGATCTCCTGGTGTCCAGGGAGTTTTCTTTTAATTGATGCCAGGCACAGTTAATGCTCTATAGATTAGTTCTTATTGCTAACTGGATAGAGCGTTTACCTGGCATTACAGGGAGTCTGGCCTTCCTGTAAAATGCTTCACTGAGGTAACAACTCTTTGTGAATTCATTTGACAAGTTCCAGATGAACAAAGTCATTTCCAGAAAATGTTTTAATGATAGGCACAAACAGGAGCGATGATGCAAGGGCACATATGGTCCATGTTGCCTTGTCTCTGTCGCTGATGCTGATGATTACACCCAAAATTAATCACCAGTGTCGTGAACAAAACTCTGAGTCTGCAACAGTGGAAATTGCACACGTTCTGTGGCACGACCAAGTTTGTTGTAGAATTGAGCTCATACTTTCTTAAGCCCCACTCAAATGCTGCATTATAACATGACAGATATTATTCTAAACCACAATATTAGAGCAATTGCCCTGACTTGTTTTAGGCAGCTCCATCTGCCTTGGATCTGGTAATGTTTTTAGTACTCAGCACATTTAAATAAGCTTATTAAAGTTGTTAAGGCACCATTAATTGGGTACATTATGGCTACAGAATTAGTCTCCACTTGACAAGTACATTAGATTCAACACAGGGAAAAGGTTCTGCCCTTTTTGCAGCTGCAGAACAAGGGTCGCTGAGTAACCTACTGATACAAAATACCAATTATCCCTAATTTAGTGAACTGAAAGCTGATAATTGCGCTGAATTTGACAGAACTTGTGAACTCGTGAATCATAAGATGACGATGTGTCGTCCACACATCTGATTTCTGGGCCATCCAAACACATTTTCTCCGCGCATCACACAATGAGTAGTTATCCATTTTTCCTGGACCATTTGTAGGAAAATTACTTCCTGTACCTAACGGAAGAAAATTCGAATGTAACGGGAGCTGCCCTTTATGAAAGAGTTTTGATAAAGCCACGTGTGTTTGTCACTCATTTATATGGGGGGAAAAAAGTCTGAAAGGAGGAAATATTCTGGGTGAGTTCTACCACATTTTTTTGGGTAGAAGCTATTTTGGATTATTAATAATAATCCTTGCATTCGATATAGCACTTTTCAGGTCTTTGAGACGTCTCAAAGCACTTCACAGAATACACTCTAAAGTGAATTGACTGTATATTTGTGGGCGAAACGCAAATTGCGCACAGCAGTGTCCCACAGACTAGTTGTGGATTGAGTGACCAAATGATTATTTTTTTTTCTTGAGAGATTATTATCAGGCGTGTGGAGTAAGGAAACTTGCCCAAGGTTTCGCCCCCTGCCGAGAATCGAACACAGGTCTCTCGCTTGCGAGGCGAGCGCTCTAACGACTGAGCTACAGGATTCCGCATAGATTCTCTCCGCGCAACTTTTAGTTTGCTTGCAAAATGCTCACTGCACTTTTACTGTATTGCGCTTTGAGACTTCCTCCTGATGTGAAAGCCCTGTTGCCAAATGTAATGACTATTTATTTAAAAATTTAAAAATGTATTCAAGAAGGAGTGCCTGCTCTTCAGAGGATGATTTATTTTGTTGGTCAGGAAGAATTTATCTTTCATTAGTGACAATAATAAGTGGGAATGGTTCTTGTGATGAATGAATATATAACTCATTTAAGTTTAAACAACAAATCTACATTTCTTTGGCTTTGGAAATAATAATCTTTGCATTTGATTCGGGGCCTTTCACGTCAGGAAAGGTCTCACCCTCATTTCACAGCATTAAACTCTGCAGTGATTGTGTATCTTGTAGGCGAATGAATGTACAAGGTCATATAATTTTCTCTATTTTTGAAAAGATTCTTTGTACAATATCCATTAAATTAATAATAGTACGATACTTGCATTTGATATACTGCCATCCACTACACGTGGGCACCTGAAAATGCCTCACAGGATTTACAGTGAAGTGTAGTGACTGTGTATTTTGTAGATGATTCATGGCAGGTGATTTGTATACAGCAATGTCCCACAAACAGCCAGTTCTCATTGTTCGTTCAGCTGTGGTCTGATTTATATTTCAGAAAGCAGCATTTGAATTTCAGGAATAGCTCATCGCTCTTTGATTTGGTTATTCATTGCTGCGGGCAACTGAAGCTTTAATTAATTGCTGTCATAATGACAAGCACATCTTTTGAAGCGGTGGAGCTTCTCTCTCATTTGCACCTTCAACGGTCGCCCATACAAGAAAAAGTTTCTCAACGATCAAAGAACTCTCGACAGATCATGCATGTATTTCTCTCTCCACTTCGGATCAGATAACGAGACAACAAGACCGAGGCCCTCCTGGTTGGCTCCCGTCAGCGCTCCACACCTCAGGCACTGACAGCATCACCATCCATGGTTGCGCACTCCACCTCACTGAGTCAGTCCGGAACCTTGAGGTCTTGTTTGATCCTCAACTATCCTTTCTACCCCAGATCTGCTCCGTGACCCGCTCTGCCTTCCCCCCCCACCTCCGCAACATCGCCCGGCTCCGACACGGTCTCACGCCGCAGGCCACCGAAACCCTCATACACTCCTTCATTACATCGGGGCTCGACTTTGCAAACTCACTGCTTGTCGGCCTCTCCAACTCCTCCTCCATAGACTGCATGTCATCCAGAACTCTGCAATTTTGTAATTTTATTGTTGTTGTGGTGGTGGTGGCTTTAGATACCCAGAGCATTTCAGCAATGCCCCTTTGCTCATGATCTTAAAAAGCCGATCAATTAAAAAGCAGGACTTTTTCAAGTCCCGCCTGAAAACCTTCCTCTTCGATCGTGCTGACGGTCCCCCCTCCCACCCCCTCTCCGGCTCGGAGTCAGGCTACTATTAAGCGCACTGAGACGCTACCCTGTGAGGAGGGCGCTATCGGTGCAAGTTGTTGTTGTTGCTCAATTGGAATCAGCTTAGAAAATACCCGTACGCAATGTCTTTAGCCGCATTCGTCGCTGCTAGATTTTTTTTAGCAAATCTAAAGACATAGCTAACAATGGACCACGATTTCTATGGATGACTCAAGCTTCTCTTGTAACACACGTCATCCATTTATCACTTGTGCAGCAATCGAATAAACCAATACAGTTTATTGCACTTTGTTTGGAATAAGAAGCTCTTGTTACGCAGCAGTCATTTGTTGGGGTCAACTGACAACGTTCATTGAGGCTGAGCAATGAAGAAATCGGGACATTTTTTTAGATTACACAGTACATTTACATTTCATGTTTGAATTTCGAATGGGAAGGTAGCTACAGTAGTAGAGTATTTCTGATTCTTCAATCAGAATTGTGCTTGGATCAGAAATGTATTTTTCTGAACATCGCAAAATATGAAGCTTGTGAAAAAGGTAATATGACCATATGAACAATAACAATCATCTGAGGTGAGCGGGAGAGATATGTAATTGGATTAGGAACTGTGAAAACTTTTAAAAGAGTTATTCGCCTACAAAGTACACGGTCACTACACGTTGCAGTAACATCTTGTGAAGCATTTTGAGACCTCCTCCTGGCGTGAAAGGCGCTACATCAAAAGCAAGGATGATTACAACAACAACTTGCACTTACAAAGGGCCCTCCACCATGGTAGCGTCTCAGAGTTACTACTACTATTACTGTATATTACTACTGTTATTACTAATTATTATTGTTTCAGGAGAAATGCTGACCTTGTGTGGGTCGCTGGAGAAGCAGCATTTGGAATATTGTATGATGTTGGAGGGCAACTCATTTCAAAAGAATATTGAAGTGTTGGAGAGTGTTTAGAAAAGAGTGGCTTTAGATTTAAAGCTCTACGTTCTGAGGAGAGCTACTGGTGACAGAATTTTCCTTGGAGAATAGCAGACTGAGGATTGAGGGTAATGTGACCCGAGTCTATAAAAATATTGAATATGTGCGAAGATGGAAAACGGATGACACTATCACTCATAGGAGACAGATGACGCCCTGTATGAATTTGGTATTCTTAGATTCCTAAAGGTTAACATTTAGAGCAGGCTGCCACCTCATGGAAAGATTGTAAACTTGGGCAAAATGTTCCCAAAAGTGCCTTGCGCTTGTGCTTCAAATTGGCCAGATAAAAATTGGTCATTTTCTTTCTGTCTGTCTGTCCGTGGGAAATTGGTTGCCATGTTCGCCTACAGAGTTACTGCACTTTACTGCAAAAATCCTGGAGGGCTTTGAGACTTCCACCCAACATGAAAGGCACCAAATTCAAAGGATTCTTTACTTAAGTTGGTGGAGAAGAGACGGGCCATTTGCACACCGCAATGTCCCACAAACAGCTGGGGATTGACTGATCAAATGTGGTTTTTTTTGAAGGGATTATTACCCCTGGAAAGCGATCCGCCAATCGAATAACGACTGGATTCCTACTTACTGCTAGGTAAACAGAGGTGTGTGGAGTAAGGAAACTCGCCTAAGGTTTCGTTCTGACCACGAACTGAACCGCTGTCCTCTAGCTCGTGAGCCCTGTAGCTCAGTGGTTAGAGCACTCGCCTTGCAAGCGAGACACCTGGATTCAATTCCAGGCAGAGGGCGAAACCTTGGGCACGTTTCCTTACTCCAAATGTCTCTGTTTACCTAGCAGTAAGTAGGAACCCGGTTGTTAGTCGAAGAGTGGATCGCTTTTCCAGGGGTAATAATTCCTTCAAAAAAAATAAATTGGTCACTTCAATCCACAACTGTTTGTGTGGGACACAGCTGTGTGCATTTGGCTGCCGCGTTTCACCCACAATATTATACATCACTTGACAGTACGTTCTGTGAAGCTCTTTGAGATGTCTCGAAGACGTGATAAGGCGCTGTATCAAATGCGAGGATTATTATAATTATTTTTTTGTTTTTAAACGCAGCTCTGGTAACTCTCTGTGGGATCAGCGTGTACATTGGCTATTCGGCTGCAGCGTTCAAAGAAGCCGTGTGTCTGTCTGGCAAGAAGATCCTGGAAGACATTGACATCAGGTTCGGCTGGTCTTTGGCTCTGGCTTGGGTCTCGTTCGTTGCCGAGGCCTTCGCAGGTGTCTCGTTCATATTAGCTGCGAAAATGGTGGGAGTGAAAAAGAGACGGTATGAAGCAACCTGAAGTTTGAAAAGCCTTCCGTCCACAATGCAAGTGCAGCTGGATATCAAACAAAGGCGTTTGATTAAAGCATTTTTGGGGTCTCATTCAAGTATCTGTAAATAATTTTTCAGCTGTGTGAATATCCGCTATATAGATTGCTTCAGCCAGTCAGGTGGGAAAACTGCCCATCTCTTTTACGTACAAGCTAAAATTACATCAAAACCCATCAGCACTGCAAACATGCCATTGACTATTAGTTGCCAAAACACCTAGATTTTTCTTATTCACACTTAATTTGTCTGTATTCCAGAAAGCCTCTTTGCCACTGTTATTTTCATAGAAAATTGTAAGTGAAGAAATTATTCCTTGTGTAAAAAAAAAGGTTTGAATGTGAGATCGTTTCCCACAAAATATATGCAGTGCCAACACTTTACAGTGTCCTGTGAAGTATTTGAGACATCTCAACAATGCGATAAAGCGCTATATCAAATGCAAAGATTATTACTGTTATTCCTCCTAAAGTGGCATAGGAACTTTGCAGGAAAAGAACTTATTTTACAGGGCATGTGTTTTCATAAAATATGAAAAGCTTTGCAAATGACAAATGATTTTAAAAAGGTGAAAGCAGTAGTTAGTCAATGAGGAACAGAAGAGAAATCAAATTGTTCTGAGTGAAAGGCTAATTTGCTTTTTTTAAAAAAAGTCAATTGACAAGAAACCTACAGGAAAATAAACAATTTAATCACTGATTGTTGTAAAGCACTACGGACCTGATTGAGATTGGAAACAAGGCTTTAATTGACAAAATGCAGCAAAATTGAAAGGTGGGCGTGAAAATAATTTTGAATTGCATTGTATTGAAGCAGATTGGGTTCAAGATCTGCTCTCAAATGAGGTGCATTGAGTCTGTAATAATGATGATAGTACCATGTTCGGCCGTATGATATTATAGTGTTTAATAGCACAGGTTCTGTGCAGAAAATTGTATGAATGCAGTATTTGGAGGGGGGGAAAAAAAATCACACAGTAATTGCCCGAATCTTCCAATTAAGAATCGATTGCAGCAATAGGCCTTTTCAGTGTCTGTTTAAAAATTGACCAATTAGTGGATGCATACTGTTTGTCAGCATTAAACGTCCTGCTTTGACTGAAAGGAAACATTTCAATTGGCGATTTCTGCGAGAGCATTTTAATCGCAGAGTCTCCGTTTCATAAATACGTTTGCTTTAACGCTGACAAACCGGTGCAAACAATGTTTCGCTGGTCAATCGGGTTGTTGCACTGAGAAAATGTTATCACAAAACTTATCCCAAACGTTTGGTTTTCTGGTTCCCAGAAGAACGTCGATTGAAGTTAGAAGGGAATAGAAATCTCATTGAGATGAATCGGTAACAATATGACAATATGTTTGTTTCAAGAACAAATTTAGATAGAACTCTGCTAGAAAATAATATCTCGGGCTACAGTATATAGTTTCCCATGTCAAGCGACTGCCAGGATGGTGGAAGGCAAACTAGATGGACCTTGATCTTCTTTGGCCGAGCAAATTCCTATGTTCTTACGTTCTTAAATGGTTTAGAGCAGCGTTCTTTATATTGCAAATTTTTGAAGACACAGAATTAAGAAACCTGCAGTACTTGCCTCGTGATTGTTTTTAACTTGTTCGCTCACTCTTATATCAGATGGGTGAATAGACTTTTGTAACGGTTTTATATGTTTGTATTGCTTCCCCTGCCGATAAAGAACTGAAGTGTACCGAAACCTGTCATTTCATTCCGCACAGTACTTTATCATTTACACATCTTAAATACAATCAGTGAGAATGAATCAAAAACAGATGCATTTTCTACAACAGCAATTTTGTTGACCTGCATTATTAATAAGAATCCTAGTATTTCCAGCGTATAAAATCCCCCTGTTTCTATTCCTCCCCTACAACAGTATGTATTTTTATATGTTCTTGTTATACCAGTGTCTTGAGACATCCTTCCGACGTGAAAGGCACTATATAAATGTTATCAACAATTTGTTGTTGTATTTTATGTATACTATAAAAGGTCCCAGATTGATCCTTTTCTGACTCCTCTTACTTCGATATAACAAGTTTCATGTCATAAAGCCGTTCATTTTAATTGAATTAACCATTTAACTGTTTTCCAAGAGAGCAGGATGAGACACTTAGGCTTATTTTCAGCCGTTCTGAAATACGTGGCTATCATGAAGCTTACAATCTCTAACTTTGATTAAACTCCATTTAGTAGGACAATATTCTAAAAACTCATCCAGCCCTCAGAATGCCCTCTCCTTTTCCATCCTCCCTGAATGCATGCATCAACTTTCAAATCAAAGGCATTGTTTTGAATTTAACACTGCTTTTGATGCAAATGTACAATGACATTTAACATTATGCAAATGATTTGTTTGAAATGATGCTGCATCAATTTCAAGTTTTGAATTCTCCCAGTTTAATGGATCATTCAGCTAAGTGGATCACAGGAGTAATATTCCATCTGGGTTTAAATTTATTCCATTTATTAATGTATTTTGAAACCTTGGGCAAGTTTCCTTACTCCACACAGAGCCTAATAATAATCCCTCCAAAACCAAAAACAATAATAAATTGCTCATTTTCAATCCACGACTGTTTGTGGGACATTGCTGTGCGCAATTGGCTGCCGCGTTCGCCCACAAATATACAGTCACTTCACTTTACCGTGTGTTCTGTGAAGCGCTTTGGGACGTCCTCCCGACGTGAAAAGCGCTATATCAAATGCAAAGATTATTATTATTAGTAGTAGTATTATTTTAGAATGTGCAGAATTTGACAAATGGCTGGATTCATTTTTAAACTTCGAAGACTGTTTTCTATAACTTTTACCATAACTTCAAAATTAAACAGTACTTAAGGAGTTGACAGATTTGGAATGCTCTGAAATGCCAAGTTAATAGAGTAAATCTAAACCCAGGTGGAATTTGGATCTCTTGAGTGTTAAAACTTCAAAGCGATAACTTTGGCAAATTATTAAACACAAGTTTAATTTTGAAAGCGAGGTTTTCCTCGAAGGTCCTGTATGAAACTACGAAAGACTTCAAAATTACGACTGAATTCCACGAAGCTTGCCAAATTCTGTGCGCTCTGAAAATGCAGAGCAAAATACATCTGAATAAAGCTGTCCATATCACTCTGAGCTATCACAGACTTCAGAAGGCTTCGGAGTTTCGTTCGATACATCCACAAGAGTATCAAAACCACAACCTTACACTCGTCTGCATTTAAATGGAAAAGGTTTGATAATATTTGGTCAAAAAAGTTTTAAAAAAAACTTGAAGTATAAGTAGCAGTCAGACACTGCACCTGTGCATGATATTCACCGAGGGACTATATCAATTTCAGCAGATGTGCATGTAAATAGAATGCAAATATACATCCACTCAAAATACTCGCAGTGCATATTAACTCAGGCTAAATTCTAAAAATGCTCACCTCTGCTTCTTTTCGCTTCATCAAAAGCATGTCACATCGCAAGTATAATTATATCCTGTTTCTTTTGACCAGGCTGACTCTCTGTGAATGAGCGTTCAGGTTCAGTGCTCAATTGCAAATCACATGCAAATGCACCTAAACCTTCCTACACCTAAGTTCAGGCCCTACGAGAGCAAAAGTCCTTGATTTTTTTTTCCCCAGAAAGGCTCTGCCTGGATTGTAAGGATTATTCTTAGGCATTATGTGGTTTCCTCATTCAGCCGATTTCACATCTTCAAAATGGACCAGTTCCAGGTTTCTAATGAATAGACATTCTTAGGAGTCAAGCTTAAAGCTGCAATATTCATTATATCTGCAATGACGTCTTGGCTACAAAGCACAGGGACACAGAGGTACCACATTTACATCAAATGCTAGTGTTATCAGTTCTTTGAACCAGAGACAGAAGCGGGAATACGATCTAAAGAGAAATGTGGTCGCACAGTTAAAGTGAAGTGCTTGCTCAGCTCATTCGGAGTACAGTGAATCAAACCGTTTAGATATGAACTGTTTGTACGTGTCAGAGCAAATGTTTCTTTCAGGAGAAAGTCTACACACATTTAATGCTTTACAACCAAAGGTCTTCAATCTGATGGCATTAGGGTTGAGCTCAGCAGTGACCCTTGTAACGAATGCTGAGCCTGCTATCGCATGTGGTTCAGCAGTCAGCCTCGGAGTCACACAGTTGTGGGTTCGAGCCCCACTTCGGGAAATCTGCGTTCATCGTCTGGGCTGACCCTGCAGTGCAGAGGGAGCGTGACATTGGCAGAGGTGATGTCCTTCAGGTGAGATGTTAACACCGAGGTCCCATCTACCCGTTCAAGTGGACGTTAAAGATCCCTGACACTATTCGAAATAGAAGAGAGTTTCTCCTGGCTCCCCGGCCAACAGACCCTCAGACAACATCGGCCATTCATTCCATGACTTTTTGGGGGACACTGTTGTGTGCAAACTGGCTGCCATGTTTGCCTACCAATGGACAGTAACTGCACTCTGCAATAAATCCTGTGAAACCCCTCGAGATGTTTCGATGACCTGCATCAAATACAAGGATAATTATTACAATCATAAAAATGATAGACAACGTGGAGGCTATCCAGCCATTCATCCTCTTCAACTGTACCTAACTGCTCTCAATCCCAATTCACTGGCCTTTCCCTTGGAGTTCTTGTATTATAATAGCGACAAAACATACCGTTCATTGCCCTTGATGCTCTTAAAGGGAACATTATTGGCTACACCAGCCCCTGATTGAAGCCATGTTGTGTTAGCTCATGGTAAACGTGCTCAAAACAGGTGCTGAGTGAATGATTGAGCTTTACTTGGTAAATAATTAGCAGTTTTCCTGGAGAGAAGAAAAAAAAACAATCTTGGATTGCGAGCTCAAGTTTAGTTAAAGCGAAAAAGAATTGCTTAATCATAAAACATTGCCCTTTGCCACATTCTATTTCGATTCTCAAGTTGCAAACTGGATTATTAACTTTGTTTTAAACAGAGCAAACTGCTGACGTGACTGATTTCAATATCGGATTGCTCAGTGCTCTTCAGAAGGTTAAATACAGCCTGAATTCTTCTTCTTTGGTCAGCTGGGTGTCTGACCCACGGAAACCAAACTAGGCAGTGTCCAAAGCAGGTTGAGGTCCACGTCTGTGTGCCACTTACACGTGGAGAAAAGCAAGAGACAAAATTATAATCGCACTTGGGGGGGGAAAAAGCAGCCCGAAGAAATGAAAGCATGTTTTAAATTCAGTGGGCACTCCACCAGGCAATGTGGCTATTAAATAATAATAATCCATGCATTTGATACAGCGCCTTATCACGTCTTCAAGGCATCTCAACGCGCTTCACAGAATAGACTGCAAAGAGAATTTACTGTATATTTTGTGGGCGAATAACAATGAAAATTCATACAGCACCTTTCACATTGGGAGGACGTTTCAAAGCCCTCCGCACTTTTGAAGGGGAGCTAGTGCTGGTGAAGTGGGGAAGTGAGGGGGTGGGAGAAGGTGACCAAAATCACAGTTGAAACAACAGGCCTTAGGGCGGGCAGGGGAGAGACAAGGTGGAGGGACACTGGGATGGAGATCCAAATAATACGGGCAGAACGGCTGAAGACTCTCCCAATGAAGCCGAGTTGGAACCGACAGCGGATGTGAAGTAGACGAAGATTTGCTAAGCAGAGGGAGCCGCTCCTTTTATCACGATCCTTAATATCCATTTATCTATATTTCACCAAGAGAAGCTGGTGCCTCTTAGTCCTCACATCACGGGTTAAACGGAGAGAGATGCTGTATATTCAGTTTAATTCGAGACGTCTCAGTAAAAAGCATTCGCTCCATGCACGTGTGAAAGCTGCAGGTGTGACATTTTTACAGCGACGCATCAACCGAATTTTAATTTTTACAGTAACATTGGCTTATTCAAAAAACAAAGGTCAAAGTATACCTCGCGCACATCATTTAATGTGGGCCAAGGGTCCTTAATCCAGCCCCAACCTGTCCTTGCTTTGAGAGGCGTGCTAAGCAAACAAGTTACAAAGGTTACAAGTCAAAAGTTTGTTTTTAATGATTTATTCCATANTTTTTTTTCTTTTCTGTACGTCTATTTCGTACAGCTGCAGGGAAGAGAATAAATCACCGAAGCCAAGGTATGTTTCTGCAAATACCGTGCTTTAACCAGTGCACACTGGAATTGTTCAGTCTAGTCATTGACTCCCTTTCCAGGTGACCGGGCTGAGTTGAACGCACACGATGTGACCAAAGTGTGAATGATAATCCACGAGGGAGATTATAGCTGCCGACTCGGTTGCTGTGGTGACGAGACCACCAGGGGGAAATTTTAAAGCCACTCTTTCCCTCTCTTCGAGAGTACCATCATTTGCGGCAAAAAAAAACCCAACACAAGATGAAAGCTAAATAACATAATTTCCCGCGACCAAATTGGTTTGTTGGACTTGTCAGAGATTGTTAAATAAATTGCAACCTTTGCCACGTAAATGCCTGCAGGAAAGGCAGATCATCTCGAAGGTGTTAGACGAGGTGCCTGCAGGATTCAGCTTCATAGCATTCATTGATTTGCAGCTTGTAGTTCATCTCCTTCCAACAACACAATACCTTTCACTTTGGGAGCACGTCCCAGTAATGCGAGATGGATGATACATAGAGCCAGGTGCCAACCATGCTCGCAGACGGGCCAACATCACCAGATGAAAGGACTGAAATGACACCATGGCGTGAAGTTAAAATAGCAGCCATCCTCACTGAAAGTATTGTGCAAATGCCTTTGTATCTTGCAGTCATTTGTACTCTAATATTTCAGCCGGCTTCATAACTGAAGGCCCGGCCATTACATTTCTAAGGCTGTGAGCGTCAACATTGACGTACTTTTTTTAACGTCACTTTATTTTCCTTGTATTGATTTTTCCCCCCCCCACCCCGAACAAAAAACGACGACAATACCCTTCATGCAGGATAACATTAGAGCACTTCACAGGGAAGTGGCTTGTCTTGGACAAAGGGAAGGTGACCCTGGGCAAGATTGAAGGGGTGATAATAATAATACTAATAATAAAGCAGATTTTTAGATGGAGAAAGAGGGTGTGAGAATTCCGAGGGCTTGGGACAGAGTTGCTGATTTGAATATCAACCAAGGTTACTTANTTTTTTCCCCATAATGTACTGACACTGGGGCACTTTTGGGGCAAAACAGGTGAACAATGCCTGCGGAAGGCAAATGGATGGTAGAACCGAAAAGCTGGGTCGGATTTTATAAGGTACAAGTAAAAGAGCAGCGTGATTTTAACACCAGTTGCCTTCGCAGCAATTAAACCCGTTTTGGGACGGTAAATTCATTAACTATTAGCCGGACATCAATTGCTTAAACACGGTCTGACGTGCAGTACTTACCTGGGTTTCAATTACGCTTAGATTGGACCTGAGTTTACCACCAGAGAGCCAGTGTGGTACAGTTCCACATCCACGGTGTGGTAATGAAAAGGAATAATTATGTTGCACTGAGTCACAATAGGAAGCTGGTTTTATGAAAAGGTTTAATAGACCCTTTAATCGTACTTTTGGTCATCCGGTGTCTTGGGATGTACTTCCGACAAGAAAGGCTCTACATAAATGTAATTTTGTTGTTTTAATATCTTCCCCCCCCCCCACCCAAACCTCATTTCCCATCTCTAGCTTGGGTGCACAGCCAGTACTGTAAACCGCTTTGGGATGTCCTCCGCGCATGAAATGTGTTATAAAAATGCTAATTTGGATTGTATTGGAAGCATTTGAAGTGTGCACCTGCATCGTCCTACACCCGCGAATTATTCTGCGTACAAATTTTGCATTGCCTTTGACTATTTCATTCATAAAATCGGTTAATTGGAAACTACACATCAACCGAGCCTTTTGAAGAAGTTACTCATTTCGTTTCAATGTATTCAATCATCGGCGAAAATAGGACTATTCCAGAATATGCAAGAACGTTATAGACTTTAAATGAAACAAGAATTTAATCACTGCAAGACACCAAGAGACAACGACAATATTAAAATTTGTTTAGCGCCTTTCACGTCGGGAGGACGTCCCAAGGCGCTGAATAGTAATTTGCTGATAATAAATTACGAGTTTGGCTGTTGAATATAAAACAAAATGAAATGTCAAAACTGACATGCCAACATTTTCCAACAATTCTGAAACAAATCTTTTAATCCCTACAGAATGTATACATATTAAATCAAACAAAAGTAGTTATTGAGGTATTAAGTTCTTAATTACTTCTGATCCATCAAGCGTTAGAAGTTTTATAAGCATTCATTAAAACCTGTGCAGGGATTATTTCCGATCAGTATTCATGAAGACATTTTCAATCATCTTCTCATGCAGTACTAGAAGGAGAAATAGAACTGTAGAAAAAGGCTCTGTGATCACAATCATTAACGCAAACTAGATTTTCAGACGAATAAAGCCAGGGAGGAGTATTTTAATTCTGCTTACAAAAGGGAATGCATTCAAGCTGATCAGTTTTTTTTACACAAAAGTTTGGATTGTTTTTGGTTATGAAGGAGAATGTTACGAGTTGTGAGCAAGATCGAACTGGAGCTGAACTATTGTACAGGAGACAGATCGAGGAGAGGTCCACAGGACTCTAAGGCTATGAAATCTACTGTTGACCATCGATGAGATATGGAACGCTAGGCAAGTCTACAGCATGTATTTCAAGCGTTGCCTTGCATCTGCAAACAGCCTTCACAACAGCCATGTTCAGGCAACATCAAACATAAGTGCTAACTGAGTACACTTGAAGGAGCGTAGAGCGTTCTTTCTGCTAAACTCTAGTACCGCTTATTATCACTGCAATTCTCAAGGTCACTTTGTCTGTTCAGCACCGCAGTTAATGATCAGTGGACAGGAAAATCGACTAACTTATCCTAGTGTTGATTATTTCTGCAGAACTATAAATCAAATGACAATCCATAGAATGTTGCCAAAGTTGGTTGTTGTTTTTTTCGAACAAATCTCTTAACTCAGCAGAAACAAAGAAAACTTTGTCCATCCTGATGTTTGGAGAAAGCCCAAGGATTATTAGACCTCTGATTGAGAGCGGGTATGAGTCTAAAGTTTAAACCTAATATTAATGATTCAAGCTGGTTGTCCAAATTGTACAATAGACCCCTTTAGTAATCAACTCACGATGAATCTCAGTGGTTAGAGCACTCGCCTCGCAAGCGAGAGATCTGGGTTCAATTCCCGGCAGGTCGAAATGTTGGGCAAGTTTCCTTACTCCACACCTCTCTGTTTACCTAGCAGTAAAGTAGGAACCCGGTTGTTAGTCGATTGGCGGATCGCTTTTCCAGGGATAATAATTCCTTCAAAAATATAATAATAATAATAATTTGGTCACTCAATCCACGACTGTTTGTGGGACACTGCTGTCTGCAATTGGCTGCTGTGTTTTGCCCACAAAATATACAGTCAATTCATTTTACAGTATATTCTGTGAAGCGCTTTGAGACGTCTCGAAGACGTGAAAAGGCGCTATATCAAACGCAAGGAATAGTATTATTATTATGTCAATTTGCAATAACAAATTAACAAAAGAAATCCCTCGGCCTTCCAGGTACATTGCAACTCTACCAAAGCACAGAAATGTAAAGCAACACATAAATGCTCAAAATACTAATCAGGGTCATGAGGGAGGTTTGCAATTTCAGAGAGGCATTATACACAGAAAGCCCAGCAAATGCAATGGAAATTTATGTGCAGTAGTTAACACAACCCATCTTCTGTACCATATAGTACCTTCATTGATACGTTATGAGAGTAGAAATTATATTAAATCAAACACTGAAAAAGGTATTAAGACTCATTATATTTCACTCTATTCCAGAATACATTGTACACAACTATAATAATGTAACAACGGTAACCCTGATATGGTGCCATTCACGATATCTCAAAGGGTCTCGCAGGATTTACTGGAGTCTGAAATTCATTATCTTGCTGTTGGGTTAAATATGCAGGAAGAAATTACTATGTTACGAATAAATCCTTCAGATGAGATGTTGAACTGAGGCCCTATCTGCCTGTTCAGATGGATGTTAAAGACCCCATGGCACTATTCAAGAGAAGGGAGTTTGCGGCTAAGTATCCTGCAGAAAAAAATTGGTCATTCACTTCACGGCTGTTTGGGGGATATTGCTGCTTGCAAATTGTCTGCTGTGCACACTTAAAATACTTCCAAATTTGTATTGGAAGTATTTGAAGTGTGGACTTACATTGCCTTACAACTAGTGAATTAATAATAATAATTATCCTTGCATTCGATATAGCGCTTATCACGTCTTCGGGACGTCTCAAAGCGCTTCACAAAATGAACTGTAAAGTGAATTGGCTGTATATTTGTGGGTGAAACGCGGCAGCCAACTGCACGCAGCAGCGTCCCACAAACAGTCGTGGATTGAAGTGACCAAATTATTATTGTTTTTTTTCTTGAGGGATTATTATCAGGGGTGCGGAGTAAGGAAACTTGCCCAAGGTTTCGCCCCCTGCCGGGAATCGAACCCAGGTCTCTCGCTTGTGAGGCGAGCGCTCTAACCACTGAGCTACAGGACTCCACAATTATTCTGAATGCAGATTCTACATTGCCTTATGCTATTTCATTCATAAGAAACTACACGTCAACCTAGCGTACTGAAGAGCTTACTAATGTATTCAATGTATTCGTTCATCAGTGAAAACGGGACAGTTCCAGAATGTGCACGAACACTGCAGGCTGAAATGAAACAAGAATCTAACCACTGCAAAACACCAAGAGACATAACTTGCTGATAATAAATACACTTTACAGGATGCTTTTGTGAAACGATTTGGGACGCTCCTGCTTGATCGATACTTATTAAGTACGAGGATTGTTATTATAAAATCAGGCGGATTTACACTGAATTTCCTTTCAAGAATGAACCGCTGAAGCTCCAACGTGATTAGCGAAGAACAAAAGGTTATGAAAGAATCCTTCATTAAAATAATCATTAACCAAGCGATTCGCCTTTGAAACCGGGGTTGGCTTCCTACAGTGGGCTGAGAGTTGCATCTTTCTGGTTAAACTTTACGTACATGATTGATGAACATCCACGAAAGAGCAAAGTTGTTTTCCTTTCCGAGCTCAAAGAACTCACAAGGCAGCTGACAATATCCAAAGGGCAAGTCAGCAACCGACAACTGGTGACTTTTTTTTTTAAGATGAATCGTCATCATTTGCAATACAAGATAAGCAACGAAAACTAAACTGAATAAAGGGCAGAAGATTAAATTCATGAACGTGAGTGAATTATAATGGGGTTGCCCTGAACTTAGAACGCACCAGGAAAGGATTGCTCATGGGCAACTTCCAAAAGCCCAGTTGTTAAAGGCATTGTCGAGGTAGCACTCAGCTACGCAGAACAACTTGCATTTATAGCAACAAATAACATTTGTAAAGCGCCTTCCCTTAGGAACGTCTCGGAATGAACAATAGCTTGCGAGTTCAATTTTCACTGTGCTGAGCTCAGGCCTATACCAGCTGTCGCATTATTATCTGTGCCTTGGGTTAAATCACAAGATGGGTTTGGATGAAAACAAAGCCCTTTGGCTCACCTGATCTCATCCTTCCAGAACGCCTACCCTACCATCGACCCATCAGAGGGTTGAGCCGTTGTTTAAAAAATAATCCCGTGTCCTGGTCTCAACCACATTTCCCAGCAACCCGTTGCAGTCGTTAGTTACCCTCCGGGTAAAGAAAAATACCCTTTTAACTGTCCTGAAAATTGCCCCTCGTAACCCTAAACCTGTGTCCTATTGTTTTGGTGCATCTTCCAGTGTTGTTCTGGGTTTACTTTTTCTATTGCATTTAGAATTTGATATACAAGGCGAATATCAGACAGTGTTTCTACTGTCTAGTGACTGCTAGTTGTGTGGTTATCGCAGATGAGAACCCAATTGGGCTTGGCTGTGATCATTTCCAATTCCCCTCGACACTCACTATTTGGGTTTATAGGGTTTAAGGACAGTGGCTTTGAGGAAAGAAACGGGTGCAAACAGACCCCACTAGCATCTCAGCAAAACTAGTGCTTTGCACTTTATTTATCTATTGGATAAATTTGGTTTAGTCCCTCCAGGATCCTCTTTGACAAAATGGACGGTACAAGTCTGCCACCTGCTGTACAAAAAAAAGGGTAAAAATAGATTTAAGAAATTCTGCAGAATGCAAAGCAACGGCATCCTCTAGTGGTAACATCAACGATGGCCAATGATTTGTAACGCAAGGGCAGAAATGTTCTGCACTTCGCTAAATTGGCACAGCTTTCCCTTGCGAGTACGGTCTTGCAAGGTACCTGCTGCTGGTCCAGCTAGGACCGGCCTGTCCTGTTTAGGATACACAAAGATCTAATGATATTGCTTCGGCTTTTATCTAAATTGCCCCCTTTTTGGGTAACATTATCGTCGTAGTGTTCTTTAATAAAACGCCACGGTAAAATAATAAGGATCCTCACATCCGATATAGCACTTTCGCACCTTTCTGGAGGGAGTCTCAAAGCGTTTGCTCAGCACAGTTGCCCCTGAGGCCGAGGGGTTGGGAGTTCAAGCCCAGTATCTGGATGTTGAACCTCGATATCTCCACACTGACACTCAAATGCAGTGCTGAGAGTACGGATGAGATGTTGAATGTTTGTGGCAAATGTTGCTTGTGGGCAAATTACCGACTGCGTTTGTCTAAAAAAAATAAATACACAATCACTACAGTTCACTATATATCCTGCGAAGTCGCAACAAAAGTCCCGAAATTATTTATCTTAGGTCGGGGGTGTGAGGGGGGTGGGAAACGGGTGCCTTTAGCAGCTGAAGGCGCTAACAACTAAAATAAAAGCAGGTTTTCTGAACCATAACTATCATCACGGAACAAGATTCCATCAGGAATAAGGAAATTAACGTCGAATTAGAGCAGCTTCCAACAGCTGGAATTAATGTGAATATTCAGGCTTTTTTTAGATGCAGTTAAGGGAGGCAAATAAATGAGAAATGTCCAAGTGCAACAGCTGCAGAAACTTCCATTGCCGTCCCTAAATAAGTGTCTTCGTTGGAACGTTAAGATGTGGAACCGATGGAATATCTGAAAGTAACTGTGCAGCACTGAGGAAGAGAACACTGCACAACAACAATAATCTTTGCATTTGATACAGCACCTTATCACGTCTTCGAGACGTCTCAAAGCGCTTCACAGAATGTACCGTAAAGTGAATTGACTGTATATTTTGTGGGCAAAATGCAGCAGCCAATTACGCACAGCAGCGTCCCACAAAAAGCCGTGGATTGAAGTGACCAATTTATTATTATTAATTTTTCTTGAAGGAATTATTACCCCCGGAAAAGCGATCCGCCAATGGACTAACAACCGGGTTCCTACTTCCTGCTAGGTACGCAGAGGCGTGTACAGTAAGGAAACTTGCCCAACATTTCGCCCTGACTGGGAATCAAACCCAGGTCTCTCACTTGCGAGATAAGTGCTCTAACCACTGTAAAGCTACAGGACTCCAGTTTCTTGCAACAACTTTCTCACGTGAAAAAGAGAATTCCAGAGTGACTCTTTCCGAGGACTGAAACAATGCAGTCAGAACTCACAGAATATTTAGAATTGAGAGATGCAGAGAGAGTAAACAATATTATTCCTGTCTACCACAAAACAAAGAATATATAGGATCATAAAAGCCATCAACTACCAGATCATTTAAAAAGCTTACAAACAGACATGTAAGAAATGAAGGATCAAACATACAATAAGACATACAATGTCATTAAGACATTATATGGTAAAAAGAGCACCAGTTGTAGTCTGCAAGTTCCCTAATCAAACAAATGAAAGAAACTTTTATCCGACAAAACACAATGAAACTGATTGAGATGAGGATCTAACCTGAGGTTAATAATTTGAAGTTAAGGAGTGCTTCACAACACAGATCTGCATCAGCGGGGAACAAGGGAATGGTTTCATCAGCCTGCACAGCTGTAGCAATGACAGGTTGTAATTAACACACATGCAAGTGAAGGACCTTAACTGGCCAAGTCATTAACAACCGTCATTAGGGAAGATAAATATCAGGGATACAGAACACCTGAGCAGAATGAGCAAAACTATTTTGTTTTACTGAACCACACACACACATATAATATATGTGTGTGGTTCAGTAAAACATAGGAATAAGAGCCTGTTCTGCCATTCTATTAGATCATGGCTGATCAGTACTTCAACTCCAATTACCCCCCTTTGCCCCAAATCCCTTGATACCCCGACCTAACAAACATCTATCCATCTCAGGCTTTGAATGGATCCAGCCGTAAGATTTGAATGGATCCCAGCCATAATCCACAGCCTTTTGGGGGAGAGAGTTCCAGATTTCCACTGCCCTTTGTATAACGGGTACATGTTGAAGCATGGATTTAAAACTTTGCAAGGGCTGCTGTGATGGGGAAGGAAGGGCAAGGGTTTGGTGCAATAGAGAAACAGATCTGGTGGCTCTCAGAACGAGATGGAAATTTTTTTTTTCACATCTCTTCTCAAACATGGCCTTCTGTTCAAATTCACCTCTCAGGTATATACCATACGTACCAAGGTGGACTTCACGTGTGTTATGCAAAATGGTCAAGTTTTCAGGAAACTGTTGATTCAAGGATTAGGCCTTATTAAAAATGGAATTAAGATTTATTTAGCTCCGAACAACTGAGTTCTGTGAATCTCTCACAGCCTTTTGGTGGGCAGAGACAGGAACCTTGAGACAATGATTATTGTCAAGGGAAGAATCTCAGCCACTTAAAATGCGAGAGACGCAGACAAAGAGAAAGCCAAGATGTGAAGAGGAATATTGAACCAATAGCCTTGTTTTTTGGTTCAACTTCAGCATTACGTGGAATGGATGTAATAAGATTGTAAAACATGAAACAACAGATGGTCTGGAGTTCCATCTAGTCGAGACTTCTATTACGTCCTCTTACCTTCCACATTGGGAGGACATGCCAAAGAGCTTTACAGGGTACAGTGTAAAGTAGTTAACTGTGTGTTTTGTAGACAAATTTTCATCTCTTCGTACATCATTAACACAATAAATCAATCATTTTCATCTTCCTCAACATGTAATGCTTTCTTACACAAACTGAGCAACCTTTCTAGATACCAGGAAGAATTGCTGTATTATTCCTTTCTGTAAATGTAATTCTGATTTAGCTGGACATTGGCTAATGGGTGATGGAGCCAAAGAGGTTTGTGATTGTGAAATCATTGGAGTGCCTTTCAGCTGTATTATTGCTGTCTGCACGTAATTCTTTAAAGTGAATCTATTTCCCTTTCTCTCAGTCCTACAAATGAAACCTTTACGTCAATTACGGCTGATCCGAATGGAAATCGGCGGAACGCTTCTTGCAATTTGTTTAGATTATTTCAAAACTGACATTTTAACGTAAACTGCGAAATCGCTGGAATAATTACTTCTTTGGGATTTGGGATAATACCTCTAACTTTTACTCATCCCCTTCTCTGCCGTGAATGGCCACTTCAAGTAAACATGCATCTCATTAACTGCACCTTCGGTTATCTTCTTCCCCTCCTCCCATCTTTCTCCCAGTGCAGACTCCCAGTCTACCTCAGCAAAGCACTTTGAGTCATTCTCCCTATGTGAAAGGTACGCTATCAAGTGCAGATAGTTTTTCTGGAGTCAACTCCGTTGGCGGAGGTGCTGTCCTTTGGAATAAGGCGTTAAAAACAAAATCCCGCTTGTCTTTCTGGTGGACGTCAAAGATCCCATGGCATAGTTTGAAAAGAGAAGAGTTTCCCACAGGGTCCTGACCAACAAGCCCCCAGACAAAAGCTGGCCGTTTACTTTGTGACCGTCTGTGGGATGTTGTGAATTGGCCAGCCACGTTTGTCCACGAAAAATATTCAATCAGCGCACTTTACAAGCATTTCCTCTGTGAAGTGCTCTGTGAAACAGTCTAGTTCAAATGCGAAGGTGATTATTATAAAATCTCTTGAGCAGGTAAGGAACATCTGCAGTGGTCCATTTACTTGTGGATGCCAGAGGAATAAACAGGAGCCAGCGTGAGGCTCAGCAACATGTTGACGTGTTCTCCCTCCAGGAATTATTTTCATCGCATCAGCTTTTCCTCTGCTGGCACAGATGTACAATGAGCCTCTGTGGCTCCCGCTGTGCCGGCAACCTCTAGAACTGCAGCTCTGCAAATCAGCTGATCAACCTCGGACTGATTATATCTGACAAAAAATGCCGTACAGTTACCGGGAAGTGAGATAGAAAGCTGAGAAGAAAATAACATGAGTGGAGGGGGGCCTTGGTAACTATTTGTTCCAGTATAACAGGTGGCGGAGATTCTAACGTCAGGAGGATTCCTGAAGAGTGGCTGGTGCTTCAGGCTAACGGAAGCAAATAGAAATGCTCACAAAAGGGCAGCGATAGGATGCACTTGTGCTAAATGGCCCGAATCCTCTTGGTAATGCAACAGCCTCTTGCAATAAATGGTAAATAACAGTTAGCTCAAATGGGACCAAGCTACGGAGCTAACAAATGGTAACAGCCTAGCAGAGCAGTGTGGCAGATCACCGTTTTATAACATGTACAAAACGAAAGCCGCTGTTACATGAATAATAGCACCATTTACATGTGGTCCTTAAGGCTCATTCCCATTTCTCGGCGCTGTTTGAGGAATTCATAGTTCTTAAGTGGACCGGGTCTCAGTTCGTTATAAACAAAGAACGATATAGGTGTTAGAGTTAGTCAGTTAATAGGCTATTAACCAACTGCTGTTCTTTGTTGATGAAAACTGTTATGGTCTTAATTGGAAACTCACTGAATCATCCTTAAAATTCCCTGCCATGGTCAGAAAATGGCAAAAGCAGTATGGGGGTTTGAAATGTTCCAGTCAACATTTCAAAATGTTTTTGAAACGTTCGCAAGCAGGGGGGAAAACAACAACGCACACAGATTTCTTGATGGCAAAAAAGGAAGCACGATATCCTAATGTAAGGAAATTGCCTCCCAATATCCCTTTTTTTTTTCTTTGATCTTTTCTGTGTTGTCATCAATCTGATTCTGTCCATAAAACAAGCGGATCATCGTGGACCTGTTGCTCGTAACAAACAGGATTTCAGTGTGAAAGTAACATTCATTTTTGCTCGGTAATCAGCTCTGCATATGCTACAGCACGCCAACACACAATACAAAGGAAAATTGGTTTTAACGGACAGATATTCCTGATGAAAATAATGTTTTGCTTGCACGATTCCCACTGCAGCAGTCTATACCTTTATCGTTCAGGGCACTAAAGATATTGGAACGTAGGATACATACCAACCGGACTTCTGGAAAGTGGGGAGTAGGGAGAAAGTCTGGAGAGGTACAAATCTTTGTCCGGAAAGTCACGTTATCCAGGCTTCTGTCTGGTACCTCCTTGGGATTAACACTGAGCAGCACCAGCCAAATTGTGTCAGCAGTTTCCCTGCTGTTGACAATTGGAAGCTGTGATTGGAGTGGGGAGAACAACAGGGGAGGAAGAAAAATAAATGGGAAATAAAGATTAACATAACAATTATAAATATTGCATCCCATTTGATTGTCACCACTCGTGGTATGCTGGGTTGCATTAAGTCTCGGCAGCATTATATTAGAAGCATAACATTTAGCCGCTGCTTGTTGAATTATACATTTTTTTTGCTGCAATCTAATATCTGGAGCCAACGTAACGACTGGAGAAAAATCTAATGCCAAGATCATGGGTCTGGTGCTGTGAGGAGTCAGAAACACCGTCTCTGAACAATTCTGTAGACTGAACTCAATCCCAGCATTGGGTGTGATACAAGGTCAAATGTGATAGACTCGCTTCAAAAAAAAATAATTTGGTCACTCAATCCACGACTGTTTGTGGGAAAAGGCTGTGCGCAATTAGCTGCCAGGTTTCGCCCACAGAATACACAGTCACTACACTTTACAGTATATCCTGTGAAGAGCTTTGATAAGTTTCAACGACGTCTTAAGGCACTATTTCAAATGCAAGGTTTATTATTATTATAGGCTCATTAAACCATCAGGTTACTGTATGTAACCTACAATAATCTCAGAGGATGGCGAGGAAATCTACGCCCCAATACTAAAACACTGATTTTTTTAAAAAGAAATAGATTTTTGTACAAATGAAGCCCCTGGAAATGAATGAAGACATCACAATAGCAATTTTTATTTTACACGTTTTGTACACAGTGCAGTCCTCTCAAATGAGAACTCCAACTGAAGTCAAACCAGACACTGCCATAAATGCTCTCTGTCAATAACAGAGGTGGCAGCACTCTGTTGAACCCGGGTGACAATCTGACTGTGACAATGTTCGAATTCTGCACACACATTAATTTCCTTACCTCTACGGAATGAACAAGCAGAACCACTGTACGTTTTGCTAACGCAAAGAGTTCCTCAGAAGGCCTTACCTTTAGTGTTCTCAGCCTTAAGCGCTCTGAAACTCTACCCTGCGTGGAGGGCGCTACGTGAGTGCAAGTTGTTGTTGTTGTTGGCTTTCCGGCTGCAATCTGAGGAAAGCGAGTGTTGTTTGGATCAAACATTTCTTAAAGAAAACCATCTTGATTTTGCTACTTGTGTTTGGGCTGCATTGGCTTTCAGGGAAGCACGGGGGAATTACTAACTTCTACCAGATCATTGTAAATACAACTCGACCACGTCCGGTAAAATCAATACAACGAAGGGGGCAAAAAAGGAATGAACGGAAAAGAAATAATAATAATAATATAATGCTAATAATAATAATCCTTGCATTTGATATAGCGTCTTCGAGACGTCTCAAAGCGCTTCACCATAATATACTGTAAAGTGAATTGACTGTATATTTTGCGGCAGAAACGTGGCAGCCAATTGCGCACGGCAGCGTCTCACAAACAGTGGTGGATTGAAGTGACCAATTTAGTATTAGTATTTTTTTGGAATGAATGAATTATTACCCCAGGAAAAGCGATCTGCCAATTAACTAACAACCGGGTTCCTCCTTACTGCTTGGTAAACAGAGGAGGGTGGGAGTAAGGAAACTTGCCCAACTTTTCGCCCTTCCGGGAATTGAACCCGCGTCCTCTCGCTTGCGAGGCGAGTGCTCTAACCGCTGAGCTACAGGACTCCAGAAAATCGGTAGGTGGGGAAAATAGCCATTCTGTCACACGGTACAACAGACACAGATGGGGTTTGAACTTGTTCCTTTCAGACTGGATTCACACGTTGCTAGCCACACATGTAAGACTTACAGATAGGTTTATGTCGAGTGGGGCTAACAAATAAATGTCATTACTACTGAATACCACAAAGGCACTGTAGAGAGGGAGGACAAATGCTTTAATAAATAACCTCTTCACATATTGAGGCATATCATTACAGCTAAACGCAAACATGTTACTTCTGGAACAGACCAGCCTTTTCACATACTATTTCTGACGTTGGGAGGGTGTGGGTTAAGCTGCAAAGTGTTTCAGAAATCCAAACGAGACTGCCACTGTTTAATTGGATTTCTGCTTTGCTTCAGACGAGATCCGGATATCAATGGGTTCTTTGAGAAACTGTGACAATTTGTATCTTTTCATCCATTCCTGTTTGTGCACATTCTGTTTTATTAACCGGTTGGCGGATCGAGATGCTGTTACACTGCCATGCCTCGCAGAGCTCTGGCTGTCTGTGACTGCAGGCGACTGGGTTTGATTTCTATGCTCGTGTTATTTTATTTGCGCTGAGGTGTGATTAGAGATCCGATTCCGGCAATGGTCCTATGGGCTGTGCGTCCTAGTTCCTCATTTCGCTGGCAGTCTATGTGTGTGATTTCCTGGTGATTTAGGGGTTATCTCCCAGCCTGTCTAAGAGGCTATACATCTATGGTATCTAGTTCCCTGAAAGTTTAATAGGGCTACAAGTACAATTTCCCTGGTAATTTAGTGTGTCTATGAGTTTGATTTCCCCTGTGGTCTGTGGAGGCTGCCCTCACTCAAAATTGACATTTTAACAAACTTTTAGTTCGGAAAAGTTGAATTTCAAGAAAAGAAATCTTAATTGAAAGCCGGAATTAATCGGAATGCCGAGGCTTATCAGGAACTGTAATGGCCCCTCAAGGTCAAAAGTAAGGGTTTTACGAGCAGCAGGGAACATCTGACTCTTCTCAAGACATTCCTGAAATCTCTCCATCTTTGGCTTAAGAAGTCATTTCATTTCAAATACTTTCTGTGTTGGGAATAAGCTTAATTCTCACCAGTGATAACATAATATATCTAGCGTTTGATATAGGGCCTTATCACATCAAAATATCTCAGACGCTTCACAGGATTTACTGCAATGTGCGGTGACTTTGTATTTTGTGGGTGGACACAGCACAAAAGTCAATTTGCCCCCAAACAGCCATGAACTGAATGACCAATTTTATCTGAGGGATTGTTCAGCAAGACCTCGAGAGAAACTCCCTTCTCTTTTTGAACAGTGCCATGGGATCTTTGACGTCCACCTGAACAGGCAGAGGCACCTCAGTTTAACGTCTCACAACTATTGGTGTCGGGGCTCAAAGACTCGGTGTAGGACTAGAACCAACAACCTTCTGACTCTGAGGTGAGAGTGCTACCAACTGAGCCAAGTTTACACACATGCGAACCAAAGGGTGACCATAAACAGAGTCAGGTGGCCACAGGTGTTTTATTTTTTGCTCCCGCCCGAGCGAAACACTCAAACATCTTGTGCCTTTTGTACTTTTGAAAAAAGAAGCAAACAATTCAAATATCTTATCTTAAGATCTTAAAACTGACGACAACAAGAGGTCTGCGATGGCAAATATTTCTCGTAAGCAGAAAAACAGTCTATGAAGCTCAAAGGCTTTAAAAGCGTTCTTTCTTTTGAGCTTCATAGCCGCAGACAGAATCTTAATCCGCGGAAACGTAGGCATTTATCAAGGTTGTCGGGTCGAAAAAGTAATGGATCTGCAAAGTTTGCTTTGTGTATAAGTAACTGTCACATGATGAAACATCAGGTCTGATGCTTCACGTTTGGGAAGTAAGGGTGGGTGATTCATTCAGTCTTGCTTCAAGATTATTACAAGGGTGTTTTGCTTCAGAAAGGTCAATCTTGTTGTGAAATTGTGCATTTTCTTCTGCATGAATCATCCTGTGAATTCCAAAGAGATTCCCAGAGACCACTTGTTTCCCTTTTGTGCCACAAGTTTGCATCCGAAAGGGAATAACCCTGAATTGAATAGGAAAATCGACCAATGTTTTTGAAGTTGTATTAAAAGGTTCTATTAAATGTAATCCTTGCACTGAATATTAACTCTCTTTTCATGTTTTAACTGTACTCAAAACATAAAATGCTTGTAAGATAATTACGCATTCAGATCAGAGTGCAGTATTCTTAATGCAAGACTGATTTGTTTACTTAACAATTATTTCAACCACCCAACTATGAACAAAATATGTAAAAACATTCAGTAATTTACAAGTTCATTATCACACTGCGATTTATAACATATATTCCAATAAAGGTTATAATGTCAAGAGGAGATTGAAATTTTGTTCCATACCACTATGGACAAAAGAACATAAAATACTGAACAGAAAGACTAACCAAACATACACACACACTACTCTACTCTCTCCCAACACAGAAATCACAGTGCAATGCTGTGTGAAGCAGATAAGATCATCTATGGATCACAAAATATTTAATAAAGCACTCCTCAACATTTCAAAAATCATGGTATGTTCCCTTGAATGAAAACTAGACCGAACCAAAAAGCAAACAATCTGACTTTGACTAGCTCTACCTATAAACTCTCACCCCCCCCCAAGGAAAAACAAACCTAAACAAGCAGAACACTTGCCTATCACAGAGGAACTAACTTCCAATGGCTATATTTATTGTCTTGTATTGTGGGTTTCTCAAAAGCCTGCCCTGGATAGTTCTGTGACTTATTAGGGAGTAAATAGAAATAAAATGCAAGGCAAGAAAATCGTCTGGAACGTTGAGTCTGTCTGATTGCTGAATCAGCTCAAGCGCCTTGAATCAAAGTTGATTTCTTCTTCAATACCCAGCATCTTTTGCTATTCAGACACTTCAGTTTGATAGGCCTGAGGACATTTGCATTTCAAAGACGGTAATAAAGAGGGACAGATCTAAGCATCCCTGCCTCACCCTAAGATCTGACGGTCCATGATCCAAGATCATCTGAAAGCCTTTACAGAGTGTGATCTGGAGACAAGGAGAGAATTCATGCAATTAAATTAACTCCTTACGCAATGCAGGGAGAAAGATGATGCTGAGATTGGTGGAATCTTGCCAACAGATGAATGATTTGAGAAATTCCCCACCAAAAGCTGTCAAAATTCAGATGTGACCTTCCAGCTGAGTGCATTAATGATTAGTTTTCAGTACCTGCTGGAGCCTTCACACCCTCCTAATGAATTAGGGAAATATCCAGACTGTGAAGAAATGGTTTCATTTATAAAGGTCAATATCCACTGCGAGATCTTCCAGATTTTGGAAAAAAACCCCCACCAATTTCCAGGGACTAGATTGATTCCTCCTCGATTATACATCGTTCAGAGGTAAAAGAGATAACATTAATTGAAAAGGTGACAACAGTGATAATACTGCTATCAAAACCCAATTACTGATCCAATGATCAATTTTCTTTGCCTTTACGGTCTTAAATCTGACGGCTAAGATAAAAAGTTCCTATCATTTCAATCTTATATCAGAAAATGACATGTAGATTCTTCAATTGCAATCTACATCTGGACAGTCACCAATAATTGAATCACTAACACAGCAAACATGAATTAGCCATTAGGAACATGCTTTTGACCTTATAAACAAAAAAGATCTGCACAGATAAATCAATAAGCGGAATGGTGTCTCAGTGGGTACCACTCTCGCCTCTGAGTCAGAAGGTGGTGAGTTCAAGCCTTTGATTGGGTCTTTGAGCCATACTCTGCAGACTGGCACCCCGATATAGAGCAGGGGGAGGGTTGAGTGAGGTGTTGTCCTTTGGATGAGATGTTAAACATCTCGATTACCTGTTCAGGTGGGCACTGAAGCCCTCAGGGCATTGTTCGAAAACAGAAGAGTTTCTCCCGGTGTCCCAGACAAAAGCAACAAATTGGTCATTTATTTCATGGCTGTCTGTAGAACGAAGAGCCACAAAGTAAATCCCTGTGCTGTGCAGGCTGTCACATTCGTCTACAAATGCACAGATTAATAGTCAGAATAATGCATTCATGCTTCCCGAAGAAGAATGTAAAGGGGCCCTGGTTTGATGGAGATCTTCATAAATTTTTACTATCTTTGCACTAAAATAAGGAAATGTACAATCTTTTTTCCCCTGTATAATGAGGAGTCTGCTAATTCACTGTAAAATATACAAAATTACGGTAAAACTCAAATAAGTCTTATAATAAAAAATAATAATCCTTGCATTTAATATAGCGCCTTGTCACATCTTCAAGACATCTCAAAGCGCTTCATAGAATATGCTGTGAAGTGAACTGACTGTATGTTGTACCTTTATACATCGTCTAATCGCCTACGTAGTACATTTACCTGAGTCCTATTCAGTTTCCTATCAAAACCACTTAGATTTCTTTGCATTCCTCATATTAATCACTTCTAACTCGTACCTCCGCTCCCCTACCCTCTATTACCCTCAAATCCTATCACTTGCTCATTATAGTGAAGTGACAGTGGCTTTATAGGGTGAGAGAGGGGAGAGGGATAGTGGTCAAGTAGCAATGTAGATGGGTTGCGAAGAATCGTGAGAGAGAGAGAGAGAGAGAGAGAGAGAAAGATCTATGCACTAGAAATCTCCACTCGACAAACTCTTTCATGGTAACTTTTTCATGTTTTAGTTCATTGATGGTGTCTGTCCATGTTCCACTTGAATTAGGCATGACCTTATCTCATAAGTAAATTGATACACTGAGCCTTAAAATGTTAAAGCGCCAGAAATAATTCACCCATGGATGCCTCTGGAGGAGAAAACAAACCAATTTTGTTCTGACTGCCATTTGTTCTGCATTTTAATGTTGAACATTTGAACCAGAGCTCGCGAACATAAAATAACCACTTTCATTTAGAGCTCTAAGAAATGCGCTGAACAGATTAGAATTGTACAGGCTGTGTGACTAACTATATTAAGATGATTGAATACTAGCATTTTCATTTAAATACCTAAGGCAGGTATGCAATTTTTTTTTTACATTAGCCATTAAACTGAGAGAAAACTTTCCCCATCAGGGCTGTAGAAATTAAAGGGGCTCATTTAGTCACTGTATCTAACGCACTCTTTTTCAGACTTTCACACCGTTTATGTTTATGGAAATGCCTGCTAATCTGGCTATTAGCTATGAATATTTAAAATCAGTTCCGAATGGTTACTTACTGCACTGATTGTTGGAAGCACACACTGGTAACTGGCTTCTGGATCCATTACTTAAAATTACTCCATTTAAGGTTCGCTCACTTTTGCCCTTCAAAGGCATATGATGGAGCAGGATAATAATAATAATAATAATAATATAAGAATAAGAATAATCCTTGCATTTGATACAGCGCCTCATCACATCTTCGAGACGTCTCAGAGCGCTTCACAGAACGTACTGTAAAGTGAATCGACTGTATATTTTGTGGGTGAAACGCGGCAGCCGATTGCGCAAAGCCGCACGATGTGCTGGTACATTGCTGAGCGTGAGGATAAAGAACGGCAAGCACGGCACAAACCAAATTAATTGTAAAGGTTCGTAGGAACGGTCAACATCTCAGCTTTTCAGAGAAATTTTCAACCCGACCATTTTCCCATTGTTTTATTATGCTTTTTTTTGGGGAGGGTCAGCTGGGCACCTGATACATGCAGAAACCCATCACTGTACAGAGAATTACATGATGATAGTCCTGACATGGAAACAGACTATTTGCCTTGACTAGTCTGTGCTGGTGTTAATACCGCACATGAGTCCCATTCCCCCCACCCATCCTGAAGCCCTCCGGGATGCTACCTCGCGTGAAGGGCGCCATATAAATACAAGTTGTTGTCGTCGTTATTCTCTCCCCTACCCCTCTATTCCTTTCTCTCTCGCTTATGCAGCAAGTTTTCTTTTAAACACGTTGATGCCTTTTGTTTTAACTGCAGCTGCCTGCAGTGAGTTCCGCACTCCTACCACCCTCTATGTGAAAAGGTTTCCTCCTAACTCCCCTAGCTATCTTATATTTACGCCTCCTCATTTTGACTCACCAACAAGTGGAAACTACCTACAGACATCCACCTTACTGAATCCTTTCAGAATGTTAAGCCCCGTCTACCAGGTCCCCTCTCAATCATTCTGTCTCCACAGAGAAAAGCTCCAACCTTTCTTGAACCTTAAAAGTGCGTTTGAGAATCTCCAGATCAAAATGCTGACCAAACTACCATTCTGACATTACTGCATTAATTTTTTTTCTTAAATGAGTAGGTTTTTTCAATGACTCACTATTTGCTCCTTTGGTATCCCGGGACGGGGCTCTGTCACACATGCTCCGAAAATCTAAAAGTTAAGTTATATAATATATATATTAATAATATATATTATATATAATAAAAATATGCTGAAATGATTAAAACGTAATTGTTCAACCAATGATCTTATCATTCCCTCCCTCCCTCCCTCGCTCCCCCCCCACCCCCCCCCTCCACAAAACTATGCATTCCTTTGGACTAACAGTTTGTAAGTTATGCTATGAGAACATTTGGGAATAAATTCCTTTTTAGTAAGGTTATTAAATCAATGGAATATAAATGCAGGAGTTAATTTTGTCAGTGTTGAGTTAGCAGCCCAATAGTGCAGAGTGCTATGGTAAACATATGTTATTTCTGCTGCCCTGGAATGCAATGTCATAGAAAAATATGAGCGCAATAATGATTAAAATGTAAATTTATATTAATTCTTCACACTAGAAAATTTAAATGAATTACTTAAAGGTGCAAACTTAATTTATGTGACAGCTTGACTGTTAGTGCAAAAAAAAAAGCCATCTGACTGAAACAGAGATGATTAAAAGACTGGAGATGGAATCCTTTGGTTTCTTGCTATGGCTGTCGTTCATCACAGCGAAACCACTGTGTATCCACAATTCAAGTACAACATTCAGGCTGTTAAAATCAAATCACTCTCAATTAACCAATTCAGAACTGTTGATGGTTCTTCTCTTGCGATTCTCTTTGTTGCTTCTGCTTCAAAGAGGACCACACGTTGCAATCGCTGCAGACTTGAAGGAGACCTTAATTTGAAGCGCCTTGAGCAGTCAGCGCAACATTAATTCAATTAATTTATTGTGACAAGCAACTAAACGCAATTCAGAATAAACCTCTTCAATTTCAAAAACTTATATTAAAACAGCAACAAGAACAACTATTTATACAGCGCCATTCAAGCGAGGAAAGCGTCCTGGAGCACTAACCCGCGGGAAAGGCGCTTACACTTGGGCTCACCTCGACACTTAAAAAAAACATACATGTGCGATCCTGCTGCATTTCATTGTTTTTCTTTCGGTGCGAGTTTCAAGTTGCTGCGTTATACGTTTATGTTTGTTCCTCAAACCTCTGCTTGAGACACTGGACGCTCTCCTCCAGATGCTTCACTGCCCTCGGGGTCATTTACATCATTTTCTCTTGCGTTTCCCTTTCCATTTGCCCTGAAAACTGATTCATTATCCCTGTGTCAGGTAGCGGCAGTCCTCTGCTATCTCACTTAAGATCCCATTCATCATGTTTGTGCCCAAGCAAGCAGTTTGACCATGGGTGGTATCATAGTCAGAGCTCAAACAAATGCTCACACATGCACTTGTGATCAGCTAATTCAATCAGACTCGAGATCAAACCTGGGCTTTCGGTGTATGTATGGTTCAATAGAGAACCGCGTACTGTATTTACAAAGTAAATTGTTTGGTCGCAGGGATGCGGAGAGTGTTTGATTTCTAGGTAAAGCAATTTTCCGTTTGATTCAATCTGATTTTATCTTTTCGCATTCCTTAAAATGCAAGCAAAAAGAAATTGTGCCTTGATATATATCAAGACATTCTCAACGTTTACTATTGACACACAACACAACAACAAAAACTTTCATTACAACCTTATGTACAATACAGCATATTTATCCACACCGAGCTCCAGTGTAACCTGTTTATCAATATGATTGTGAGTCTCTTAATGTTTAGCGACATAAAAGATGGTGTATAATTAAGAACCACTTTCTAAAAACCATTCCAAGATTGATTTAATTCCAGGGAATACAAACACTCATAATTAATGCACAATATGAGTTGCTGAAATTGAATAAAATACACCTGCACTCATGATTAATATACGATACATGTTACTTAAAAGTGAAGAAAAATAGCACATTGTAATAGATGGAATGATTTAGTTGTCATAAGCTATGCTATCACCTCCCTGAAGAAGTGACAGCAATATTGTGCAGTAATTTATGAAAAACCACAGCTACCATCCACAGGCTGGCAACGGTTCGCAGAACCAGTTCAAAATCATGACAATTTGTGTCATTCATTCTTATGTTTCCTATATAATGAGTCTGCAATCTTAGCTGGACTGTTAAGTGAAGGTGATCAAAGGATGTCCAACCTTGTAGAGAAGCATCCTTGTGGATTGGACATGAAGGTGACAAGTCACCTTCACATGATCTGTTGGACATTTCAAAATGCAACATTGGCAAGGTTCTGGGAGCACATTGGAAGGGGACCTAACAAAAACACAGGGGCAAAAATGTTCTGCCAGACATTGACCCAAACATTAATAAATAGAGCTATTAACAGGACTCTACACATGCCATAATTGTTTTCATTTACTCCTCAAGGCTAGGTGCTGCACAGTATTACTGTATTATTTATTTCCAGTCACGTTTCACATAACAAAATCCACCAAAGCGTGCCAATGCATAGACATTTTGAGAGGGTCTCTAGTGAAGACTGGGGAAAGCTGGTGACATGCCTGTGAGGGGGATTATTTCAAAAGTATCTGAATAGATCGAAATCACCAGATTATGGGAGCAATTTGGAATGATGATAGACTTTTGCGCTGCCCCAGTGAAGCCACTCACAGTGGATTAACCAGTTACTGTGCTCCATAAGACATCAGATTGCCAAGACTCTGATTATTGTATTAATTTTGGGTAATATTAATGCTCTTTCACCCCCGACGTAGGATTTCCGTTCAATTAAAATAGCTAATCCAAGCATTCATTTAATGGTAGATCAGAAATTCCTTTCAGGAAGAATTCTTCAATGAAGTTTTACCACCATTCTCCTAAGGAGTGACACTTCTGACATTTTGTGATGTTCACCAGGAAATGTATTCGTTTGTTGCCTGAACAGGCATCAGTTCACGATTCCCGGAGACTCTGAGAGAACGGCATTTTGTTTGCTCCTTATATCAAGTCTCAAAGGTTTTACTGAGCAGTGGTTTAATTCAATTAAATGTCCAATTGGAGCCTTATTTTTGTCTTGTCTTTTGGTGCCTTGTTGAGACACTCTTCTGTGCTTCAGAACTACAAGCCATCAGCCAAGTAAAGACTGCAGTATTGAAAGAGGCTGTGAAGAGCTAACAACAAGTTGCTCTTCACGTAGGATAATGTCTTGGAGCACTCAACAGTGATGAGTCAGGTGCTGAGCAAGGAAGGAAAAGGAGGGAGGGAGAAAGGAGAGCTGAGGAACGAACTGAATGCCAAGGTTGCGGCGAATTTCAGAGAGAGAGAGAGAGAGGCCAGGGGAGGGCTGAGGAGGTCAGAGACAGAAGCGAGGAGATATTGGTGGGAGCTCAAGAGCAAAACTTCCACCTTGTTCATGTTGATAAGATACCTTTGCAACAACGTGATGAGTTTTGGAGCAGTAATCACTGCATTGTACAATGAGAATCTTGGCAAGTCAGAATCAGAGGTGAATATGTGCCACAGACTAAAGATAAAATAGACGTCAGCCTGGCTCAGTTGGTAGCTCTCACTGTCTCTGAAGCAGAAGGTTGTGGGTTCAAGCCTCGAGTTCTGATTTTGAGCTCGTTGTCTAGCTTGACACTAGTCTAGTGCTCTTTAGATCTCTTCTAGACAAGCGTTTAAAAGGCATCACACTTGTTACGGCTGAGAGAAAACCAGTATGTTGGTTCTCCAGAACAACTGAATTTGTGCGAGTTTGTACAACTATAGCAACAGTGAATTGTTTGGAGAAATGAAATTGGTTTTGAAAATGGAGTGGTTGAGATAATCTGATGGCAGATAATCAGAATTACATTATGACATTGGTAATATCAGCAAAGGCTGCTCCTGCAATTCCCTCGCTTGTATTTAGTGAAATGTATTGAGTTTTTATAAGTGTCTCTAACAGCTATTTCAGATGCTTTGTATCTACACAATAGTTCAGGAAGACTGATCTGCATCATACCCTTATGAACTCTGCAAAGTTAGCTTAGTTCTGTGCAGTAGTGCAGTACTAAATGTGTGGAGACGCACTGAATTGTATCTCTAACAAGTTAACGTTTCTGTGTTCGCCAATTGGAATCGCAACTGAACAGTTTCTCAAGGCATAATTGGCTTCATACTATGGTGTGCAAGATGGCTCTGAGGGCAAATACAGAACTGGACCATATCTATAGCATTGTTGTTACTGTGCAAAAGATTCTCATTCTCTCATGCTGGGAGAAACTTTTCATTTGCGCAATGCATACCTGGGGCTCCAAAAATCCTACAAATAACCTCGTCGCCAACAGCGGCATTGAACAGACCAACAGCAGAATAACAGAATGAACAACTAATCAAATAATATCTTGGTTACAAACGTCTGCAGCAAACGAGATTTAAGTGGATAGAGATTTAGATTATTCCAAGCTTCCCATTGGAAATTATTTATTCCACTCAAATTTCTTGATGTTTTTTTTTCTCTCTTTCTCTCTGAAATCTCCTTTTATAACTTTGCAAGTTGCCCCCAAAATATTCAACACTTCACAGCTGGATTAGTTCTCTTTGTCACTCTTGCGACAGTCAATTGGCCAATTCAAGTATTCAAAGGGTGAAATTCACATTATTGAAGACCCTGCATTATTAACCTGCGTGATGTTTTTACTGTTAACTAAAGTGTACTTCTCACAACTAAAATTTAAGGTATGTCATTCATCAATGTTGCTTTATGCAATCGGTTAAACTGGCTTTGCACCAAACACAGTAATTTCAGCCTCTAAATTCTTGAAGGATTAATGGCAGATGAAGCTCTCTGATGGAATAGAATACATTTATTCAAGGTTGGACTGAGATGCAGTTGAGTCAAAACCTGTTGAACAGACAGCTTGTAAATTAACAACTAACCGTTGACAGCCCACTCTTAAAATATATTAGTGCTTAGTACTGACACTCACTCATGTGACTAACATTTCAATGATGGAAATTGACATCATGTGGCTTGCTCCTCTTAAATTGTACCTCCTGCTGTCTGATTATAAGTTGCCATTGAGGTTGGCTATGGTGCATATACCTCAGCTTCTCTCTCCTCTTTACCAGAGGAAGGATGGATAGAAGCAGATGGGCTGTAAAAGGAAAATTAAGTGCTGAGGGTGAAAATTGTAGGAGTTATAATTTAAAGGCACATTTCCCACGATGTGAATTGTTAATAGCAAGGAGTAACTGACAGTCTTCAGGGGTAGTGTGCAAACATTTAGTGTAGCAGCTTTCAAAGCGCATCAGTGAACCTTTGCAGAAACCAGCAAGGAATTGGTACGTAAATTAAACAATCAATGTAAGAGATTAGTTTGTTTGAATTCAAAGCTGCAAATCAAATGGAATCAGTGACAGTTATATCAAAGAAAGATGTATCCAGTGTAGATGTCTGGCTTTATATAAATTGGCCAAATCTTGTTCATTAATTGGGAATGGGAATGATGGTGTGAGGTAGAGATTTTCATTAAGATTACATACTTAGGCTTTTGCAGCAACCACCAAAACAGACCAAACCACTTGGTGATTCTATCTCTGGGCTGTAGGTTCAAGCCCCACATCAGGACTTCAGTCTACACTAACACTGCAGTGCAGTACTGGCAGTGCGCTGCATTGTTGGAGGTGCCGTCCTTTGGATGAGATGTTAAACCGAGGTCCCGATCTCCCAAATCTGATGGATGTTAAAGCTCCCATGGCACTATTTGAAAAGTGAAGAGAGTTTGGCCTGGTGTCCTGGCTTACAGGCTTACAATCTCCCAGATAAAATTGGTCATTCACTTCATGGCTGTTTGTAGGGCATTGCTACACATACTTCTGCTATCGCGCTCACCTACAAATACACAGTCACTACACTTCACAGTAAATCCTCTGAAGTGCTTTGAGACCTTCTTCCCAATCTGAAAGGCACTCTACCAAATGTAAAGATTATTATTTATATTCCACATGACCCCCCACCCCCAACGCCCCCGAAAAAGTCTATTTTCCAAATTCAGTATCAATCCTTAAAAGATTTAGTAAAACTATTCTGTGAATCGCTTTGAGACGTGAAAGGCCATATACCAATGCAAAGATTATTTGATTAAAAGTTGGGTCAAATTACTTACAATTCCATGCTGCTCTGATTTCCATGTGAGGATCTAGACATGCTATCAAGTGAATGTATAATACTAAGCCCAGTTCAGAAAGTTAAGCATTACCAGGTTTGATTTTGTTCACCTGTCACCTGGAACTTTAGCCGCAGAACAAAACCGCTCGAATTGCGTCCAGCACCAGAGAGACTCGATCTGTGAAGTGTTGGGAATAAATAGTCAAACAAAGGCCAAAGATGTACCATGATTCAGTTACGAAATATACAGGGAAAGAAAAATAAAGGCTACAGAGAGAACGATAAATAGACCCGAGGTGCTTTGTGGAGAAACCTCTGAACTTTCTCATTTCTTTGCAACCCAGAAACCGCTTTCATAAAACACATCAGATGTTACTGATCTGACAGCAGTTTGACATGCCGTCAGCCGCAACTGTCTCAAATGAAACTTCAGCAAATATATTTTACAAACAGAGCTTCAGGGGGTTGATTTAAAATGCAAAAATAACCTTTTTTATTTCACAACCATCTCAGATTTTATTGAGTCCTCTGAAGTTCAATGCAGCTGAACACATTTGGCAGTGACACAGTTATTAGAGCAGTCTGGGCTGAAAAGAAATTGCACTAACCCTGCATTACTCCCAAATCTCCTCCTGGATGACTCCAGATGCCAAGCGATTAGGTCCTGTATTGTGAACTTGCTGCTGTCTAGAATTCTCTCGGGTTTATTCCACTCCCATACGTGCATTTCTTCACGTAAGCTAAGTGCTGTTTGTCTCTGGTCAGTAAGCTTGGCAAACGTGTCCTGGTATGTGCCTGTGTATAACTCTGATGCAATTCTAAACCGTACACTTTCAGGCCACGCTATTTGCACTTTTCAAATTGAATCTGAATTATTTAAAAGCACGCAGGGAGAAAATTTTACCCTCAAAAATGAACAAAGAATATTCTTTAGTCAATAATAGTCCCCTCTTCTGTATTTTGTGGGTGCAAGTCATGAACAACAACACCACCAATGACAGGTACAGTGAAACCTTTCAAAGATTCTGGGACTCAGAGATACAACCAATAAAGTCTTACATTCTTCAAAATGTTTACATCTGTCAAAAACAAAGGAATTAAAGTTGATATCCTCTGATTCTAGGAAAAGCAACTAATGCAAGGGGTTGGTGTTTTTGCTGGTTTTAACAGATTGAAAACAAAGTTGTTGGATCTTTACCATGATCAGGAATTCGATGCAATTGAAATAATGACCAGATTGCGAAATATATCGAATTCATGAAGCTTTGCTTGGAGGAAAACGAAGAGGAGCCAATTGTTTAAGAAAGGAAAAATGATGTTCCATGAGGTTAGCAATCTTAAACTGCTGAATATTCTCCAGCAAAATCCTTGATCGTCATTCTCTGTGTTAATGATGTGCTTTTCATCGCACTGTGTAATCTTTTCTCTCGTGTGTAATTCCCAATAGTAAAAGGCTGCAGGTCGAACACTGATTGGGGTCATCAAAGGAAACCGCTGTGATGCCTGAGCAGAGGAGTACAAGAAAATACATCCAATGTATCACTGGACATCTTCAAGGATAATCTCTTATGCAATCCCATTAAACGAAGCTATGAATGATCAAAGCTTTGTTGCAGTTTTAATTTTGTATAAAGTTTTCCTTTGTGATGAAGTAAGTCAAGATCAGTTACAATTTCCGATTGCCCTGATACTACTACACCTTCGCTTATTGGTCAGAGCAAACTCTTTCATTGATGGAGGTGGAAAAGCACCTCCGTGAAGAACAAGACAGTTGATGTCAATATGAGCTTTGTGTTTATTGATAGCTATCTAATGTGGAGAATATGGTGTGTGTCTTCATTATAGCACCATAGATTATTTTGATCAGTGCTGCTCTGATACTGAGGAAAGCACGCTGGAAGGAATACTGTGGAGACTTGCTGATGTGTGAAATGTAAAAGCCTAAATCCAATATCTTTCTGCTAGAGAAGAAAAATGGCTTTTTAGCTTTTTAGCTTTGCCGAGTTAACATCTCATGGGAGATTTACACTTTTGCATTTCTTCAATGCTTTCAAAGCGCTGCTTCGATTGAGAAAATCCCTGAATGTATTGACACGGCAAAAAAAAAAGGTACTTGTTTTCAGCTAGCTACACTTCGAAAAAAAAAGCAACCTCTGCGAATCAAGCTTTATTTGAGTTAAAAGCCGCAAACATTTTTTTTTCAAAACCGTTTTGTTTTCTTGCAAAATTCGATGGAGATGTGAACTTAGCCCAAACCAAAAGGAATCAAAATGCTTCTTATAAGCACGTGATAATTTTATGTCTGGAATGCTATTAGTCATGAATAGGATGAATGAAAAATGGTCCACTATGGAAAATTAAGACACACAGCCTGACATTACATTGCATCAGGTCAGATGTTCGATGGGTTATGGAGTCCTCTATTCCATTTGCAAATCTGTATATTATTTAAACCACACATCTTGTTTGGAGATAAAATGACAAATATCTCCATATTATAAAGCAAACTCTTCAACTTATTTCAGCAGATGTGTTGGTGTGGAAGCAAACACACAGTTTTGGCCTTGCTGCTGAGTTTGTTAGATCGTACTGTGGAAAATAGACTGAGGGATAAACCAGGGAAGGATTAGACGAGCCAATGTGGTCGGAGGGAAGGAGAACAGAGCTGAGGTCAAATGGAGATGTCTACAGAGGAAGACTCAGTAAGATCAGAAATCATCTTAAGCAGAGCGAGAGAGACAAAAGAAGCGAGAAAGCCTAAATTTATAATAAAATAACTCTTATGTTTGATATAGTGCCTTTCATGTTGGGAGGGCATCTCAAAGTGCTTCACAGGCTTTACTGTGAAGTGTAGTGACTGTGTATTTTGTAGGCAAACGTGGCAATCGAATTTGCAAACGCAAGCAGCCGTGGGGTGAGTGATCAATTTTATCTGGGGGTTTACGGGCCAGGAAACCAGGAGAAACTCCCTTCTCTTTTTAAACAGTGTTGATGAGTGGATTTGAGAGATGTTGTGGGGCGAGATAGGTCACTGCAGGAAGTAGGAGATATGGGGCTCTCTCTCTCTTTGGCACTGGGTCCACTCTCCTAGAAGGAAAGACAAAGAACTGAGAGCGAAAATCTGGCTCTGAGCATTGGATGATGCAGAAATTGACATTCTATTCACACCTTCATCGAGGCTGAAAGGTGGAATTTTTTTTCAATGAGTATTTTTAAAATACTAAAGCAACTGCCGTGTCATGCGCTAAGGGGTCAACTGTTTCATTGACTAACTAAAAAAAAAAAAAAAATCGTTTTGAGCTGGCAGCTCAGGTTGTAGCCTAAATACAATTGTTTTCAGAACCTATTAATGTTACTCTGGCACAACCTTATGAACAGCAAGACGGAAACTTGCCTCGAATACAAGGCGCCTGTGCAGAGGAAAAGATCACTTGATATGCAACCCAATGTCTGTCGCCCTTCTGTCCATTTCCATTTGCTTCCCACTCAGTTTCTCCATCTGTTTGTTCCCTGATTGATTTATCTGCCTTTCTGGCCATGTTAGTCTGTTTCCAGCGTGATTTCTCTGTCCATCTCCAGCTTCCCAGCTCGTTTCCCTTCAATCTCTGGGTTCCTTCTTCCAAATGGCTGGACAGTGTGAGTGAGTGAGTAACTGAGTGTGTGTATGTGTGTTTGTGAGAAAGCATAACAGACATTTTCACAGAAAAACAAACAAATACGAGAGAAAAAAACAATGAACAAGGAAATTGGCTGAGGGAGAGGAATATTGCTGATTATATTGTAATAAAATACAATTTACATTCATATAAAGTCTTTCACGTCAGGGAGCACATCTGAAAGTGCTTACAATACTTGGTGCCGAGAGTCTATTGTTTTAAGGAAGAATTTTGAAGGGAAAAAAAATGCTCTTATTGACAATGGTGCTGTAATTATCTCGCAAAGCTTTGCTTGCTTACATTTATAAACATTGCATGTCTCTACGGGTACACAGTCACTACACTTTACAGCACGCTGAATTCACATGGGGGAAGAGATGAGATTGGGATTTGGGGCAAATCTTGGACCACTTTATCATAACACAAAATCTCTGCCGTTTCAAGTCTATAACTGGCAGGAATATATTTTTCCCAAAGGACTATCGTGCTTAATCTGCCAGCAATTTATTTGGATGCTCTGTGTGGATTCAACACCAGCAAAATGTTGCATTGAATCATGTGGCTTACTTTGGTTGAACATTACCTGTAGGGTTAACTGAAGTTATAATTCTTACATTGTTCATGCTGCAAGGCGATGCAGTGATTAATATGACAATTTTTTTTTAGCAAAGTAATCAATAGAAACAAACATGCAGCATAACAGCCTCCAATAATTCAGTACACAGTTAAGCAAATTACAGCTTCTTACAGTCTAAAGACAGAGAGACCGAGCGGGAATAAATAACTTTGCAGACAGGGGAAACATCAGCACAGAGTATACTGCCTATTATTCTGGTTACTCTTGAATAGGTCTAGTGGAGGTTTGGATTTTGTGAGATGATGTGGGCCTTTGGCCCTTTTAAAGGTGAATGTGGTGCTTAGCTTAAAAGTCAGACTCATTCAAGCTTTGCAAGTTTGAATGGAACAGGCTACAGCTGGGCTTTGCTTTGCTCAACTGGGATGTTTTTATATATATATATATAAATCGTATTTCTCTGTTCACCTAGAACTCTTAACCTAAGCCTGACAAACATGCAGCAGAGCTAGGATTTCACTGCAGTATTTACTCTGCCTCAATAATTTTTCAGTGGTTCACACCGTACTTTTCTTTTTCATATGACATGAACCGTGGGCGGCTTAGCTTGTACTGAACTGAGCAGAACATCTGAGCCGTGACTAGTTTGTGTGACTCTAAACTGTTACGCTGCCCTGGTAATACAAACCAATCCCCATCAGAAAGAAGGCAGCTCTGCTACTGCTGGTTGACACTTTTATTCCCCATAACAGGGGCTCGAGCATTAAGGCTGAAACTTTTTTGCAAACCCTTCATGCCACCAGTTGTACATTTCAGGGCAATTTTGTTACGATGATATCAGCGACAATGATCAATGAGAAGAGACCTCATCTTCCATTTACTTTTCCTGAGCAGACGAAAAAAAGATTTAGGATTCTATAGAATTGAAAAGTACAGTGTCGATACATCGAGTCCTATGTCTCTACAGTCTTTGTCTACTTGTAAACAGATTCACAACCCCCTATGTTTTAGTTCACTGTTCTTGCAACGCTGATTTTTTTTTATTGACTGATTCAACCTGCGTTTATACTTTTACTTTCTTCAGGTTTTCTTAAAGGACTTGGCACATTCACCCCAGTGAATAGAACTTTTTTGAATTGATATCAGTCATAATATTATTTCTTTCTGCAAAGTATAGAACTAAAGTGACAGAGATACATTAGTCAAGGGGCTCTCTTTGGAATATATCCATTTATTGCATTTTCACTGGGATTTTTGTCCGCTTTGGATAACAGCACTTGTCCAAAATAATTAGTTGTCCTTTTAGACAATGCATTCTATAAAATATTTTTTTCCACCATCCCTTGAAGCAAGAGATTGCGTATTGCAAAGATCAAATGTTGAATATAAGAGATAGAGAAAATGAATGGTTATGAATTCCAATTTTATATTTCAATTCATGAGCCTTTATTTACATCCATGAAATTACTACACAGAAGGCAATTTGGTCCTTTGAGCCTATGGAGCAATACTTGGTCCTCTGCTGGATATAATGGCTCTAAACCCCATATCCGCTGTTGGATACATAAAGATGTATTGTAGGCAACAGCAACTAGTTTCAATTAAGGGTTCAAATACCAAGGAACATACATTAGAAAAGGAGGAAGTTAGGAGTAACAGTCGAGAAGAACAATATTACATGGGAGAAATAAATCACTCCAGGAAGCCAAGTAAATAGCATAATTGCAATGAGTTGCACTTGTTCAGTGGGAGGAGATGAAGGATGATGAAGGATAAGGCTTTTTAACCGTACATTTTTACGACGACGCAGTGAGTACAAAATAAAATTGACTTTGATTATTAAACGGAGATCTTATTTCTTTCCATCTTATTGGCGAAGAGAGAGTGAGGGGTGTGGGAGGGAATAGGACAGGCAGGGTTGGTCATAAGGTCACAGCAGCCACTTAACTTATGCCAACATGTGTCTGAGTTGGGTGACAAGGTCTCACTGTGATGTTATAACGGCACGGCTTGTAATTGTTTTACTGTGATTAAAATAGCAGTGGAAAAATTACTGTCATCTCAATGTTATTAAGAGTCCTGGCTGTACGACTCGGGAGTAATCATGAAAGTTAATGCTTGGCATTCATTGAAAACAGTGAAGCTCTTTCAAGTCAATCAGTATCTTTTTCACAGGTATCCGAACAAAATGTACAGATATAGCCTTTGAACTCGGCTTTTCAAAAGAACGTTTTCTCTCGATTCAGTTAATAATAAACAGACGTCATAGTAATTGGTAATAATTACTCGTGGCCTGTTATATGCCGCAGTCGTTGTATGTATTGTAACATCAAGGTTTTGTAGTATTTCTCCTCTTGTTCCAGATTGATCAAATACGGTTATGACAGTGAATTAACTGGACCCTGGTGGGTTTGTGAAGCTCTAATGGTACTTAGCAAGATAACTACTGGATGTAATGGCGGTTCAAAATCAACATTTTGATGGTGTGAATACACATGAATCATGCTTCAGTGCTGCATTATCAAAGTAACGCTGTTTGAAAAGCAACGCACCTCAAGGTTTCCATTTGCAGAGATTATTTCGCAAGCAAAAAATTTTTTTTAATGATGCAATCCGGTTTGAAAAACATTGTTACTGAAAATCGTGATCATTGAGTTCATGTAAGAATTGCTGTTAGTGTACACTATAGCCATCATCCACACTAGTCTCCCTCCCTGCAGAAACTAGTATTGACTGTTGAAAAGAAGAGAGGACTGGGAATACTCGTCCACTATTCTTTTCAACAAAGAAACCCAAAGTGTAATCATTAGTATAAACACCTTGACACACAATATTTCGGTGCTTTGTTATTCGTCCACAAAATACAGTCAATTCACTTTGCAGTACGTTCCATGAAGCACTTTGGACCGTCTCAAAAACATGATAAGCAGCTATAACAAATACAAGGATTATTATTATTATTATTATTATTATTATTATTATTATTATTACCTTGACTTCTTCAGTCATACTCATGGTTAAGTTATTTAGAATATTACATAGAATGTTACAGCACAGAAACAGGCCATTGAACCCAGTTGGTGGGTGCCAGTGTTTATACTCTACACAAGACTCCACCCCTCCTATTCCCCTCTCCCGTGCTCCCACATCTCATTCTCCCTCATGTACGCATAAGGTTTCCTTTTAAATATGTTAATGCTTTCTACTTCAATCACATAATACAATTGCATCATAAATGTGTCAGGTTGGCTGGGTTGGTAGCCCTCTCGCTAGTGGAAGCCCAATACTTAGGCTCGAACTCATAGTCCATGATGACATTCCAGTGCAAGGCTGGGGGCGCATGTCACAGGTGATGAATCAAATAAGATCCCATTTGCCTGTTGAGATGGATGCTTCAAGTTGTTAACCCTACCTGAAAAGTGCTAATATCGGTGCAAGTTGCTTTTGAAAGATTAAACAAAAAGATCCACACAAAATAATCATTCGCCATATCGGCTCTTTGCGCTGGTAATCACCTGTGAAGGTTTTGAGACATTTCACGGCGGTAAACGAAATATAAATTCTTTCCTGCACAGATTCCATGTATTATGCTTTACAAACGTTTCCATTAACTTTTTTTTTGAGGGCAAGCTGCCATGCTTACGAGTATCCAAACCAAACTATACATGGAAATACATCTCTCCTCTAAGGAGATAGACCCCGATAACAACATTGGGAAATCCTGCATTCTCTGTCAGTGCTAACATTCAGCTCAGGATTATCTGCTGCACTTTCAGCATTTATCCAGAGGATGGCATCTTGGAATTAGTTTTGGGAACCTTCCTGCTGTAAAATGACTTGAACACAGCTTTTACTTTTGCAAAAAATGTAGTCTCAGTTTCCGATCCGTTGCTATGGTCAATAATGGCATTTCTTCCAGCCATTTTATTTTCCTCCGACAATTCAGGAATCAAAGAATGTATTCCAACTCATTAATTGGCCTAATTACTACAAAAGAAACTGTGATAACAGAAGGAACAGAATTTTTTTGTTGAATACCTTGTAAAGGAAGCAGTTTATATCACATTCAAGCACATAATAGACCTGAAACAAACCTGAAATGTAAGACCATTTGTCTTAAAATTTAAGAATGTGCAGAATTGTGGAAAATTAATTTGGAAGCTGGTTACTTTTTAAGAACTGCGGCATCTCGGATTCCAAATTCAAACCCAAATTAAGAATTCTCCACAATTCTGCGTAATCTCTTAACTTCCAGTACGGAATGCTTTTAACAGGCTAAGACTAGGAAGAATTTTGGGCTGAAAATACCTTACTTTATTATTTTATTGTTGGCATTTTAGGGGTGCAACAGGGATGAAAGCTAGCAGCCCTGATATAATTTATTATTTGTGACTGTATTATACAATACAATTCACATTTCGATAGTGCCTTTCTATACTCAGGAGGATGACTCTAAAGGCTTGACACTGCTGGCTGGGCACATGAGTTGGGGGTGGGAGCCAAGGGGGTTGGGAAGACAAAATGAATACGAATAGTGCTAATACTAATGTTAAAATTCTAAATGGAATCAACAACCCTTGGATCATATAATAATAATAATAATAATAATAATCCTTGCTTTTGACATAGTGCCTTATCATGTCTTGCATGTAACACTATTGCATCTTTCACAACAGTTATAATCTGCGCCCCTCTTCACTTTAGACATAAGCACATCACCAGCACCAGTTTCTATTAACTAAAACATTAACTATTCCCCTCGTATTTGGGTTATTCCTGGTAGGGTGAAGACTTCAACAATGGACCGTTTGTGTCAAACCTCGGAAAGAGAAATTGCCGCAGTTTCCCAAACTTTGCCATACAAAATGCTATCAAGCTTCATACAAAGCTTGTTGACCATGAGTAATGTGACACCGCTATTTGTACGTTGCCATATTTTCCCCAAACAGAACTAATTCTACCCGTCAGAACACGGAAGCTAACTGCGGCAACATATTATTACATGCCACCTGGGCATGTTCCCTCTGATCTCAGAATAAAATGTGGAATCGTGTTGAAAAACAGGGAACACAACATCCAAATGTACTGCACTATCACACAAACAAATTGCCTTCAAACAAATTGCTGTGGCCAGGGAACATACTCATATTATTGCTTCTGAGTGAGCTGCTCTATACTAGTGATTCAGAGATCCACCACACTTTTCCCACTCTTTACAGTTACTATAGTTTCAGACTTTGCAGCAGACTATAAGTATATATATATATTATATTTAGCTGATTTAGAATGGCAAATAATCACAACATTCTCAGCAAATTGAAAGCAGGTGAGTTTAGTCATGGAAGCATCAGCAGGAGGAACAATTATTCCGTGAAGCACTTTGAGACATCTCGAAGACGTGATAAGGTGCTATATCAAATGCAAGGATTAGTATTATTACAAGCAGGCGGTGTAGGTGAGCTACTGACAGAAATGGAACAAGTGGAAGATCTACATGAGGAGTGCCAGAAGCTCCTACACTAATGCACTTGTATAATCCAATTTACTGCCAATGGCACCTCGAAAGCAGGAAAGAGAATGGCAGATAAAGCAATGCACCTGCAGATTGACAGTGGGTATCGCCAATGTAAGTAGTTCTGACCTAACGGCACGATGGCATTAAATCCAAATAGGTGGCAAGGCAGGGTAGGGCAGCCTTAATGATTACATACGTCAGTGGAATGACCAAAATGTTTCTGCATGTTGGTGCGCAGGTTTGGCAAGTGGTTTGGGTGCCTTACATGACATTGGCCAGTTGTTGGAGACGTTATCGGTGAATTAATTGCCGGTGATAACTGTGAATCAGGTTTACATGTGAAAGTCTTGAGTGCAGGCAATTGATCTGACCACAGTGAAACCCTCCCTACACGAGAAGTGGGACAGTTCTACAGCACTGGGACTTGGAGCAGGAAGCAGTACTCTAATATAGATGCAGCACGAGTCTCAAAACTGAAGTGGGTACTCAGTTAAGTATAACCTCAAGGGACATTGCTGCAGCAGAAATCTTCAACTGACCACAATCCTGGATGAAGAGGAGGCCAGTAAAGAAACTGCAAAGAAAGACCGACAAATACAGAGGTGAAAGTAAGTGCAGCAAATGAAAGCATAGATGGTCTTAATTGTCATAGGGTCTTAACGATAAGCTTGTTTTCCTGGAGACTGGTGTGGGTGGGGGGGGGGGCATTGAGGCATGTTGAATGAATTAAGGACTGCAGAGCGAATGGAACATAAAAAAAGCCCTGTAGCATGTTACACTACTGTATATTATGTGCGTTGTGACATGTAATTATTATTCCAGGTATTAACATTACAAGGATTTGCTTGTAGGTACTAAGAAAAGTAAATGGAAAGTACGGGCGACGGTTTGAAGTCAAGAGACGCCAAGTGATTGGTATCTAGGGAATTTGGCAATAATAAGGGGGGGATAACGGACTTTAGCGAGTCGTTATCAAACCAGTGTGTTGCAAGAGGGTGATGATTGTGGAGATAACTAGTAGGTTCCTGGGCTAAACAAAATGCGTACAAGGTAGGAGGGTCCACACGTAACCAGGTGAGGGTGCTACGCAACTGGCTTAGAATACGAATGCGATAATTGTTATTATTTTAAACCACAATTAGCAGGGGAGCAGCTGAGAGATTGGGGCAAACGGGCACGCAGAGAGAGAAATCATCTTATGTTTTTTTTTAAAAAAAGGAGCAACAGAATGAGCATAGGTAAAGTTTCTAAAAGGTTTTAACATTTATTTAAAATAGTCTTGTAATACAAGTAATTTGCTTCGAGTGGCTCAGGGTTAATATTACAGCAGCAAAGCTGTTCAGATGTCTGAAGAGCTTTACTTCTGTGATGCTGCATTTGTTCTTTTTTCTCTCTATCCCTCTCTCTCTCCTTCCGTCTCTCAGACGGCACAGCGTTTGAGCTGGAACCACAGCCCACATTTCTACCATTGCGCTAATGATTATCAGGAGCCTCTTTGAGAGCCACTTGATGTAATGATAATAATACCTGGATTTGATACAGCACCTATAAAGTCCACACGTCGTGAAGTGTTTTGCAGGAATTACGGTGAAGTGTAGTGACTGTATTTGTTGACAAAGGCGGCAGTCAATCTGCGAGCAGCAATGTCCCACAAGCAGTCAGGAAATACAGGACCAATTTATATTTGGAGGATTGTGAGGAAAAAGCGAGCATCAGTCAGCTTTGAGATTCAAGTCCGTTTGAGTGGAAATCTGTGCTAAAAAGGAAGAAAATGAGTAGGGGGAGAAGGGGTAGAAGCTGGCTTGGCACGTTATTGGAACAAATACAATGGTGTATCAAAGAGAGAGGTTGATATTTATGGAGAATTGTAATTATCCTGCCTGAAAATATAGGTGGGGGCCAGCATCTCGCAATATGTCAAACAACCTCAAAGGTCAGGAACTTCACCCCCATTCTCTAGCTCTTTCTCCATCTACCTCTCAGTCTAATCTCTCTCCTGTATCGGTCTTTAAACGCTGCTACTGTCAATCCCACCACCTGCTCAGTGTCTGCCTGCATCCCTGTGAAGCGCTCCGAGACATTATCCCACGTGATAAATGCAAGTTGTTGTTGTTGGAAGATGTGCGATGTGTCAGGGGGCAGCTTAATCTATTACTGAGCTTTAACAAAATATACGGTCAATTCACTTTACAGTGCATCCTGTGAAGCGCTTTGAGACGTCTCGAAGATGTGATGAGGCGCTGTATCAAATGCAAGGATTATTATTTATTATTATTCAGCACTCCGAGATGCCGTCCGGCATGAATGGCACAGTATAAATGCAAGTCGTTGCTGTTGTTTAAGGCAGGGGAAATACTGCGAGGATTGTAAAAGAGGGAGGCAAAGTTACAAAGCGATGTATCAGAGGAGAATATTGAATGATTGGAAAATTGAATGATTTTAATGCCGTGCTTATACTGAACATCTGTGATATTGAATTGCCGTAGTTTTTATAATCAGTGTCAACGCATGGAAACTCGAGTTCTGCTAAGATATGATTGAACTGGAGGAGAAATGTTTTGAGAAAGCAAAATCTACGACATTATTTCACTGTGGAGAATGGGGTCATTGCTACTCTGACGCAAAATGCACATAAAGCGGATAGAACTTACCAAGAGGGAGGTTGAAAGAGACCTGAGGCTCTTTAGCTGGCTTGACGCTCACCATTCCAACAGCATTGAAGTAGCATTGATCAAAGGTAGCAATGCACGGAGTTTGTGAGAGCCAATTTTAGGACAGTCACCAGGAAGTACAGTCTTTGCCTGTACAGGTCAGATGGATATTGAAGACCTCATTGCATGACTCAAAATGAGAAGGCAGATTCTCTTGGTATAGTGGCCAGCAATCAGCCTAATGAAATTGGTCATTCACTTTGTGGCTCTTTGTTGGGCATTGCTGTGACCAAATTGGCTGCAGTGTTTGCCTACAAAATCTACAGCCGTCGCATAAGGCAGTAAATCCTGTGAAGCGCTTTGAGACGTCTTCCCCCATACCCTATATGAAATGTGCAATCGAAATATATTATTTCTTCGCAGAACAGATGGGAGGGATTACCAGGAAGGCCGTCGGGAGTCATTTGTCACAGTCACGAGAAGATAGCAATGTGGTTACTTAGGAAGGATAAGATGAAATAGGTTGAAGGGCCTTCTTTATTCGAATCTCTCTTGTGATCTCGTGAAAGAAAGGCAATCTTAAAAAAAAAACGGAGAGTGTGAACAGACTTCATTCCAGCACATTTCCACTGAATCAGCAAAACGGGAGAATGAAGCATTTGGGTCGTTTCGCTCCACAACACCCAAGACCAGAGTCGCTATCTTTACTGTGTACATTTTAATGGAGGAAACCACCAAATCTCTCACTGTTCTCTTCCTGCTGTTTTTTCGCTGCAGCCTTTCGAACATATTACAAATGCAGAGGTAAAATTGCAATTATAAACTCAGAGGCAATATATTTAAATTTGCGAGCGCTACGGAAATTTTCCTTTCGTTTATTGCAGAAGCAGACATCTTATTTTGTTAGCGAATTGATGAATTATTTTGCAGGGACTTTAATGATGTTTTTTTTTGCTCACTGCACCAATACCTTTGTGCAGAAATCAGTCTTTGAAAAGGAGGCAGATTCACATTGTTCATCATGATTAGACTGCAAGTGTGGTGGGAGGGGAGCGTGGTGTGTGCATTCAGGCTTTCAAAGCGTTTGCTGCCGCACTGGTAAAACTTTGTAGTTGCACTTTTTGAAACATTAGCAACCTGTTCACTCCCTCCACTCTGTCTGCTCCACCTTTTAGTCCTTCTGGCCCCACCTTCTGGAACTCCATCCCGGAGCCCCTCTGCCTCGCTGACTACCTTGCCTCCCTTCAAGACATGTCCCAAGACCTTCCTCTTTGACTGTGCCTTCGGACATCCTCCTACCTCCACCCCACCTTGCCCTCCGCCCTTCTTGACTCCAATCCCCAGCTCGGACGCAAGCACTTGGGCCGTCACTGTCCAGCACTTGGGGACGTCCTCCTGACGTGAAAGGCGCTGTACATAAATGCAATTTATCGTTTTGTTGTTGTTTAAATGGCATGTCTCAGCAGATATTTTTTATCCCACATGGGCTATTTAGTGTGCACCTGAATGGGCAGACAGTTTAACATCTCATCCAAAGGCTGGTACCTCAAACAATGCAGGACACATGCTGGCATCAGAGTGACCCCCTGGACTAGATGAGTTTAAGATTTCAAGGTGGTAGCTTGAACATCATGGATAATGATAAATAATCGATGTTACAAAATAACATGCTGCAGCATCAAACTCTCTGAGTAGTAGCAATGCGAGGATCGTCATTTACTTCAGTATTTAGTGGATTCCAAATGATCCTGCTCATAGGTTTTTCTGTGTAACTGTGCAGTTATGGCGCTTGTCTAGGTAACAGTCGCCTAATTTTAGGATTTGGGTTTGGAAGGTTGAGGACATGCTTTTACCTCCAAGTTTTGCTACGAATTAATGAGGACTTGCCTGGCTGCTAGTGATTTGGACACAGGAAATGCTGTTCTGCAAAAACAAATGACAGTAATCCATTGCGCTTGAGGCTGATTGGAGGCGATACACATCATTAAAAAATGTCCTCATTAGAAACCACACTGACATTTTTCAGCAGATATCGCCTATATTGTCCATTAAATATTCGATGTTCTATTAAAATGAAGCAAAGAACCGACCAGAATTAAGTCCACTTTCTGCTCAGATATCCCTCGCACAAGCTGACCACGGAAATAAGTGATGATCAACATAAATAATTCCATCAACCTCCCCGTTTCCAAACAACTTTGTCTTGCCGTACATGAGCTAAGTAGGTTTTTCATTTTCCCCAGGGCACCATTAAGACGATTCCACGGTCCATGGATTTCTTCATCAAAGGAGTACAAGTTGTTAGCATCCACATTTTGATAAGCAAATCAAACTTTACGAAGGGCAGATGGAAGGATATTGAAGTAAAATGATCACAAAGAGAAACAAGCCTTTAATACGGGCTGTAGGATCCCAAGTCCGTCTGAGACGTTGCCAGCAGTTTAAACCCCTTGGCAATCAGGTGGTTTAGGTCACACAGCAACAGATTGTGCTGCACATTATGAAAATAGTGGTTAAGCTACAATGGTTCAAGGGCCTGACTCATTGGCAGCAGAACCACTCATGTTGTCTTAGTCCCCAATTCAATATAGCTGCACCATTCATGTGCTCCGCCAGGGAAAGAGAGAACACGAGGAGACAGAGATGCTAAAACTAAGGATGGTTATAGATTTCGGAATCGGGAATGAGACCCCTAATCTATTCTTGCACCTTGCCCTCTCGCACCTTGTTACTCGACTGTCTGAACAGCTCGAATCCAGAGAAAATACAGACGGCAAGGAAGCATTAACAGCAAAGGTCTACCTACCACTGCACACCTTTCACTATAAATCCTAAGAGCTGACTTTGATGGATCATTGATTGCACTTTATGTTCAATCAGATAATGGTTACTTTCTCATATCATTGCTTTGAAACGTTTTTTTTTTAAAAAAACACACTCAACAGCTATGGGCCGAGCAAAGGAATTTTTGGTGTGTCCTGACATTAGATAGCGCTTGACAACTTGTAACAACTTGCTCGGTTACAATAACCGTCCATTCCTTTTTTCGCAAAAATGACATTACTTTTTTTAAAAAAAATCGCTGAACAGGTTCGTTCACCAGTCTGGAGGGTTGCGCATTTAGATTGATGGTCAGCCATCACATCAGTACAGCCCTTTGTTTATCCTTCCGAAATTAATGCAAGGGAAAGCACACTGTTCATTATGCTGTCTTGGGATAAATGTTGAGCATGAGCTGTAATAGTGAGACTAATTTCATTTTTCCAAGGAGTTCAATCAAATAGCAGAATGGTGAAATATTAATACAACTTAAATTGCAATTAATATGTCAATGTAATTATTGAAAATGGCATGAAATTAGCTTAGATGGTGTTAACCGTCAACTGATTGTGTTAACTTCGGAGCAACACACTAAGAGTTTTTGTAGAGAAATAGCCATATGTACTCCATGCCCAATGCTGTAGCTATAATTTGCAAATTTATTCTACAATATATCTAAGATTAACTTTTGCCAGTACCAGAATCTCGAGGAATTACATTCTAAATCTAATAATCTTTTAATTATTCCGATTCTCTAATAGCAAATAAATGCAATTAATGCTGCATTCATTAGCATTGCAATTTTATAGGCTAATGAGCTAAACATCAAACTGCAATTTTTCTGTATAAAATGAAACTTTAGTCCATTTTCCAAATCTGAAAATGGTACCACTAGGTTTATGCACAAGCTGCATATTGTGAGATATTCCTTGATTAATTTCTTCCTAAATCTGGGCAGATTTCTTTTGATAATGAGCTTTTAGGAAAATTAAATGTAAATGTAATTATATAAACTGCTGAATATTCATGAAGATGACTTTTCTTAAGTTAAGCACAGAGGTAGTTTTATGACGGAGAAATTACCAGCCTTAATCTCAAACACCCTGCTCTTCATTGCAGAGCACAGTAAATCGATTGCACTTCAGTTTACATAGACAGGCAAGCATTGTATTGGGAGTTTTACAGACTCGTTCTGAAACTCGGTCTCAGGAGTGTAATCACCCTATTGATGCTTTAAACATTTAACTGCAATCTGTAGCCCATTCACACCCAAGCATGCATGCACCTAAAATGGAAGATTTGGCAGCTGTTTTGCCTAGGCTGTCTCTCTGTACTTGAAGGCTTTTGCCTGTCTAATTGTCTGTAGCAAAGCATGTTGACAAATTGGAAGGAGGATCCAATAGAGAATGGATAATCTACAAGTGATAAGTTAACCCTCCAAGGAATTGCACAGATGCTATTGTTCAACGAGGACTTGTGCCGTTGGGACCGCTCGGATGTCACTTTCCAAAATGTCAGGATTCTGCGCTCTTGTCCAAGGCACCACATTTCCCAACAGTAGAGACCTGATTTCCAAGCCCAAATGAGGGCTGAAGCAAAATACATTTATTGTTGAATGATGCTCATCTCGTTTAACAATTGATCATGTGTCAGGCGGCATAAATTGAAAATGACCCATCCTTTGAGGGCAAATGGGTGAAATTGTTCATTTCTGCTTGTGTGTGCTTGCAAATACCATTATTCCTAGAATGTGCAGAGTGGTAATATTGAGTGGTGAAAAGCAGTGTAGCAACATTTTAAATTGCTTTGTTCTTTACAATCATTCACTCAGGATTTTGCTCCCGAATTGAATGTATTGGAAGAGCTGTGTGAAAAATCACCTGCCATTGCTCCTTTGCAAGTAAAATTTCAATGCATTTATTGGAGAAATCTCTAACGAATCCTGCAATAGCAAAGCAGGATTTTACTTACTGGGGTTGCAAGCATCATCCTTGTACTTTTACTTCATTTTCTAGAATTGTGATAGAAAGACGATAAAATATTTTTTTTAAAAAAAGGCATTTGTTTAATGCGCAGCTGACCCGACTAAACATAAATGCAAATGGCAGGTATGGAATAATGTGAAATTAAACCAACATTCAACAGGTTTAATTGACCACAGTGCTTGTCCGAAGCAATTATCTTCCCTATTGAATTGGCACGAGATGAGTGGGCCCTTTGGTCACTTACCGAAACCTTGAGAGCCTTGGTTTGTTGAATCCCCTCGGCTCCATCAGTGGGAGAAATCAGAGATAGCTTGTGAGGAAAAGGAATTGTAATCTGTTCACGCACAAGCTCGTCGTCACATGTGCGCCGTATTCAAACACTTGTGCAATGTTGAAAGGAAGAAAAAAAAAGGCAACTGTCCCGGATTTCTCTGATCAATGGAGAAATAGCGCAGTGTCAGCAAAATCATCTTGTCCCCAGTGCAGGGCGATGTTTGCCCAGTCAGCTATTACTTGTTTGGCTGCTTCTCTGCGGTGCCACTGTTTAGAGCGCCTGAACTCTGGAATCCTGCTTTGTGCTTCCAACTTTATTGAAAAGGGGAATTCGGCAAAAAAAAAAATGGATTGTAGAAGTTCACATCAATTACGTTAGGAAAAGGGATCCGAATGAGGTAGAAGGCATTAATTCAGCCTAAGGGTGATCTCATGGCATTCATAAACCACTCAAGCTTTGTTCTTATGCTTTATGATGGAATCAGAACCATTGAATTTAACAACTCTCGTATTTCACTGCTACCCATCGACACATAAAACACATAAGAGGTCCAATTCTTCTGTTTTTATGTACACATTTCTTTGCAAGCCTGAAACGGTGAGAGCCCAAACATCCGTAACACCCTCCCAGAATGAACTGGCTGCTGCTGCTTGATGTCAAATAGATGCCAGGGACAAAAATAACAAATACTAGAGTCATTTGATACAATGGAAGACACGTGTTCGTGCACCTGGAGTAGAATAAAAGCACCTTTCCACAATGATTCCAGGCGCATTGGTGCAATAAGCAAAGCCAAAGCACTGACCAATGCAGAAAGTGTCTTAAACAAAGTATCACAAAGAATAGGTAGAAGGAATTGATTTCAAGAGTGACTCAAGGGGCAACATTCCGTATCTGCTCTTATTTCACTTTTGTGCGTTGTGGAATAATCGCTAAATTATTAAGAAGGGAAGGGAGTTTCCCTGAGGTGTTGCCCAACAAACCCCCAAATAAAATTGATCATTCGCTTCAGGGCGTTTTGTGAAGTTATCCTTTGGAAGAGACATTTAACCTGAGGTCTTGTCTGCTTGTTCACGGTGGATGTTAAAAATCCCAATACATATTCGAGAAAGGTAGGGAGTTTCTCCTGGTGCTCTGGCCAACATACCACCAGGGAAAATTGGTCGTTCACTTCATGGCTGTTTAGTGAGACATGTTCTGTATGCAGTTTGGTTCCCGGATTTGCCTCGAAATACAAGGTCACTCCACTTTACAGTAAAGTGCTTTGAGACATCCTCCCGAGGTTACAGGGGTTATATCAAATGCAAAGATTTTTTTTTGGTATTGATACAAGGTCAATGAATTGAACTAGAGTGTATACAGGTGCTGGATGCTTGTGGTACAAACCAGATCGACTCCCTGATCTGTGTTGATCTAGCTGTTTTGAGCTGGACAGCAAAAAGGGATGATTACTTGCCCAACTTCCTCCCTTTGCCTTTGCATAGTCTTTAGAATTGTGCACAGAACAAAAAAAAAGGCACATAAAGATATCGGCTCCCATTGTATGCACAATAATCCAGCATATGTTTACTTATCATTTACATTTTTGTCAGTAGTGTTAACATTGGTGCAGTACAACCAACAAACAGAAATGTATTTTTAATATCCTGCATTTGAAAATATGCATTGTTGATATGCTTTACTGCGTTATAGTCTGAGCACTGAGATAACCATATCGAGAAATCTTTATCTTGACTTCTGGAATTTAATGTTTAAATCCACCTCCTTCTGCATGTTTTGATGGCTACAGTATATTAAATACCCATAGAGATTGACAGCATAATTTTACTTCAGTTTCCATGCTTCACTTTAAGAATTATTTGCAGATTACCAAGCGAATATTGACGGGATTTGAAAAATGGGAATGATCTTAAATGGGAATCAGATTTAAAATTCTACTTCGGGCTCATTTGCTGTTGTCTTTTGAATATAACAATCTTACAACCTTAGAAGCAGCACCACGTTTTGTGAAATAGCTCCGTGTTTAATCCGTTTTGCTGAGGTTTTACAAACGAGAACATGACGTAAATGTTATGTAAGTAGTGATATGTCGTGAAAAAAGAGCTTCTTGCATTGTACAAAAGATAACAGGGAAATAGCAGAAGATATCCTCCAAAATATATGCTCTAAGTGGACCAGGTTTTACTGTAAAGTGTAGTGACTGTATTTGCAGGCCAACTTACCGACAGGCAATGTGGAAAATATACTTTAAGAATATAACAAGCCATGGAACGAGGCCAAAATATCCAAATAGCCACTGGCCATGTTCAATCTTTACCCTCAGACTCTACCCAATTTATTTCATCCCGGGGAGGTGAATAAGCACGAGTAAGTGTTGAAAGCTCCGAACTTCTCCCAGACACCAGGGTAATCAAACAAAAGAAAAAAAAAAACTCCACCATATCAATCGAAGAATTTACTGGGCATTATTCATCTCTCACTGGCTGCATTCCAAAGATGCCGTTACTGGTCTCCAGCAACACAGAGCCTATAGCGCAGTGCTCTGGAGTTTGGTTCGGATTTGATCGTTAACGTAGTGCAATTTATTTTCATAAACTTCAATCCACTTTTAACCTGATCTTCGTCCATGAAATTAATCGCCGCAGCATTTGATCTACTCCATTCTATCCTTTTTGGAAACAAAATGCAGAACATTAATGCACTGCCCTCTTTATTGAATAATTAGAATCTGTTGCTGGCGTGTTACTGCTATTATATATTTTTTTGTAAGCGGGAATGGCTCCCACATCAACGGATTTAGGGAAAACTAATGACTGTCCCTGGTGTGATATCCCGTACTTACACCAGCAATACACAAAAGCTGATGCTTGGCTTGATACAGATTCCAGAAAGCGGAGCATGCCATTTGCTGGGGATTTGTGTTCGGGTATTAGTTTTGCCGGTGAAACGGTGTCAGAAGCCATAGAAATTACTAAGATGCCCACAGATTAAAATACTTAATTATTCATTCATTAATTTCTGCCACATGTGACATTTTGACTGCAAAGCTGATCCTTTCTCTTATATCTCTAACTAACTTATCAAGATATTAATGGCTTAAGTTTAAGTTGCTCGCTGAAGATTAGGCAAAAGAGAATGTCACTTTAACCTTAAGATGTCAAGGTTCAGAGCAACAAGTGGGCCACACTTGCCTGATGATCTGGGGATGATTATTAATGTCTTTGAGCAATTAACAGTTCTCCCATGCAAAGATGAGCAGAAAATGCAATCATTAATCTGCCTTGTTCAGATTTCTAAAGGAAAGGTATTAGCCTTAACCTCACGCACTTTACTGCATATGAGCATTTTACACTGTTCAATCAATTTAAGAAATATTCAGATTTTTGCGTATTTATCTTAAGCCATGTCCCTTTTATTAATCACTTCACAAATCATATTCATTATTACATTCCGTGCTGGTTTTCTGGGTTTTCTAGTCGCCTACACATACATTGTCACTGCACTTTTAGGTAAATCCTGTGAAGCGCTTTGAGATGTTTAAACAAGATGGTAAGGCAAGTGTAAAATTGTTAGACGCAGTATGGAGACAGGCCATTTGGTCCATCTCAGGGTTTATACTCCACAATCTTTCTAATTCTCCTTCCTATACCCCTCTATTCTCTTTTCTCTCGTGTATACATTGAGTTTCCTCTTAATTAAATTTTTTTTTTTTGCTTCACCCACAGCGAGTTCCACATTCTCACCACCCTCTGATAATAATGCCTATTACTATAAATAAAAATAATTATTATTTGCAAACCGCGTTGATTAATTTTCAGTGGTAACCAGTAACAGATTTTGACGAGATATATTCACATCTTCACTGAAAGCTGAACGATCTTAAAACATTTTGAACACTCCAATGACCATTCTACAGACTTTGTTTCCTTTGAATGCCTATTAAACGTGAAGGATGTAAGTTTAATACAGAATGGACTATTTTATTAATTACTATGTAGGAACACAAAGAAGATTAAAGTATAGACGAAAGAAATTGAAAAGTCTATGCAAAAATCACATTAATGAAATAGGATTCTCATGGTAGTATGACATTTGTCATTATATTTATCCTGGCTCATCAATTACTCTGATACCCATCTCATATTGTGGGATACTGTGGGTTGACAGTCAAAGTTCTGAGGGATTCAAAGACATGTAAGACTCTGAATTGTCGAGAGTTGGTTTTTCTTTCTTGGTTTTGAAAAACGTCATCGAAATAGAGGGACGCCACACTTAATTACCGTTAAAATCACGGGTTCTTAAAGTTTTGCTGATCAAGAGTGAAATGGAACAGGTTCTCCTTTTGATTTGCTATTCCGCTTATTACGAGGTGTAAATCAAAGAGGTGAACCTGCATGGCATTTTTTAAAAAAAAATTCACCCGGGCATTTGCTGATTTTAAACAAGTGCTATTTAAATAAAAATGATATTATTCTTTTCAATTTAAAATGATGAGATTCCATTTCACTTTCTTTGGTCAGAGGAACCAGAAAGATGATGATTGAATGTAAGCACATAAAACGTTAATTTGCAGTGACCTGTACGAGGGTTGTCCTTTCCCTCTGGGCTATAGGCCTACTTTCACATTAATTAGATTCCCATTAGAACAGCTCCTAATCTAGTCAATTATTTAGCAAACTTCATTCTTTATCTTTAATTATTGAAGACACGCAGATGCAAAGAAGGTTGAGGCAAAGAATAATGCATGATTACAAAGAGAGAATTATGTTAACAAAAGTGGAACCAAAAAGCAAAGGTAATGTGGTAAACTAATAAGCTCAGACAGTTGCCAAAACAGAAATCAGGAGGAACGACTGTTATAGGATAATTATGTAAATGACAATGTGGTCATTATCACCAGCAGAACTTTTCATACCTATATCCAGTTCATTAAATAGATTCCTACATGTCGCCAAATGCACTAACAATGAATTACTGACGCAAAGCTTTAATGCTGTGGAAATGTGCTTGTCAGCTTCCGCAGATCAACTTAATGCCCATTAAAATGCATTACGTACACGTGGTATGAAATTCTGTTGGAATTGCATGCAGTGTCCTTAAAGTGACATCATGGCCACCATCTTGTTTCTAGCTTAGACGCACATTATGATCCTTCTATTTTGTAAATATAAAGAAGTAATCCTTCGATACGTATATTCATCCATCACATTGATAGAGTAAGTGTTTTTTATGATAAATATCACTCCCTAATGAGCATTCCCATTTACCACTCTTCTTTGACTAATCCTCTCTAAAATGATGACAATGTGATATTCGAATACTCCCATTTTAACAAGAGATGGGTTGGACGAAGAAGGACCTTTTGGCCGTTTTGATCTCATCTTTCCAGAATCTGCACCCTCCCACCCTCCCATCACAGAATCAAGTCGTTTCTTAGATGAGTCCAGCATTCTAGCCTCAACTAGCCTTCTGGAAAGCTGTTCTAGTTGTTAATTACCCTTGTGTAAAGAAATACTTCCTGGTGAATGCCCTGAAATTGTGTTTTGCGACCTTCTTGTGCTGTTGCCTTGGGATATCTGAAAGTATTGTTCTGTCCATTCAGAATCTTTTGCATCTCTATGAGGCCCTCAGCACGTGTAAGCATTGCATTTATACTAATGGGAAAAATGCAACATTGCTTCCCCGGAGGAACTGAGCTAAGTGAGCTAAGTGTGGTTCAGATCTCTGGTAACCATTGGTTGAACCTTGGTCAGTTTTTAATGCTGATAAAGACTAGTTCTTTTTCAACTTTAAAAAGGGTCTATTAAAGGTTCTTGTCCAAACTTTCGCAAGAGACTGAATGGATCAAATACAACCCTTACAAACACATTATCTGGTGAAACTGCATCCTCAAGGTTGTTCCTGGAGGTCAGCTTCGGGTTCAATTGCTTCATGTCTATTTTGATGTACTTTTTTGTGTCTGAGCAATGTGAAAAATAGAGCATAACAAGATAGGGCTAAACGTATTCTAAAAGATGTCTGGATAGCTTTCTTAGGAGTTCATCGTCTAATATGAGATCTGCATCATCTGGTGAATCTAAATCTAAGTTTAGGATCGAACCTGCATTTTCAGAATCTTCTAATCCGCACTCTGTAAATGCAGAATGGAATAGCTTTGCATTGTGATCATTTCCCCGCGACAACTTTGGGTTAATTGAGTCCCCTAACCTGTGCGAAACAGAGCTGTAGCTGCATTTACTTGGACCGGCCAGCGTGTGTCACCTGATGTCCAAACAGATGTGAAGTGGACACGTTTTCAGAGATTTCAGTAGATCAGAACTCACCCAGGTTAGGTTCAAGGTCATACTTTGGCTGTTAATCTTACTACGCACTAGCTGTTAAGGAGAGACAGGCCCTAAAGTGCTTGCGAACTCACCCACCTTTGGATAACCGCTTTGGAAAATTGCGATTATATATATATGTGTGCAAGACAAACAAAGTCCATCTCATTGAAGTATAGCCGAAGGCTGTAGTGTCCTTGAGCAAGTTACATCGAGTGCATAATCACTAAATCAAGCGATCTAATATTTTTAGAACAGCTTGAGGAGAGATAATTCATGTGTAGGTCCACAACTGAGTGATCAGATGATTCAAGGGTGTGAGCATGTGAAGCAATTGTTATATTGCACAATTTACCACGTGGTTGTGTTAATTGTTGTTGGGCTTTGTTTAAATTAAGCTGATGGAACATGATGTTCAGCTAAAATTCAAACTTACACAGGGAAGAATGTATATAATGTAAGTCGATGAGGAAGGAAACAATGGTGGAGCAGAGAAACGTACCAATAATTTGGAGACCAAACTCAACAGCAGAGTTGTCAGAAAGACATGGGTTTACAATCTGCACAAGTCTGGCTTCCCCAGTCAGAATGTTCTAAAGTCTGCACTAAATCTTAAGACAATGGTCTGAAAGCTGAGTCCACGAGACACATCAAACCTCTGGGAAGCTCCCACCTCCGTCTCTGGTATTTTTTAAGCATTTTCACCCATTACCGTACCTCATTTGTAATAATAAAAATAATCCTTTCATCTTAGTGCTTTGCCAGCTATTGCTATACTCTCTGTATTTTGTAGGTGAATGTGTTATGGACATATAGTCATGACATGAATGACCAATTCACCTGTTTGCTTGTTGGCTCGGAAATTGTTCGATTAATAGGATCTTTAATATCTGCCTTAAGAATGGACAGACAGGACCTCAGTTTAAACGTCTCATCTGAAGAGCAGATTTCAAAACACACCATACAAGTGTTCTGCTGTGACCCCGAGCCTTACAACAGAGGCAAATCCTCTTAAGATTATTTCTGTAATATTATTTACTTGGTTTCACTTTTGTTCAAGATACTTTGCAAGCCTCTTTTAATGGGATGTGTTTTCTCAATTTTCATCTCTGGTCTTCCAACTCTAGCCAAGAGGATAAAAGAACCATCTGCTTACAACAGTCCGAGGCCAATGGCAATCCTAAACTCGATGCCCACGGGGTGATTTTCCCTTTAATTCACCCTCCATCCTGGTGAAGAAATAGCAGGCCTCCAAGTGAAGCTTTCCTCTGGTGGGCTGGCTGCGACTGAAAACACACCATGCTGGAGCCTGTTGGCGTTAACAGCAGGGTACTATCTCCAGGGCCTGCACAGACCCTTTGGTGACCTGCCAGTTTTCAGCGAGTTGGCCCAAATCCTTCCTGGAATGAAACAGCACAGTTTTCCGCAGGAGATGTACGTGTGCTGAAATTCCCATCGACTTTAGGCAGGGAGGCATTGGCGATGTCAGCTCTGGGATGCTGCCCTGCATGAGGGGCATTGTATAAATGTAAGTTGTCGTTGTTGTTGTGTTGGCCACTATTACAATCGCACACAGTCGCTATGACTGACCAGAATTCCAGTCCATTGTGCGAAGTCCGCAAGCATAACAGATCACAGTATTACTGCAGGTACAATTGTATGTCTGAGCGTGGTGGGAAGAGGACTGAGGAGAGTGAGATTCACACACGATTTACTTAATGGGTTAATTTGTCTATTTTCACAAAACACAAAGCTGAAAGAACCAACGCAGATTAGGAACACAATGTACTGAAGCACTTTGGCATATCGGACATTTTATAATAGATTTTCTTTCTCCCCGTTTTTTTATTTTCTCCACAGGATAATCGCTGACAAGAATCAATCTTCCACTAGTTAAGACATCCCATCAAGGCAGCCTGAGCCACAGACCTTACCATGACTGGCATCGATACCGCTCCATCGCTGGTTATCAGAAGCCACATGGTTTGATGGGAATAAAATGGAAACAAAACAACTCCAAACAGTTCATCATTTTTTTGTGCCATTATGAATATTTCAGTCAGCGAAGCCCCTCAGGCAGGTTTGTTGGTATTTTGTTCAGATTAAAATAAGAGACATTGAATATACTTGAGTCAGGCAAGGTAAGGAAACAACTAAATCAGCTGTGAAACTCTGCAGGGAACATTGTCACCCATCATAGCTCTGTGTATTTTTCAAATAGGGACTGAATTTCTCAGGAAAGTGTTCCAATACATCCACATATATGAGGCTGAATAACTGTCTCAGAAAAACGCAAAGGTAAAGATATTCTATTTAATATCTGTTTCTATTGACTGCTGCACAACCTCATGGGCAGAAACCTACTAAGGGCAGTGCTATTCACTTTGAATAAAGATGTCCCAGAAGGGACCTTATAGGGTTTTCATTTATTTATTTATAATTTTTTTTGTTATTTATACAGCACAGAAGGAGGGCCATTTGGCCCATTGTGTCTGTGCTGGCTCTTTGAAAAGAGCTGTCCAAATCAAACCCACTCCCCCTCTCTCTCCCTATAGCCCTGCAAACTTGTCCTCCCCAAATAATTTATCTACTTCTCTCTTAAAAGTTGTTATCGAATCAGCTTCCACCACCTTTTCAGGCAATGCGTTCCAGATCCCAACAACTTGCTGTGTGAAAACATTTCTCCTCACCTCCGCTCTGTTTCTTTGAACAACTATTTTCAATCAGTGCCCTCGGGTTACCGACCCACCTGTCAGTGGAAATAGTTTCTCCTTGTTCACCCTATCGAATCCCCTCATAATTTTGAAAACTTTTATTAAGTCTCCTGTTAACTTCCTCTGCTCAGAGGAGAATAATCCCAGCTTCTCGCGCCTCTCCTGATAACTGAAGACCTTCATGGTACCATCCTGATAAATCTCCTTTGCATCCTCTCCAATGCCTTGACATTCTTCTTAAAATGTGATGCCCAGAACTGAACACAGTCTCTCGCTGAGGCCTAACCATTGTTTTATCATAACTATCCTCCTCAGCATTTACTACTTTACCGAGCTTGGTATCATCTGCAAACTTGGAAATTGTACTCTCTGTACCCAAATCCAGGTCATTTGTATAGATCAAAAACAGCAGTGGTCCCAATCCTGGGGGACACCACTGCACTGAGGTTTCCAGTCAGAAAAACAACCGTTCACCACCAATCTCTGCTTTCTGTCTCCCAGACAGTTCTGTGTCCATGCTGCCACTGGAATTGAGAATGAAAACCCAGAACAATATTTTCGGATGCCCAAGACAGCAGAAGAAGAAGGGACAGGGTTCCAAAGGGCAGTTTCAGAGCAGATACTGGGACTTGTTTGTTTACCTGGAGGGTAATTAATGATTGGAACAGGTTACCAGAAAGGATGGTTGAGGTAAGGCACTGGACTCATGTAAGAAACAGCTTGATGATGTGATGAGAGTGTGCTGGGGTGGGTATGTCAAATGGGCCCAAGGGCCTTCTGGTTGCGAACTTCTTTTGTGATCTTGTAATCTCGTAGCTCTGATGATATTTGACACCTTGCTCTTTAAGTTCAATAACACTTGGGGCTTATCAATGGGAGGGGAAGAAAAATAACATTGGAAAGAAGGCACTTTGGCTGTTGCATAAGCATCAGCAACCATATGGTGCTATGTTTTCATCTGTGTTGCTTCCAAGTATGTTCCATCTCTGTTTGGAAACCTCCATCACACTTGTTACTCTCCTGAGAGTGGCTGAATTTTAATTCTAGGAGTGGAAAGTCACGGTGGATTCTGAAACATTCAAAATTGAATAGGACATTCAGGAACCCATCAGACGTGAAGACTGTTTTTTAACAGAATTATTCAATAACAAGACCAAGTGGCTTAAAAAAAAAGAAGTTTATGTAAGCATTGCCTAAACATGGTGAGGCAAGCTTTGAAACAAAATTATGGTGCATTGCTCCAGGCATGACACACTGAACCAAAACTTTTCTGACAAGCTACATTGACCTCATTTGGGTAAGTTCCAATAGTTTGTTTGGTTCACATCTCAAACTGTTAATTTTTAATGTGTAAAAATATAGCCACTTGGCGTACGCATTATGAGATGTGTGAAAATGAGAAATGTTGAAATAGGAGCCAGTTATATTGTTCCCAGAGTGCATAATAATCCACCTTATCCAGGATTTGCTAGTAACTGACAGAACTCATTCTCCCATTTGTGTCAGAAACAATATTCATGGCTATGAATATTCTACCTTTCCTGTGTGGCTACTTACTGCTGTGTAATTATTTATTGTAGTCTAACCAGGTTCTTCTTTCTTGCATTATTTCCTCCATTTCTACCAGCCGAAGCAATAAGAAAGGAAAAAGCCCACTTGACTCATTTAGTCTGGAGCTCCGTTTCAGACAGCTTTACATTGATCCCACCACTGTACTCTAAGCAGAAATCGATCTGTTTGCTTCATAAAAAGTTGCACGTATGGGATCGAGTGGCACAGAGTTAGTGCATAGTCACTTCACACCTGCAGGTCCACCCCATGTTGAAGCATTGAAACTAATGTGAAATGGGTTTGGGACAAAACTCAAGCCCTGCCTCTGGTGTTAAGGATACATAGCATAATCCTGCCCCGATTTAACACCATTGGCAATTAAATTTAGCGAGATCAAAGAGTGACTGAAGTAAGGAATGAAATTATTGTACAGTTGCACTCAGGCTGCTTTTCAGAGGTTGGGACTAAATTAGTTCAAAGTCTGCATTTCAGAAGCTACCTGTGTTATATCTGACTTGATCGGAGATTGAAATGGAAAAGTATTGTCTTCCCCACACTTAATATCTCACACTTAGAAAAATAACAACAACATATTTCCCAAGTTACGTTCACCTCGTGTTTCTTAAGATTACAGTCACAGATCCTGGTTCTGCAAAACAGCTTTTCAACTTCAACTGCATCAATTCCTTCACAACTGTGCAAGTTTCACATACAACCTGACTCTTCTTTTTCTAATGAGAACAAATTGAGCTTTCTTCATGATTCGGTAATCAGCCTCAAGACCATCTTGTTTGCCTCACTTACACCTTTACAAATGTCCTTTAGTGCCATATGATTCTTTCATGAATCCCTTGACAGCTTGGTTAATGTATTCAGCATGCTTCTGTAGCTCTTTGCTGCGAACACCAACAAAAAGAAATTATTTAAAAATTCAACAGCACCTTTCTCTTCATTTTGTGTTCATCTTCCCTCACCTGAATGAGAGCTATTTGTTCGTTAATGCTTTGTCTACTTCCAGCGCAACTGAAGATCTTTATTCTTTTTCCTCCTGTCCAATGCAATTTGTGTCTCAATTTTCTTTTTTTTTTGGTCTGTGGTATCCCTCATTATAACTTTGTTTAGTTTTTCATGTATTCCTTCCTAACTCGTTCCTTGCATCATTTAAAACACCATGGCTTTCTATTTACATTTGCTTCTAAATTCCTACTCAATCATTCTCCTCTGTGATTTGCCCTTGAATGATTTCCATTCATATAAAGGGTTTCCCTCACTAATAAATTTTACTACGTCTCCTCCGTTCTGGCAGCAAAATCAGCCTGTAACTTGGCCCATTCATTTGCATTTTCTATCCTTTTCCACAATCGTATAATTGCTGATTATGAAGTTGTGTCCAACCAATATATTGTGATCCCAGTCACAAACAAGAGAGGTTTGAAAGAAGAAGGCCCTTTGGCCATCTGACCTCATCACCCTACAGTCCATTCATCACAACAGCATCAAGCTGTTTCTTAAATAAGTCTCAGTTTCTTGGCCTAAGTCATGCTTCCTGTTGTTAATTACTCTCTGCGAAAAGAAATATCTTTAGTGACTGTGATCTGGGGTTTACAATGCTAGTGGCTGTACGTGTACCAGATTATTGGGTGATTAGCGACTGAAGCATTGGATGTCACAGGTTACAACACAGGATGCCGATGAAATGCTATCATAGTGAGAATACTCACAAAGTGGTTGTGTTACCTGTACTTCCAGTGTTGCCTATTTGAACCTCAGTTCGACCAAACTTGGCCCTGAAAGCCGCAGTGCTCGGATAGTCACTGAATTAGAAGCCCTCTGGCAGGTCGTTACCTCATGATAATATCAGGTGAATCACAATTAGCAGTTTTAAATTATTCTACGTTATGTTTTCTCCTTTCAGCTGAGTGCTGTTTATAAGCGGGGAGAGGGGAACGACACCTAACGTTTCCTGTTTCTGACTATCTGGAAGCAATCTGGCATGCGTGGTTTCCATATGTTTCAGCCAGGAGCAGGTCGCTTTCTGATAGCATCAACTACCGACAAAAGGCATATTAAGCATCATTCTAAAGCACTTAATTGCTGCTGCTGGTTGTGTGCAAATAAATGTGTGCTTGCTTTTTATTGTGTTGCTGAAATACTAAATTAACACTGTGCTGGCTGCTAAGTGGAGGGTTTTTGTGCATCGCAGTTAAGTTCGGTTTGTTTGCCTTCAACAAGAACAACTCCAATCTTGCTAATGGGACCTCGTTTGTCATGAGTTTTTTTTCGCGGCTATATTGAATTATCCTGCGTAAAGATTTTAAATGAAATGCGCTATTCGGTATTATCTCAAACATGCTTTGAACATTGGGGCTGTATTTATTGCTTCAGAAAACCAGTGGCACCTCTCACTGTGGGTTTACCAGCCTCAATTGGATCAATTTTCAGGCACAATGTGCTTTACAGTGGTTGACCTAAGAGAAACTGAAGAGTTCAAATCATAATATGATCGACTTAACCCTGTCCATGTTTCATTTCTCACACTATGTTTGCAGCAAGGCACCAAGCTAGCAAGGCTTTTAGTCGATACAGGTATCAGCAATGTTTTTTTTAAATTAGGGATTATTGTGCTTCTAAAAGTGAATGATTTGTAAATACTAAGGAATGGAACACTTTTCCATTCTGTCCATCAAAGGTTATCAATGACAACAACAACAACATGCACTTATATAAGTGCCCTTCATGCCAAACAGTGTCTCGGAACACTAGATTTGCATTAACACCTATCAGTGAGACCTTTCTAGGCATGTCTGCCACTTTAATGTCAAACTGCACCAAATTATAGGCAATCCTGGGCTTTGGGATCTGGCTACCAGGCAGGAATCAGGTTGAGACTGTTTCCCGTTGTACCCTTGAGATTGAGTGCCCGAGATACGGAGAATTTCAATACAGTTTAGGACTTTAAGACAAATAAAACTGAAAGCAAATTCCTGTTTATGTCAAGGTAAGAGTCCAGCAAAAGAGCTGCAGTTTCTTCTTTTTTTTAAGAACATGGGAGGAATATGTCACCTTACAAAAGGCTTTGTAAGCGTCAGTCGCTTCTAGATACCTTATGCAACGGGTGCTTGTTTACTCATATATATCTCGCTCGCATTTGCATGTAATTTGAATATTATTTCAATCCTGCTGGTAAAGAGAAAAGTGCTGAAAATTATTCTGACTGGAATAGACGCATAAATCAAGTCGTTTCAACTCAACCAAGGCCTGGTGTTTAGGGCTCACAACTACAGTGGAAAAATTGAGCCCTTCCTCTCTTCTGATCTGTGTGTGATGGTTGATCAGGAGCAAAACATGAAATATATACTCACAATATTCAGCGTATATTTACACAGTGTCTGTCTTCATCATGTAACGAGTTAAAAAAAAGTTACACCATGTCTTTTGGACATGAATCTTACAATCCAGTTGTTAATTGTATGTAAGATCAAGCATGTTGCATCCTTGGTCTCAGTACTGTTAATATTGCTTTCATTCACAGCAATTAATGGCAAATGCCAAGATCACAATACATTAACTGGATGCAATGATCTTTTTTTATATATACGGCAATGTCGAATACAATCGAGCACCATAACAAAATTATTTTAAATAGCTTTGGAACAAAACACGATTTATGCTAAATGCTGTGTTGAATTGGCTTCAGCTCAGCAAGGGATGAATAAGAAAGAAAGAACCAATTTAATGACAGGTTTTAGTACATTATTTATCTTCCTCCATGTAAATTATAGATTGTCATGAATTTTTCATCCATCGAAGAAGCTACAGTACCTAATTCATGCGAAAAAAATAAGACTCTGTTAAAAAGAGCAAGCTTTCCAAGTTATATGTACAAGGGGAGGCTCTCCTGCCTTTAGACAGGCAATAATCTGTCAGAATGAAAAATTAACAGAAGCGCAGTTAATTTATCATCCTGTGCCTCTCTATTATTAATGGCTTTTTTAACTTACATTGCAGCACTCGCTCAGAGCAAAGTTTGGAAAAAGATAAACAGATCAGGTGACTGCACAGGCTAATGCAGACTCCTGTATTTCAGCCAGAGATGGATGACATGTTTTATTTATACATATGCATTTATAACCAGGGCCCATGCGAATTTTAGCTGAGAATATGAACCAGTGTATTTGGGTTGAAGTAGCCGGTCGACTACATTTTCGCTCGCTCCATTTTGTTTCAGATTTCGTTCCCGAAGAGCCGGAGTGGAAGATTACTTGCAGTCAGTGACTCGGCTGAACTGAACATTAACATTAACTCGTTGCAGTCTGGTGGGTGTGTGTGTGGGAGTGGGCCTTAGCATGTTCCATCTGCAGCTTTCCTCCATGTGTCTTCATCACGGATCTTTTAATGCACTGTTTGTTGCACGCTAAATACTTTGACAAATCTTTTGGAGAAGCAGCCAATTTCAGGACCCATCAGTCGACTTGCCAGCTGCAATCGCCTTAAAAAGACTGAGGAGAAACAGGAGGGGTTCAAACCACTCTTTTTTCACTCCTCTCCCTCCATTTTGAAATATGCATTATTAAACTAACACATTCAGTGCCTTGGCCAATGTTAGAACAAATAAATGTCGGAAGTCTCTTGGGTTTTAAATATTTCAACCCAGCCTTGTCTAGATTTTACCATGAATGTAACATGAATGTAAACTCGTAACCAACTCTCTGTTTCACATTCTCGTGAGTTTGGAGTCTGCCTACGTGACTGTTGATAGACTTAATCTAACTTTTTTTTATGGTCTCAGTCATTTTATCGGAGGAGTGCTTGGACAAATTCCAGCAATATCATTAACAGGCTGGAGCTGTTTGCCTTCATAGCTGCTTCAATCTATAAGCAACAAAAGAGAATGGCTCAATGAGAGGAGACAAAATCGACTAAGTGACCAAAGCTAACTACCTTAGGAGCCTTTATGGTCTTCCTACCCTCCAGATATCCTGATCTGGCAACACTAGAGCTTTAAAATCCTCACATTTGGTACAGGGCCTTTCATGTTAGGAGGACGTCTTCAAGCACGACACAGGGTAATACTGTCAAGGGTAGTGACTGCGTGTTTGCAATAGTTAGTTGCAACAGTTCTTAATGTGAAACAAGATTCACTTGGAGCACTTATTTTATACATAGGGTAGACACCACAGACAACGCGTAACAGCAGCCTACAGAGCAATCCCGGTTGATACAGTGCCCTCTAAACAGAACTGCCACACACTCTGCTCACTTCAGCAACAATAATAATACTAATAATAATATGCCATCAATAAGGATGTTCTTTGTCAAAGCCTCGATTGGCTACTCCTCGTATCTTTCCATTAGAGCACAGAATGGTGATTCGAGATTAAAACGAATCGCAGTTCCACTATCTTGCAACAGGAACAAAAGTTCTGCAGTGCATCACAGCAGGCTATAGCTGGGACCAGCTACCTACAAACAGTGTTTCCGTATTAAGGACGGACAGATGTGCTCTGTCTTTCATATTTCTCCTCCGCTGATTACTGTCTTTCCCTGTCCATTTTCCAGTTTGAGTTATGGTGATTTCAGTTCTGTTTCGCAACTCAGCCTCTTTGTCCATTCTGATCATTTGCTTTCCTTCACTCTCTCGCTCTCATTTTATTTCTCTTCTGAATTGAGTTGATGAGCTTTTATTCCCGCCCCCCCACCCCACCGCCCCCCCCCCCCCCCCCTCTCTCTCTCTCTCTCTCTCTGCAGTTTCCTCAATCTTTCTCCCTTCCCCACTCACTTTCCCCGAAAGGTGTGCCCCATGGGTGCAGTTTGTATCCATTACATTTCATTTACTCTGCAGTTAACAATGGTTCCACCACAGATGCTTCCTTAAATCACTGCGGGACTGCTCGAGTTTCAGTGGCCAATATTAATGTTTTGTTCCTTCGAAACTATCATTTTCGAGCTGCCAGGAAAACACCAAAGAGAAATGTTCGCTTAGTATTGCTCAGTAAAATACTTGAAAACGAGATCAAGGAATTATCTGTCTTTATGGATTGGGACAGTTTCGCACTCTTTTTTAACTGAGTTAGTTAAACTTAAAACTTTTAAAAGTAAAACTTTTTACTAAGCAAGTCACATAAAAGTTGATCATTCATTTTGTGGGGCACTGCTGTGCCCATATTGGCTCCCGCATTTGCCTACAAAATACACAGACGCTGCACTTTTCAGTAATTCCCGTGAAGCTTTGAGATATCTGAACGGCGTGATATAGCACCATTGTGCAAGGATTATTATAAGACTGACTTACTTTGGTACCGGAGACAATTAAAACTTCCCCACTAAATATTCATTAGATTTTGCCTAAAAGTTGTTCAAAAGTAGTCAGGTTGTAGGAGTCCAAACTTCGCAATGGATTATCCGATCTATGGGATAAGAACAAAGACTAAGCTATCCACAGTTCGAACGTAGGAAGCACAATCTTGGTGTGTGGTGCTGGATTAACAGTCATGTTGTGTGGGTAAAATACGAGGCATTAGTGTTTCTGGCAGCTCGTGGGTTGTAAAATAAACATTGAAGTGTTTAGGAGAGGATTTCACTTGCTGACAATTTTCTTCTGTTGAGGCGTGGGAACATAATGCTCCTGTGTAGGAAGTAGGTCAGGATAGATTTTTCCCCTGTTGTTTATTGAGGCTGACTCTAGGTGGTAAGATCGTCTTTCAGACGTCTCGAAGACGTGATAAGGTGCTATATCAAATGCAAGGATTATTATTATTATAATAACCAATTACTTTGTCATATAGTCCTGTTCCCTTCATAAACTCCTGGGCGTCTGTTCCCTTTTGCTCGCTTCTGTAGTTCGGGAAAATGGTATCAGTGGAATCCTACCTCACTCAGGTGTAACTAAAGATCATTGCTGATCATTGTTGTGGAACAATCGCACCTCTGATCTATAATAATAATAATTCTTGCATTTGATGCAGCGCCTTTTCACGTCGTCGAGACGTCCCAAAGAGCTTCACAGAACATACTGTAAAGTGAATTAACCTGTATATTTTGTGGGTGAAACGCGGCAGCCAATTGGGCACAGCAGCGTCCTACAAACAGTCGTCGATTGAGTGACCCAACTTATTATTGTTATTATTTCCTAAAACTTTTTTGAAGGTATTATTGCCCCCAGGCCTGATCTAATATACACGCCGTGGCTAAACTAGTTCCAGATTGTTCCAAAGGTTCCTGCTGAGCGACAATACATGTTGAATAAAATTCTACAAGTGGTTCCAACAGACTGGTTGCAGCGCCCATTTAAACCACTTTATCCAGATTGTATTGCCCCTTTAAAAAGGATGCCTTCAACCAGACACTCCTGATCATCACACAACATGCCCAAACATTTGTGATGCAAATGAGGGCAGTGATGAATAGGAAAAGAACACCTTAAGGGATTTACCAGTGAAACATCTAAGGTTTGAAGCCCCAGATGTGATATGATTAATGGCATTTGTTGCTTCTGATAAGATGCGTAGTCTTGCATGAAAACACATTGATATCCAAACTTCCGAAGCACCAACAGCAAGCTCCAAAGGACAAGGTTGTCTCCAAAAGTTTGGATTCAGGTTATAAAAACAATATCATCTCATCCTTTTTTTCTATCGTTAACCATTTTGCAAGGACCTGAATAATGGATTATCTGTGTCGTTCATTGAGGATACAGAGCAGCTCTTGATCATTTTCCCAGCCAAGCTAAGCTTTGTGTCTGTTACCCAATGTTCCAGAAGCAGTATCACTCTATCTTATGTCAATTCTCCTCCATATTCCACTTCTTGAAAGAGCTGACTGCTGGCCGGGACCCAAATTCACACACGTTTTATGCTGAATTGTGAACTCATGTCTAAAAGGATTTGCTTAAAAGTGACGGAATAAAAACAAGTAATTTTCTTCCCCTCTGCTGGCTTCACATCCAGGTCTTCAGAGGTGAAGGCCACCAGTTGTTCATTACATTAACTAACGTGGAAAACACATACAACTGAAATAATAACAGAAACAATACATTAGAAGAATAAAATCTCATATGATGTGTGAACCAGCCATATGACTATATTCAATAACAAATGTACAGTAGGTAGGATTGAGCTGAAATTCCAGTCAGCTTTATTTGTTATGTGATTTTAGGTACTGGATAGCGGAATTATGATAATAATAATCCTTACATTTCAGATCTAATAAACAGGTGGAACATGCTCAATGGGCTGATTGGCTTCCTTCTGTTGCTGGTTTTCAATGGTCCTACAGGTTTGCATTTGCTGCACTGGCAAATAATACATAGAATAAATGGGAATTCCTGACCAGCAGGGGTTAAAATAATAATAATAATCCTTGCATTTGATATAGCGCCTTATCACATCTTCGAAACGTCTCAAAGCGCTTCATAAAATATATTGTACAGTGAATTGACTGTATACTTAGTGGTCGAAACGCAGTAGCCAATTGTGCACAGCAGTGTCCCACAAACAGTCATGGATTGAGTGAACAATTTTTTTTTGAAGGAATTATTACCCCCAGAAAGTGATCCACCAATCGACTAACAACCAGGTTCCAACTTACTGATAGGTAAACAAGTGAGTGGAGTAAAGAAACTTTACCCAACATTTTACGCTGCTGGAAATCAAACTCAGGTCTCTCGCTTTGCGAGGCGAGTGCTCTAACCACTGGAGCTACACTGCATATGATTCTGGAGACTTGTAGTTATATATTTTTGTTGTCAAGTGTCTCAACTTGTAACTCCACTTTGAGCTGTTGGGAAAGGTCAACACTTTGATAAGCTGGTTTAACTCACTCTTGGTTTAACTCACTCTCAGATCAGCTTTTATACGCGTCTGTACCAGCAGCTACCACCGTTCCTCGCCTGGCAATTTTGAGCTACCGAAAACCATTGGAAATTTCCGTGGTGTCTTTCCCTCAGTTTTAAAACAACGAAAAGTTGCTCATTTTCAGTCAAAATATTCAATTTGATTGATATTGATATGGAGCCTTGTGCAATCTTACTCGTTATTTGAGAACGGTACGGTACAGTACAGTAAAGGATTTATGATAATGCATTAAGGAGAGGGGAATTGAGGGTAAAGGAGAGGGGAATAGGAAAGGTGAGGGCCTGTGTAGAGTTTAAATGGACTGGTTATAGGCTGAATGGCCTGTTTCTGTGCTGTATAACGACAGTATATGTAATCCTCACATTTGACATACCGCCTTTTCATTGTCAGCACGCACTTCACAATAATTACCTTTGAGTGTAGTGACTGTATATTTGCGGGTGAATACGGCAACTGACTTACGCGCCCAACGTCCCACAAACAGCCAGGAGGCATTTCTGTAGGATTTGTGCCCAGGATTTCTGAGAGAGAGGAACTCCCTATTCTTTTTGAACACGGTTCGCAAGGAATCTGTAACACCTCACCTGAACAGGCAGATGGGGCCTCGGATTGGGGAAAAGATGTTTGCGGACACCAGATTAAGGTTACATTTTGCGCCGTCTTTTGCGCTGAGATTCTCGTGACGCTTCAAAAAGGAAAAAAAAGAAACTTTAGCCTTTCAGTTCTGCAAAGGTGTCGGAATCCTTTTCGGTCGTCTGTCTCTCCAGTTCCAGCCACATAGCATGTGTCCTGGATTCAGTTACTGCACTTTAATTTAAGCAAGCTGTCAGTGAAAATTGAAATCTCCACGCATGTCTCTCTCCATATGTTTTCTGCAAGGATCGACCAGCTATGATGCCCGCTAGCTTCGCTTGCACAGTGAGGCACATTGCCATTGTCACCTCAGCACTTTTGCAGAATCACGTAAGTGCTTCAGAGGTAATGGGGACGTGACTTAGCTTTCTTTTAAAGCAACGCTGGTTATTACAATGTACAGCAGTCGCCTCATTCCAGCATCATGTACTTCATGCTAAAATTAGAGGCACGGTTTAAAACAATCATCCTCTCTTGCAGTTTTCCCCCTGTTTTATTCAGTATTGAAAGCCATTTGATAATTGGATACCTGCAAAATGTGCTTACTCTGCAAAGATTATAGAAAAAGGATTGATACAGAAGTTAATTTCCTGTTTGGCTGCTGTTCGATGCTGTTACTAGCCAGTGCTGAATATTATTACTAGGCTTGCCTGATAGGAAACGAGGATTTGTATATGACAAATCGAAGCTGAAGCTGAAACTTAATTGTTGAATAAATATGAATTATTTTATGATTTAGGTTAGGCAAATTGTCTCAATATTGTGCAACAAACGTTTTTTTTTTTTACAAACCGAACCAAAGTCATTCGACGGAATCAACTTTTTTTTTAGCCAAAGAAAACTTTAGGGCATTTCAGAACGACTGCACGAGTTATCCTCGGGTTAATAAGAAATAGTGCAGAAAATTGCAGGCCTGATTGGGGCTGATCAGATCGACACCTGGGAAGAATTAGTTCTAGTTCAGCTAATGGGGTGTTGAGACAAACTTATTTGATGGTTGGAAAATGTGTTCGAGCCCGAAATATGGCAAGAAGTCTACACTGTATTCAATAATAATAATCCTTGCATTTGATATAGCGCCTTATCACGTTATCGAGCTGTCTCAAAGCGCTTCACAGAATATACTGTAAAGTGCAGTGACTGTGTATTTTGCGGGTGAAACATGGCAGCCAATTGCGCACAGCAGTGTCCCACAACCAGTCGTGGATTGAGTGACCACATTATTATTATTTTGGAGGGATTATTACCAAAAGTGAGTAATATATCTACTAATATATTATATATAATATTTATTTCAGTCGATAATCTGCGGATTCGGAGGCGAGAGCGCTACCAACTGAATCAAACTGACACCAGTTTAGACCTGATGCGATGAGGAGCAAAACGTTTAATGCTTTCCATCCAACAGAATAAGCCTAATTTTGAGGTCATTCCCAGCTTCAGTAATTGATAGTGGCTTGCAATTTTCCTGTTGGTAATGACTTATATCTTTCTTATTTTCCAGTGTCATTAAGTGCTGCTACCATCGGAGGCATTGCTGTAATTCACGAACCACATTTGAAACCCAGATATCGGAATAATTGTCTGGAACTGCAGAGTTTAGAGTAGGAGGCAAACTTATTGCCGCTCAACTTCAAAGCTGACTGCCAACACCCTGAGACGCACAGAATCCCAACAGCTCAGCCCCCCTCTCCCAAAAAGACAACGCGAGAGCAAGTAGAGAGGATAAAAGCAAGATAATAGGGAAATGAAACAAAAGAGAGACTGCAAAGATATGAAGAGGAACAGGAGTGGAGGTGTGTGCACGTGAGACAGAAAGACTGACAAACAGAAAGCAATGTATCAGCGAAGAAAAGAAAAAAAAGCAAAGCGAGAAAAGCAGAAAAGAAATACAGATGCAAAGAGGAAAAAAAGACAGGTATAAATTTTATATTAGAACCGTAGATCAGACGTGTTCCTGTATACAAAGGGGAAAAGTACTGTATATATTTTACATATATGTATGTAAATATATAGTATATATATTATATAAACCTGCAGGCTCACTGTTGAGTTGGCACTCATGTGTACACAGGAGAACATAAGAAGTAAACAGGAAAACAAGTAGATTGAACAGGAAAGTCTGATCATGATTTATGAATAATGCATCCCCTCAATGGGAATATCCAACACTGCATTAGTTTACTCTCTGTAGCTAAAGAGCTGCCGTGCGACCTAATGCAGTGACTTTCCACAGAAACAAAGCAGATCGGGCAGTGCCAACTTTTACGCTGAGTTGGTCCAGGATTAAATTACAGTAATCCAGTTGCATGCTTGTTGCCCAACGCCAGTCCGCTAAGGTGCCTCTGATCAATTGTGAAGTACTGCAAAGCCCTGTAGCTCAGTGGTTAGAGCACTCGCCTCGCGAGCGAAAGACTTGGGTTCGATTCCCGGGAGGGCGAAACCTTGGGCAAGTTTGCTTCATCCACACGCCTCTGTTTACCGAGCAGTAAGTAGGAACCCAGTTGTTAGTCGATTGATGGATTGCTTTTCTGGGCGTAATAATTCCTTCAAAAAAAAATAATAAATGGCTCACTCAATCCCCGACTGTTTGTGGGACACACGCTGTGCGCAATTGGCTGCCGCGTTTCACCCACAAAATATACAGTCACTACACCTTACAGTATATTCTGGGAAAGTGCTTTGAGAAGTACCGAATACACGATAAGGCACTGTATCAAATGCAAGGATTATTGTTATTATTCATTAATGTAGTCGACCTCATGCAGTATTTATTCTATTCACTTCATGCATATCATTTTCTATCTCAAGTCGTGCTTCGCAAGTCCTGTTGATGCTGGATGCCGTCTACACCCATTGCTTTGAATGCTACATCATATCTTCAGAGCGTACAGTCAGTCTTTCATATTTTCAAGAGCAGAATGGTGGTGGTGGTGGTGGGGGAGGCTTTATAGTTCAGACACTAAGTGCAAAACATTTAACATCGCTTAAGGCACAGAGCAATACAAATATTAAAGAAATGTTAGTACTAGTGTTCTTCTCAGTAAAAGTATAAGAGGAATATTATCAGAAGCGAAACTCAATAATTGTACTGGGAACAGTGATTTCTCTGAAAATATTCAGAGAAACATTCAGATGTTAATGGGTAACATATCTGAACGTTGTATTGGATATGCAACAAGGAGAGAAGAAAGAAGTGTTTTGACCTATGGAACTGAACTGAATCTCACTGCTTCAGTCGCCTAAAGCCAAATAACTGATGCTCAGGTGGAAAAATAATTAGTAACATGGGAGGTCAAGTGAAATGCTAGACTTTCAGGAGAAAGTCTTCAGGAAAATTTAGAGTCAGCTGTCAGATTTAGTCATTTCCCCAAAGGAGGAGGAATGCAAGAGGAATATTCGAGCACATTCCCTGTAGCTGTATTCTGCCTTCGAATTCTTTTCAAACGCTTCCATTAATTATTATAGGCACAAATATTATTTCCACAGGGAACAGTGTCACCATTAGAATGGTTTGAAATGGTTACATAAAAGCAGCTATTTGCTGCAATTGGGCATCTAAGCGTGTGAGAATTCACTGTTGCAGAAATTAATGCTAAAAATATGCACATTTAATCTATCGAGAGAGGGTAGTCTATGGGAAACTCACGGTCACAATTACACACTATTCTATTCATACTACGAGTTAAAAGAAAGTAGATGAAAGTCGGTTTTAGCATCTCTTTAGGGCAGATTTGCTCGCTGACAATGTATGTAAAATAAGTGTGGGATTGGCAGTTAATAATCATAACTGAAAGAAATATTAATCCAATACAGTCAGAAACACATAACACTTCTGAAATGCAGACCTTGTAAATGCTGTCCTTGAAAGTAAGGTTGCGGTTTCTACTGGGGAGCACGGCCACAATGATTAGAAACAGGTACACAAAAAGGAACTATTCGCTGTTTGTTGAAAAAACACAAAGCACGAAATCTGTGCAACTCCCAGCTGCAACTCACAATATCACTGAAGTAACAGAAATTATTATTATCTGCCTCGTAATAGCTTACTCCCTTCTTCACCGCCAATCAAGCACTTTGCTTCCAACAAGAACGCTCCGAATAATTGCTCTCCTCAAAGCTTATTAAACTCAGCTCCAATTCATCTCGATAGTCTTCATTCTACCACCTTCAACTATGGCTTTCCAGCTTCCACTGACCATAACATTGTGGGCCTTTTTTGCCCATTGAGTTGTTGCTACCTTTGTTGTTTTATGTCCCTGTAACCCTAAGACCTTTCTTCCAACAGATCCATCTTTGTTGTTTTTTTTAAAAAAAGTGCTAACCAATTCAGCTGCTTTAGCTGCGATAAATCAAACAAATAGTATAATCAATGATCAGCTCGCTCAAACAAGGGACAAAATACAATGTCCATTCTAACGGGCAGGGTAACCAATTTGGATTTTATGACCTAATTAAATTCTTTTAATTCCCGAGCACTCCCTATTGAAGTTTGCTCGCTTGGAGTGAGTGAATCACCCCTAAGAGACTGTGTTAAAATGGTTTTGCAAGCAAGTTTCTCTGACATTAAAGATTTTGTTTTGATGTTTTGACTTAAAATTCAGCTTGCGCTTTATAGTTGGCCTTCTTTTACTTAATGTCTTGAGATAAAGCTGTTAACATGTGTACAATGCACACTGGAACTGATCGCTCTGCGGGAGGTAAAATGAGAATTTCTGAATCCCTTCGAATTCCGATTGAATTGATATGCAGATCCCTAAATTGCGAGTTTAATGAAACACCAAACTATTTCGTTTTGATTTATTCATCTTCCTTTTATAGATAATGATAGGATTTTGTCTTCTGAAATAATCATTAGCGTAAATGGGAAACACAATATTAATACTGTATGACTTTCAGATCTTGTAATTGTTTAAGCTAAAATGTGCAAACTGAAAAATGACTGTGCAAGTGATAGTCAGTGCATTAATCCGTGCATTAATAATGCAGCTTTTTGTGGTAATGTAAGAGTGAGTTGTTAAACTCTAAATGTTGCCTTCCTCTTCACCCAGGATGAAAAATATCTCCAAACAATATGCACATTACTGACAGGAGGAGAGATATAGTAACTACTGCTTTCCATTCAACCACAACAAATTACATTTATACAGCGGCTTTCACTTCAGGAGGATGTCCCAAGGCCTTGGACAGTCAGGGATCCTCACCCGAGCTGGTGGTTGGGATCAGGACGAGTGGAGGGTAGGGAGGGAAGCGATTTAGTGAAGGCACCATCTCTAAACCAAACAACTTAAATGACGTATAACATTGTGTGACTGCTTCAATGTTCAGGCATTTTTCACTCTGTACCAAATAGGGATGTTTCAAATTGCTCAGGAGCCCTGTTTTTAATGGCCGCAACTTCGCCTTCAAAGTACTCAGTGCACTTTGAGACATTGTGGTTGTTTGATAAGGCGCTATATCAAATGCAAGGATTATTAATATTCTGTTCTTCAACACACCTGCAAATTACCAGCGCGGGTGCAAAATGGCCTAAAGTTTGGCTGAAATTAAATAATCACAACAGTGCAGGACAAAGGCTGTGTGGAATCATTGGCTTTGTCTTATATATTGGCTATATCTGCACTAAATGAAAAATGAATTGATCTTACCCTAACACACTACACACAATACAAGGTCACAATTATTTTGCGGTAATCTGATGCCTTAACTAACACTCCCATTGTTTTTTCTCAACACCAACCACCAGAACAACAATTTGCATTTATATTCACACAGGGCCCTTCATGTCGGTTGATGTACTTCACAGTGATGGGTGAGGACACTGACCGGGGTGGCGGGGAGAGGATACTACAACCCCAACTTGCATTTATACGGTGTGTATTCTTCACGGGTGTAGAAAAAGAAGCATCTTGAAGTGCTTGATAGAGTAGGAGGGAAAGGAAACTATAGGCACTACAGTCAAAGAGGTAGTTTTTACACTGGGACTTGAAGACAAATAGAGGTGAGAAGTGGGGTAGATGGAGGGAAAGCCACCAATAATACAAGAGGCCATCTCAGTGAGACCTTCGAGCTCATTCATCCAACGCTCTTATTCAAGTCCAATTTTTGTTTTGAGAGGCAGTCATGCGGGGGTGTATGTTGTTGTGGTTGTTGATGATGTTATATATGTGTGTTGTATACATATATATATATATATATATAAAATGCTGGGTTTGTGTTTTGGAATTATCTGTGGTTGCTGACGACATTACAATCACTGCAGGCCAAGCTCTGATCATTTTCAAACACTTCCAGTAAATATCATCCCAAATGGCTTTCCAAAAAGCAGGCAATTAATAACCACGTATCATTGTTTATTTTTCCTGTGAAAGGCCCTCTTTCATTTATGTGCCCTCAAGTAACCAAGAAGTCAATAATCCCGCACTTTTGTCTGCCTTTTCCCTAATTCGAAAGGCGCAACTTAATTGTTTGTTTCATCTCGCCATTAGCTGAGGCTGTGTTAAAAACATAATGAGCCCTCATTACGTTTGATTTACTGCTAATCAGAATCTTGCGTTTTCTCCAGATCTCAAGTCTCGAGAAAGAACCTCCTTAAATTGGGGCCCCAGCGTTAATACGTGTCTCGCACTGTGATTGATGGTTAATCAATTTATTTAATTTGGTTTCACTATTCATTTTATACACTCTCCTCACCACAGGTATAAATCATCAGCCTCTGAAGCCAGACGCCTGAGGAGGTGGCTGCCTGTATGAATTTGTTTTCCAGGTTTATTCTGCGGTGTTACTTTCGACGAGAGAGAGAGAGAGAGAGAGAGAGAGAGAGAGAGAGAAAAAAGCTGAGGGGAAAAAAAATCTCGGACGAGAATCACTTTGCGGTATTTGGATCTAAAAATATAATTTCAAGACGAGCGCTTCTGGTTTTAATTTCATGCATGCCACATTCCTGCAGGCAAGTCCTGTGCCGAGCAAAAAAAAAAAGCACAAAATGTCTTCTCGGTTGTTTAAAGCCACGCACTGAACGAGCCCGGCTTCTTTAGCCGACTTGACAGATTACTTATACGTTCAGTAAATGAAAGGTACGATGCCAGAATTCAGATTTGAAAACTTATTGATTCTGACATCCTTTTCCTTCATCCTTTTAACCAACGTTTTTGCTTTTAAAAAAAGGAGAGAGAGAACGCTTGTGGTATCACTCGTTTCATCTTCACGAGAGAGCACAGAGAGCAATGAAGTGCAAAATCTCTCAACTGCCATCTTCCTAAGTTTATAGATGTGCGAGGATATTTGTACCTCTCCTAAATGGTGGCAAGTTGAGTTGGTCCTGCACTGTACAGCCTCTTGTTACCGGACGAGCTAACACTTTGCTGCCCTGATGTACCAGCGCAATGCTGTCACTTGCCTCCAGTGGATCACTTTACCATGAAACTCTTTTCTCGCAAGGTTCAGTATTTTCTGAGTGATATTCTTTTAACACCTGAATTTCCTGCTGCTTTTTGCAACTAAGACTTTTGCAGGTGCGAATGAACCCACAAGATACGAGGACAGAGGGACACTGAAGTCAAGAAGATGGCGTATCAGAGGGGAATTTTATTTTTCCAGCAACTTATTTGATTGTCTTGTAATGAGAATAACAAAAAATACTTGCATTTGATATACAGTCTTATCATATTGTTGAGACCTCTGAAAGTGCCACACAAGATTTTACCATGAAGTACCATGATTGAATTTGAGGGTGAAACAAAAAAATCACCTAGTCCCTACTATTCTAAAGACACATCAATGTACAACAGCAAAAGTCAGTGCAGAGAGAGCTTTATGCATGTCCCATTTCTCAGTGCTTTCTGTCCAGTGGGAATCAGCTGTTACAAAATGGACGTAATTACCAGTCAAAACATGGTCAATTCAGGTTCCTCCCAACACGTGCACTGAGTCTGAGCTTATAGTTAATCAGGTGTAAGTGGACATAAATTCTTTATTACACTGAAGATCTTGTCTCGACCACTGAGGTGAAATAGCATTTCCTTGCAAACGAACGGTCTTTTGATCAATAATCTTTGTTCCGTAATTACCAATAACTTCCAACAATTTTCTACAGTTACTATATCATCCTCAGTAACAACAATAACAGCTACTGGCTGTTAAATAATGCCTTTGCCGAGGAGAGCATCTCAGAATGTTGATTTCCTACCGCGTTGATGCTGTGGACTTCAGCCAGGCAAATGTGGTATCAAGAACAGATGACGACCCTGGCTGATTTCTCCCCCTGCCTAATACACACAAGCACTCGGTAACGTGGGAGTCTCTGTCCCTCTCCCCTCACTGTTGTTCTTAAATATTTCCTTGCCCAGCAACAACAACAAGACTACATTTGTATAGCAAGCCCGAATGAATCGAAGCAACGCGAGAACACTCAAGTATGTCAGAGGATCGGATTGAATTCTATTCTGAATTTCCTTGGAAAGAAACCAAAAACTTCCAGGGAGAGTTATTAGCGTCGCAGTGATCCGGGAAGTTTTCTCGAATCTGTCTCTTTTGATGTGCGGCACAAAAAAATAATTGCGGTGGCTTGGCAGAAGAAGATTGAGTTGCAGCTCATTTCAAAATAGACACAGCGGGCTGATAACTTCCTCAACTGCACACCGCTGGGAACACGTTAAGTTGCGAGGAATGTTAAGTACATTTGGGTGGGGGAGCTTATTTATAAACTGTTCGGGACAATAGATCTACTTGCGCACAAATACGACACTCGGTTACCGCCGGGCACTTAAGCTTCTGTTCCTTTCCCCATTTCAGTTGCCCTTGTTTTTTTTATATAAGGAATTGCCTCAGTTTCAAAACTAAACTCGGAGGCTAGGACCAGAGAGGGTGCCTGCCACGTGCTGGTGCTTCTTAAACGAGGAACAGAACAAGTTTGAGCAATTCCGCAAATAGTTTAGGCGCACTGCTGCTATGAACACAATACCCCTTTTGGTAAATCATTTGTCAGCATAGTTTAATTTCTCCTTGTTGTTTTGAATGCAGGAAAGTTGAGAGGGGGAAATGATTATGCGATGAAAGTACTGTAACTACAGTAGAAAGAGAGAGAGGGTTTCCAACAGTCGAGCCTTTGGCAGCTTTGGAAAAGGGAGATTGAGACGCACTGGGTAGTTTGTGGCGTTTGGTGCCAAAGCTGTCAAAATATTTCCGAAGACACTGAGGCGACACTGAAGCACAAATTGGTGGGCACGTCCATCAAACGTTGCCACGGGAGCAGCCTGTTCTTAAGCGGATTCTCCACAATTACGGTACGTGCTTAAACCTCGAAGCTGCAGGAAACTGCGTGACAGTTTTCTGAAGTAATCCAGAAGGCACTAAAGACAAATAAAGTCCAGATTACACCTTGATGGCACTGGCATTTGAGGAGCGTCAGGCATCAATGTGCCTGTAGGTTTTTACAGGTGTCTGTGCAGGCACATTGGACACTAAACCACTGGAAAGTACCTCAAAATAATTAATATNAAAAAAGTTACGCTTCTAATTACTGACACGAGACATTATGGTTTCTAGATTTATTCTATTTTCTTAGCATTTCAGAGTGTGGGGTATCTCTTGTTGAATTCAGTCTCAACTTTGCAGATGGTTTTCTGCAGTTGCTGAAAAAAACGCATAGAAAAACTGCTTCAAAATTTAGACCGGATTTAAGAATTCGACACGATTCTGAAATCTGAAATTCTACCCGAATAGAGTAAATCTAGACCTGGGTGGAATTTCTAAGCCTGTATGCCTCTAGTCTCTTGCCTCAAGTCTACCAACTTGGAGCAAAGTATTAACATTCTAACAATAATAATAATCTTTTTTTACATTTGGATATAGCGCCTTTCACATCGGGAGGATTTGTCTCAAAACACAGTGTTTGTCCGGAAAATGCTTCTTCAAAACAAAATGGAACAAACATCAATTGTAAAAAAAAGTATAACCTTTCAGTACATTCGCCTTAACCAAACATAGGGTTTGGTCTCAAATTTTACTTCCAAATACAGTATATGACGAACATTTTTTGGTGACTTATGACATAAATGCAGATCAGTACTCCGAGCAATCAATAAGTTGTCCTCGTTAAACCGCGAGTAGTCATTTTGTAATGGTTGCTGATTGCCTTGTGGAATCTTTGGACTTTTCAGTCAACAGTTGAGCGATTAAAAAAAAGATACTTTTACTAAATGTTGTAGATTCTCCTGAGGTGTCAACAAAGTGGAGTAGAACCAGGCGTAGAGTCACCAAATCATATGCAAAATACTGCCGCTGCTGGAAATCTGAAACAAAAACAGAAGTCGCTGGGAAACACTCAGCAGGTCAGGCAGCATCTACGGAGAAAGGAGAGTGAGTCAATGTTTCGGGTCCATGACCCTTCGTCAGAACTGGACGGGGTTCTGATCAAGGGTCGTGGACCCGAAACGTTGACTCACTTTCCTTTCTCCATAGATGCTGCCTGACCTGTTGTAAAGTCACCGAATGGAGCCTCATGGATCAGATCAGAAGGCTGCTGGACAAAGTTCCACAACTGAATTGGGCATCTAAATGTGCAATCCCTGCCACTGAAACAGGATATGAGCAAGTAGGTCACATGAATGAGGGACTCAGGCGCAGCCAAGATGGAGACGGTTCATGGAGGCGGTTTAGTTACACGGAAACATCCGGGATTTTTGTACGGATTTGGATTATTCTTTAGTTCTTAATACCCGACTGTGTAATGTAAGACTCTAAACTTTGCTGCTAAATACTTCAAATCGCCTTAAGTGGCTAATGTTAAAAGTACGTACCAAAACAAGAATAAATCTGACTAATGCAGATTTAGTTATTACATACTGAAATGATGGCTGAAACGTCTTGTGTTTCATTAATTACCAGTTGTGGATTTATGCAATTACCTGGAGAGTTGATGTTTAAGCTTTGTGGTGTTAAAAAGAAATGCGTTGACTTACCAACCAAGCAACGATTAAACTTGTGTGTTGGTATTCAGTGACTAGATAAATAATAATAATATTAATACTCCTTGCATTTGATACAGCGGCTTATCACCTCTTCGAAGTGCTTCACAGAATATACTGTAAGGTGAATTGACTGTAATTTTGTGGGTGAAACACGGCAGCCAATTAATCCCAGCAGCGTCCCACAAATAGTCGTGGATTGAGCGATCGAATTGTTATTTTTTTTGAAGGAACTATTACCCCAGGAAAAGCGATCCGCCACTCAACTAACAACCAGGTTCCTACTTACTGCTTGGTAAACAGGGTTGTATGGAGTAAGAAACTTGCCCAACGTTTAACCCTGCCTGGGAATCAAACACGGGTCTCTCACTTCCGAGGCGAGCGCTCTAACCACTAAGCTACAGGATTGCACGATCAACATGAACTACCTCCTTTGGAATGACAATTGCTTTATCTACAGGTGCGAGTGAGTACGAGACATTTGGCTGTTGCTTTTAATCCATTGCTTAATGTTGAAAACTTCCGCAACGAGAAGAAAACTGCAGCAAATGAGACTTTCTACCACTTTGCACCAATGTCACAGTGTCTCTCTTCGATGTCTTGCAATTTACAAATATGACCTTAAATTGCTGATATTACCGAATGTGATTGAATTTAAAAATCCGACTTGCTATTTTTTCCAATTGCATTTGCAATAGTTACAGTCAGTTCACACATAATTGACTCCTATTTCCTTTGTTGCACCTTTTTTTGATATAAACAGCAGAACCTTAAATGATCACAGCCACATTGGAACAAAATTCTCTCTATGTCAAGTGCAGTCAGTAGGACATTATGGGGCTTACAATAGAATTGTTAATTCGGTCAAATCATGCTTTATTTAATCATTAAATCACCGAAACACCCATAATACCCAGCCTATTTTCATATAATCCTTACTCAGAATGGAATGAATTAGTTTTAGAATTGCGTTCCATTATCATTAGAATATAGTTCTTCGGGACTGAACACTTTGGGCAGTTATTTCACTTCCCTTCCTAACTGCAGCCAATTCATTTGGGCATCTATTCTGATGGTTTTGTTGCCGTGCGCTTATTATAGGCTTAGACGTCAAACGGTTGGACCTAAAACGGTCCTTCTAGCTTTAGAATGCAATTCTATTTGTTGCAACATTGTACTACCGCTATTTATAGGCACACAAATATTCACTAAACTCACTGCGGGCCATGGAAGACAATAGCCCAGAGGACATCAACAGATGAGCTACATTTAGCAAAGGGAAACAGAATGGCCCTTCTCTAGTAGAAGGTAATAATTATAATTATAATAATACTTGCATTGATATAGCGCCTTATCACGTCATTGATACGTCTCAAAGCGCATCACAGAATATTTTGTGAAGTGGATTGACAGTGTATTTTGTGGGCAAAACGTGGCAACCTATTGGTTTATTTATAAATAAGATACGGAAAAGTCCCACAAACAGTCATGGATTGAGTGACCAAATTATTATTTAAAACATTTTTTTTTTGGAGGGTTTATTACCCTCGGGATCCGCCAATCGACTAACAACTGAGTTCCTACTTCCTGCTAGGTAAACAGAGGCGTGTGGAGTAAGGAAACTTGCCTAAGGTTTTGTCCAACCTGGGAAGCTAACCGGGTCCTCTCGCTTGCGAGGCGAGTGCGCTAACCAATAAGCTACAGTGATCCACAGAGCTGAGACAAGAGTTGAGACAAACACGGCAGAAAGCGAGTTGTTAACCTTCTTTTTATAAGTACGACACTGGTTTCAAATGTGTGTGTGTGTGGAAGGTGTGCTGATTTCATTTCAACACAAGATGGAGATACGTGTTCTGCAATCTAACATGTGCAGTATTCCTCGTCTCTGGATCAATGGAAAACTTATGAAGTTGTGGAAAGGTGAAGCGGTTTCTTTGAGGAATCAATGGCAAATCTGAGTTATTCGTTACAATCCGAGATTAGCGTCGACGTGAAGGTTTCTATTATTTGCGAAATGTCACCATTTCAGTACTTTTGAAGTGAGGAGGGAAACAAACAAACAAACAAATAAATAAATAAATCGAACGAAAAGCACTGAAAAGCGGGTAAAGAACAAGACAGCTCACGGATCAAAATACAGCAATGGGAGCAGAGCGTTCACATGATAACAGCTGTCAACACAGTGACAGATCAAACCCAATGGCAAAATCAGGTGCAAGACATAAACCTGCAGAGGGAAAGGCTGTCAGCAATATTGGTGGGTGATGGTCGCTGACTCAAGGAATTTTATGTGAATTTATCAATCGTTTTAATAATACATTTATTCTGTACATGCAGTGTTAAATCCTCATGTGTGCATCAATATCTCTTTTGAAGTTAGGTATTAAACTATACACACTAGCAGCTCCAATACGCTACCCCCATGCAAAACACAAAATATACGGTCAATTCACTTTACAGTATATGCTTCCGTGAAGCGTTTTGTGATGTCTGGAAGACGTGATAAGGCGCTGTATCAAATGCAAGGATCATTATTATTATATAAATGCAAGTTGCTGTTACACACGGCCATGTTGTGCTATCGTTTATCAATCAATGAATGAAATGTTGGGCAGGTGGTGGAAGGGAGGAGAAAAAAGTTTCTTAATGCTCAGTATCCAAGACAGACATGATCTGGGAGCCTCTTTATTGACAAGTCACTGAAAAAGCCAAGAAGTGAAACGTGTGCAAAATGCAACCTCGGAGAACAGGAGTAATCTTTACTTATTGCTTTCCGAGATCGGTATCAGTGGATTGTAGATATTGGAACTCAAAAATGTACAGCATACCTGGATATATGTATATATAGTACAGAGCTGGTTATCTGCGAGACAGTCCCTATTAGTGTCGATAATAAGCTCTCTACTGTACATCGGAGATAGAAAAGTGGACATTTGGAAAGGGTCCATTGTGCAAGGAAATGAATGCATATTCAGGGAACTCTTGAAATTTTACAGAGATGTAATAACCAAAAAACACCAAGGCCCTAACACAAATTGGAATTAGAGTTAAAATAAAGGTGGCAATGAAGGTGACATCTCAATAACAAGAGAAAAAGGACACATGCACCATAAGAGTTATCAGTTGGTACAATAGGCGAGTTTGAACAAATCTGTGAGAACAACGTAAAAGTACAGCAATGTGCGGTATTATGAGGAGCAAGGCCAGATCCTGAATAAAAATAGATATTCTCTGCAGCAGTGGTTCAACAAAGTGAAGTGGAGCAACACTGAAGGGTACACAGTCTCAGAAGCTAAGCGGAAGCAGGGCATGCAAGGGAAGTAACTGGCAATAATCATTTTAAATGAAGTTATTTCCTGCCTGTCGCAACTGGAGCATCTCCTCCATTACATAAGGCCTTCAATAGAAAACCACTGAGCACACCTATTGAGCACATATCTGTCCTCCTTGATGGCTGCTCACAGTGGCAGAACCGTGAGGGATACTGTTCTTCCCGTCAACAAGAGTAAGTTGTGTTTCCAGACTTGTGAGGTGAGAGTAAAGCTGCACAGTACTGGGCCAGGGATTGTGATCTCAAACCCATTTGTTGTGAACTCAGTGATTCTTGCTGGCAGTGTTAAGGTGGTGGGCAATTCTCCAAATTGTCTTACTTCAATTCAGATATTATAACAATTGTTAAAGTGCTGTACTGTTGGGTTAGGAAGAGTAGACAGATAGTGCAGGCAGAAATATTTCAGAATACCGTGGAAACTATTTAAATAATGAGACGAATCCTTGCACTTGCTATAGTGCCTTATCACATCTTCAAATTGATTCACCGGATTTACTGTAAGGTGTAGTGACTGTTTATGTGTAGGTGGCTGCAGCAGCCAATTTCCATCCAGCAGTGATCCACAAACAGCAAGGAAGCGAATGACCAATTCTATCTGTGAGATTGTTGGTCAGAACACTGGGTACCATGGGACCATTAACATACACCTGAACAGGCAGACAGGACCTCGGTTTAACATCTCATTCAAAGCATGGCACCTCAGACAAAGCTGGGGTTTAGACCGACAATCTTCTGACTCAGAGGTGAGAGTGCCACCAAGCAATTAGTAAACAAACAATGTTAGAATTAACACACGTGGGTTAAAATACACGGAGATCCATAAGTCAGTTCCAGGATCAAACAAAGTAGAGTTGACTTTAAGCCTATAAATTCCTTGACATATCATTTAAACGATTCAATAACAATCTAACAGGCAGATAAAGCAATTGAATAAGAATATCTGTGGCCATTTTAATCTCCTTAAGATATCACACAGCTTTAGTAGTACAATACAATTCACATTGATATAGCACCTTTCAAGTCAGGAGGACATCCGAAAGCACATGCAGCAGCAGAATCGAGGATAGATTGTATAACAAAATATATATGAAATAAATGATTGAAATCATTTAAGATATATTCAACAAAAAAGATATGGAACTACTCATAGAGCAGCCAATTTGATGATAATATTTCACAAAATAAGCAGTGCCTGTTTACTGAAGTTAACATCTGGCAAACCCAAACCTCATGGAATTCTTTTCAATCTTATAAACATTTCCATTTAAGCTTATGTGAAATCTGGAGAACTTCTGCTTAGTTTCCTCATAAATCACTTGCAACATATTGCAGATGAGACTTTGTTGAATAGAACGACACAAACTATGCCCATTACAGTTGGTGTGCAATTGGCCTTGGAATGTTTTATTTAATTGGAATAAATAATAAACATTTTAGTTCCAATTAAGAAACGAAACTACACGTTATAATAGGTCTTTTTGGTTGTTGTCAATTTCATTTTGCGCAAATTGGTCTGCCTCCGGATATGTTTACAAAACTGAACGCAATTTGGCCAACGTAAAGATAAAGCATTTGAAGCAATTCAAAGATCCTGAGAAATCACTAATCTTGCACACAAGTGAAAAGCACACATTTATTTCTCATGCCTCTTTGGTTTCCTGTCTTAAGAGGTCATGCTTGCCCACTTTCAGTGTTTCTGGATTCATCAGGCATTTTACTTGTGAATATCTGTACCTAATAGGATCTATAGAGGTAGTAGGGAAATATCCCTCCTTCAAAGGGCCAGCACAGACTGAGGGCTGAATGGCCTTCTGTAAATTCTTACGGATTTAATACCGATGGGTATTGCAATATGATACACATAGGACAAAATTATAATCTCCAAATGCCATCATTCATCCACTTACATCTTTTACATCTCACTTGTTCTAAAATATAAACTACGAAAATGCCACAGATGTTGGGAATTCATTTCATGTTCCAATTCTTTTGATGGATTAGGAGGACGGATGCAAGCAAAACAGTGTTTTGAATAACTAACATGGTTTATTTTAGCATTAACACAAACAAGTCAAATATGGCACCGGATTAAAAAAAAACGAAAGTTGAGTCCCAAGTAAATAATTGGTGTTCCTTTGCACGTTGTCTCTTTTGTTTGTTTTCTAGATGATTTGATCAAGGTTGTTAACAGAGGGTGGAACACAATTTCAGGCATCCAGAGCAAGTTGCAAAGCAAAGCTCTCTCTATTCTGCCCAAACAATGCACTTTAATCCCAACTTCAGAAAAGCTTAGACTGACTGCAGCAGTGTGACATTGCCATCTCCTCGACCAGCCAACCTTACGACTTGCTCTGAGAAACACTGCCAACTTAAGTGCCAACTGGTGACAAACTGAGGCATTTGGCACTGTGGGCCGACCTTTGCTCAAAAGGAATAAAACTGAGATGACAGAGGCTCCTTGTCATTTTTGAGCCTGAGGGAGTCACTGAAGGAGAGGCAGCTCAGAAGACTTGTGCCTTTATCAATGCATCAGCAAATGAAATTAGCATCAAGTTCTCTCTGCCTCTGTGGCGAGGTGCATGATTAACAGAGAAAACTGGAGCGGTAGGAGGACTGAAGAAATCCTGTCCTGAGGAGGTTTTGAGCAAGAAAAGGCTTCAAGTTTCATGTTAATTTAATAACAGAAACAATGTATCACAGACATTAATTTATTCATAATTCATAAGTAATAATAATCCTTTGATTTACAATCCTTACATTTGATATAGTGCTTCATCATGTCGGTAAAATTTCTCAAAGTCCCTTGCAGGGATTTACTGGAGCCTGCAGTGACTGTGTGTTTTGTAGCAGCTGCCCACATGGTAACACAACTCAGCAAAGCATAGAGATAGCAGTGAGGAGAGGTGAAGAGAACAAATAAACCAAAGTAAGTGAAAAGGTAGGCTTTCTAACAGATAGTATATGTAAATATAAATACAAAATGCCCACAAAAATGTACAGTCAATTCGCTTTCAGTCCACGACTGTTTGTGGGACACCTCTGTGCGCAATTGGCTGCTGCGTTTCGCCCACAAATGTACGGTCAATTCACTTTACAGCATATTCTGTGAAGCGCTTTGAGACGTCGAGAAGACATGAAAAGCACTGTATCAAATGCAAGGATTATTATTATTATGTATTATTATATGCTGTGAAGCACTTCTGTGAGACGTCTCGAAGATGTGATAAGGCGCTATATCAAATGCAAGGATTATTATTATTTTGTACTGTTTCGATGAAGCGTATCAGAGAAACTAGAAATGATCAATGATAAACATCCTTACTGACCGTCACACATTTAGACAGTGCATATATTTTTTTCCAATGTGTATTTCGTGTCAAGTTATGCACGTAGGTTTTTTTTATTAAATTGGAACCCTCACCTCTGGTTCTTGTAACGAGCTTGAAAATGGAAACGTATTTGGTGCTTAAAAAAAAAGGAATTCTGCGCGGATATTCTGAGGCAGACAGTTCGTAGTGACAATCATCTTAGCGTTCAGATACAGCCAGGCTTAAAAGTGCAGTCTGGGCGTTAAAAGTGATTTCAATGGTGTTAGCCGCACTCCTCTCAGACTGATAGATGCTTCACTCATAATGCAAGTGAGCAAAAACTATAAATTCAACCCGTTATTCGGGGTCAGACACAACCTAGTTACACATGACAGTCATATCCTGATCTTTTAAAGGTGTATAACACCACTACTATTTGTCGCATCTGGATTAGGTTTCAATACCACCAACAAACTGTGACAGACTGTGTAAAATGTCCTTGATGCTGGTTTCAGCTGTCGTTGTGTGTAGAGCACACAGATCAGGAGTTCCAGATTTACGGGAGGAGAGGTTGGTTGGAAGCAGGCCTCGGGACAGCTTACGCAGACCTAAATTAAGCAGAGTTACTTGTCTGTAATGAGTGAAGGATTGAGAAGTTCAGGTTAACCAGCAGTTAACCCAAGGGAGTGAGCGAGAGTTCGTGCGGGGGGAAGATCTAAAGAGATAAGCGCGCGTCAGGGAGTGGATTGATTTGTGGGTAATGGCCTTGCTAGGTCCATAGCTCTAATAGGATAGGTCAAATTCTGCTTAAAGATTTAAAGAGATTCAGTCAATCTAACCCTTGGCTGGCATTGACTGTCATTACATTACTTTTTGGGGGCGAGAGGGTTTTCTGTGAACTGATTGGTTTATTGCAGCAACCGATCCGCTTGCTTTTATGGAAGAACTGATGTTCAACCTGGGCGCCCCCTCCATTAGCAACCGGGAAACGCTCTGAGGCATCCTCCGGATGTGGAGGGCGTTATATAAATTGTACTGCCTTATAAGTTCAGCCTTCACAACACTGATTTCCGACAATCTCGGCGAGTTATCACTTACATTTCTATCGTTTCCTGTCATGCTTTACACATCGTCAAAGTGAGTGGCACAAACGCTAGAGTGATACATGTCGCGGGGGCCACTGTGAAAAGATTTTAATACTACTACTACTAATAATAATCCTTGCATTTGATATTGCGCCTTATCATGTCTTTGAGTCGTCTCAAAGCACAGAATATGCTGTAAAGTGAATTGACTGTATATTTTGTGGGCGAAACGCAGCAGCCAATTGCACATAGTAGTGTCCCACAAACAGCCGTGGATTGAGTGACCAAATTATTATTACTTTTTTTAAGAATTATTACCCACGGAAAAGAGATCCGCCAATCGACTAACAACTGGGTTCCTGCTTACTACTTTTATTTTATTATTATTATTACTGCTCGGTAAACAGAGGCGTGTTGAGTAAGGAAACTTGCCCAACGTTTCGCCCTGCCGGGAATCAAACCCAGGTCTCTCGCTTGCGAGGCAAGTGCTCTAACCACTGAGCTACAGGGCTCCACATTGTTTTAAAGGAAACAACCACACATACAGCTGGCTCGCCAGTGAAATCACTCACCGATGTCAATGAAAAAACAAGCGAGTAATCCCAACAATGACCACTGGACAAGTCCTGTGGTCAAGTCCTCTGGGCACTGTCAAAGGCTAAATATAGAGAGGAAATAGTTTCTCACGTAGGAAATAGAAATGTGTTGTGGGCAGAGCAAACTTCTCACTCAGAAACAGCAAAATAAATTGAACACGGGAAGCTGATATCAGGAGGAACAAATGCACAATACTAGGTGCAAAATTATTCACTGCTTCAGTGGACCAAATAGCCTCTCCTCATCCTTGACTTTTCGTACATTGTTCTATATATCACACTGTACGTACAGTGTCCAGAAAGAAATGCTGGTAATGAGCATTTCTACAAGTATGTGAACTAAGGGAAATGAAAGAAACATGTTCAGAAATGCCCCCATCAGGTCAGACTAGTACCAACACATTTTGATTCATGGTTGAGAGAACAGGGGGCTGGAAATCAGATATGAATCACAGAAATTGTGTTGCTGCAGGAGAAAAGAATATCCGTGACTGCGATTTGCTAGATCTGCACTAACAGTCAACCGGACACGTGTAAAAGCTTGCGCCGTCTCGTAAGAAGTGGCCTCCGGAGATGACATCAGTAATTGCATTCTCCGGCTCTGGGAAGTCAAACAATTGACAGGGTCAAGTGTTGGGGTTGTGTCCAACAAAGGGTCGGCCCTGACAGACCATGTTTTATGAATTGTTTCTGCCCTTTTTGTTCAGGTGCAAGCCTCCGACCGAACAAACAGACTGACTGTGAGTGGAGAGGCAGAATAAGGGGCTCGAAGTTTCACCTCGTCTCTCAGCCCGTAAGAGGCCATTTTGTCTGAAAATTTAAGAGCTCGCAGAACTGCCGAACGTTCCTAAATTGAGTCTCGATTTGGAAGCTGGTTCGTTTGAAGTCCTCCGGGGGGGAAAAAAAATGGTTTTGCAAGTTTAAGAGTGAAATTTGAAGACGAAACGTCAGCCTTGACTGTGAGTTCAAAGGCTCGATGTGTAACTCAGAGGTGAGAGTGCTACCGACTGTATCAATTTCCAGATGATAAAGAGAATTACCTTCATCCGCCACCACATAAAAGAATCCAAAATATACAAGTTGGACATTATACAAAAATCTAAGAGACTATTATTTTTCAAGTAGCTCATTCTTTCATTTAAGCTACCGGCAATTTACGTCATCTCTTTAAGGAGATAGGATTGTAACTGCTGAAATGATAAGGTAGAATTCAAAATTCTTGGGTAAGCATCCAAAATTCATTATATAATCCCATTAGTTGATAGAGAAGGGCTGATTGATTTTGGAGACTTCCAGCGCCTTGGGACGTCCTCCCGACCTGAATGGCGCTATACAAATGTAATTTTGTTGTTGTTGTTTGTTGTTGAGTACAGCAGACCGAAGGTGACTGGCTGCCAGCGAGGTCTTTCCTTGTAAAATTTTACATTGTACATCACTTCCATTCTGAACAGAGTGCCTAATAATCTGAATACTGTCAGATTAAGACTCCAGGATGGAAGAATGTTTTAACACGCAGCTCTAACCGGAAAATATCTTTACACCCACAAAACATACAGTCAATTCATTTTACAGTCTATTCTGCAAAGCGCTTTGAGACACTTCGAAGATGTGATAAGACGCTGTATCAAATGCAAGGATTATTATAGGATTATTATCTTTCAAGACTGAGAAACCTAAGGATGGAATTCAATGCATGAACCCGTTATGAAAAGCAAATACAGCTAATACGAATCCTGAAGCTGTTTTTGTTAGTCTATTTCAGTGCACCGAGATGCTATCCGCCCACCCCAGCCCCTATATAAATGCAAGTTGTTGTTGTAACTACCTGAATCGCAAGCCATCAGATATTTTCATCTGGTTCTGTAGCAATCTGATGAAAAGTTAATGCACAAGAAATGGTCATCAGAGGATCAGAACAATCTATTTGCTAATCTCAACCTTTCACACACCAAACTGGCTAACTTCGGATCATTCCTCCTGAGAAGTAACTAACAGGTTACACGACTGGATTAATAAGAAACTATTGTAGTTCACCTTCACCTGCTACTTGTGTTCTTCCATTGAGTAAGGAAATTGGAGGTGTGTATGCACAGAAGAGGTACTGAGCTAAATTGAATGGAAAGATTTAGAAATAAGTAGAATATTTCCACTTGCAAAGACATCCATCTACAGGTGAATGTTAAAGATTCCGTAGCATTATTTGGAAAGGGAAAGGAGTTTTCCCCACTGTCCCGACTAACAATCCCCCAAATTCACTTTGTGGCTGTTTGTGGGAACTTGCTGTGTGCAAAATGGCATCCAATTTCCCCTCAAATACACATTCACTGCACTTTACAGCAATCCCTGTGAAGCTTTGAGATGTCTTGACAATTGACAACGAACATGATAAGATATTATATCAAATACAAGGATTGCTATTATATCAACGCTGAAAAAAGAGTCTGGGAAATTGAATTTCTCCATATACCATAATTCTCTCATTTACTCTCTGCGGTTTGAGAAAGAAATGACAGATGAGAGAAACACAAACAATAAAAGAGTAAATAAATTCAAGAATGCAAGTGACAATTAGGCAATTCTTTTCATCTTCTGTCTGCTCGTAAGGACTATGGAACAACATTGAACAGAGAGGAAAGAAAGGTGACAAGTTAAAAAAAAAATGTTTTTGAAGTAACCATTTAAGGCTATGGCAAAGGTATCGGACAGGTTACGAAATGTTAGCGGTAGCTTATGGCTGTAGTAGTCTTGAGCAAACTTTTTTAGTGTTCAAATGTCAACCACTTGTGGCCGGGTTTCAGGAAAATTTAATTGCTTCAGTTAAAAAGTCACTTTAAGGTGAGTCTACAGGCAGTTTAAATATTTTGCTGCTAGTCACATCAATTTCCCAAACTATATGGGCCGTTTCTGTTCTGAAGCATTACTATCAGATCTCCTGCCACCACTGAGCTTATTAGTTCAGTTTCCTTCATTAAATTTTGCTGTAATCTTCTTCCACCAAATACTGGGATAAAAAAAAAATCTGCGAAAATCCAGTGACAGCTGGACTGTGATAGACTTTCTCTTAATCCGATTATCTGCTGCTTTTCCAGCCTTGCACAAATTTCTGTAAGCAGTTACTGTACTACACCACAAGCTGCTGATTTGTATCTCGGATTGCATCACGCAGGATCCAAGAAAGGTGTGACTGCATAATGGGAGGCTTTGTGCGGCTGTAGCCGTCACTTCTGCGCCAGTCTGATGCCACCTATCCATCCGGTCTGAGAACGATGAAGATTCAATCGCTCGCTATTCGTGTGTCAACATTATTCTTTTAAATAAACTGCTCGATGAATAATAGGGCGAGCAATATCCGGCAAACAAAGATAGATACCGAGGTTCTGGCTGTTTCGGCTGTTGTGTCGGTTTTGACGTCACGTGCTTTTTCAGGTGCTTTTTTTTTTGGGGTGTCGTTTGGTTTGGAAACGCATGCTTTCTTCGAGCCTTCGGTGTTTTGTGTTGTCCCATCATTGCGCCCAGCCTCTCAGTCATTGGGACCCGAGTGAAACAAACACAGTTGTGAAGGTAAATTGTATCATGGCCAGAGTTTTGGCCACTGGCTATTTTCATCTGAAAAGTGAGCTTCATGCTGGAAGATTTAACAGTGATAGAGATCAGTACGGATAAAGCATTTTTTTTCTTTGAACTTTTCCCCCAGTTAGGATAAAATATTCGATGGCGGCTTCGTCAAGGTGTCAGAGGGGTGAGTGTGTGTGTATATACCATACATGGTTTTATGTGATGAGACTGCTTTATCATTTGGAACTAAGGCATTGTGTACTTTGTATGCTTTGTAATGGAAAAGCAAAAGCAATTTGATCGCCACTGTAATTATGCTGCCAGCATTAAATCGGAAAAAACATTTTAAAGACTTCTTTTGATTCACCTATGGAAATAGGCTTCAACTTTGCCAAGTCAAACATGTTACAGAGTACAATGGGATGGAAGACCAGTGAAGCCTTGCTGTATGACTTCGTTCCAGTCTCTCAATTACTGCATCAGCGTCAAGTACGCTGAACTGTAACTCAGACAGACTTGTGATTATGTTTCAAGGTGGGACAAGTGGCACAGTTATAATAATCCTTGCATTTGATATAACCCCTTGAGCAGGCGTCTCTCAAACATTTGCACAACTCTAGATAAATCCATGTTCAATTTATGGCATAAATCAAGAAATATTCAATGAAGAGCATTTATTTTGTTGGGTGACGATAAAGGTTGGTTTCACGTCTTACCCGAATGACGGCACGTTCAACAACACAGTGCTCCCCCAGCATTGCATCAGAGTGTCAGCTGAGACTGTGTGAAAGCCAGATGTAAAATAAACTGACAAATTTATGGTGAATGGCGTTTTGTTGTTCATTATACAACACTGATTGCTTCTCTTCAGTGAATTCAAAATCCTGTCATGAAAATAGCGCTCCTCGTAATTTGGCCGGTTGCCAGTAATAAGATTCTAAAGAATGATTATATGCTTGGAATAAAAGCAAAGAAAAGGTTTAGAAGTCACTGAAAAACTAACCTTAGTATATGGTTTACATTTAATACCGGGCCAACATTGCAAAGTGCAAATCTAACACAAACAATGCTGCTTGATGTCACATGTGCTATCATTCAAAAATATACGTTGTATAAAATATGCACCAGCATATGGAAACACTTGTATTTTCCCTGGAGATCACAGCAGTTATTTTGCAGGAAATTGGTGTATAAGGTATGTAAACACTATTCACAGCACATTTCATTTGGGCAGTTTCAAAACCTAACCAATCACAGGCTAAGAACACGAGTCTGGAACTGTAAACTCTGCTGATCTCATGAATTTTATATAGCTTTGAGATGTTATTTGGATATAAATGCTTTGTTGGCCTGATTTACACCTGCGCCAATGCTTCTTTTGTTTTCAAAGTAAGTTACTATTAATGATGATAATAATCCTTGCAAGTTGCGCGACTCCTGAAATTGTTTTGCACCTTTCAAATTATGCATTGTGACAACTAAACTCCCACTATTCTAAGCACACTAATGTAATTCCAGTACTTCCTCCTTGCGCCTCAAGTAATTAATATCATTAGAAATTCAATTTCAACTAAGTTTAATGACTCTTCAGATTCAAAACGTCCCTAAAGTGATTTTTTGTGTGACTTAAGAGAATTCTCTTTGTTACAATAAATAAGTTGCTTGAATATCACGCATTGTTAACTCCAGGTACGAAACACAATCCAGCTAAGATACTTACATTCGACTGTGATAAACTTCAAAAACAAATTAATACTGTAACGGCAGTAGCATTTAGTTTTTATATTGGGCCTGTGGTTAATTTTATTTCATAGAAAGTAGATTAAATTAAGATCTCTTCCCTGGGGATTAACCAACAGTTTTCACATCAAACTAACCCAAATCTCGTTCTATTTAATATCCCGTGAAAACGAATATGGTCGCAACCCAAAATAGTCTCCTACCTTCTCTGGAAAAGAAACAACTTTGAGTTGTGCTCAAATCAAACTCTAGAATCGCTACCGGAACTGCTCTGCTTGGATTGAGATGCTAAGGAGCAATGTAGTAAAGCACAAAGGGCTTCAGTTTTTGATTTGTTTTTGCTGCTGTTATCTCGGTTTTTATATCAATCTGACACTGTAAAGCTTGGCGCATATGGAGTCATGTTGCTAGGTTACCTTATGAGCACTATAAGACTAAAACATTGTTTCACTAGACGGAGTTTGACTGTGTGCATCTCCCGGAAAGTAAAACATCAAGTCAAATATCCAAGTGTGTCGGGAGCTGAAGACTATAAGCAAGAAGGAAGAAGAGTTAAATAGCTATTCGAGGTGGAGGGACTTCAGGATGGAGTTTCAGAGTGGCTGAAGGGAGGACACAAACAGACCAGTGTTCGCTGAATGGAGGGAGGGAGCTGCTGGGAAGGTAGGGTAGCAGGAGGTCGCAGAGATAGAGTGGGGTGAAAAGAAGCGACTAAACCAGCAGTGGCCAAGCTGTGGCCCGCGGGCCGGAAATGGCCACGGCCAGTCAAGAAGCAAGCCCCCCCCCCCTCACCCCCAGACACTCTCCGAATATTCGTACGAGTCTGAGCAAGTCCGTGTTCGATCGGTAGTTGTGTTTTCATTTTTTTTCTGGGTTGAATATTTCTTGATCTGTGGCATAAATCAAGAAATAGTCCATCAAGAAGATGTATTTTGTTGGCTGACCATAAAGGTTTTCAAGGAGCTTTGGATTCCCCCCAAAACAGACTTATCTTTGTAAATCCAGGTGCCTAAACAGATTGAAAAAAAAACAGAGGCTGAACAAGTCCAGCAAGTCAGTTGTAAAGCGCACTGCAGTTTTTCATGTATTCTGAATGGCATCAATTATGCTCAGGGAGTAAAACTGTTGGATCTAAAAATACCAAGTAATGAAATCCAACCACACTGAATTGCAACTTGTGCTTTATATAATAAAATTGCATTGCTAATTTCATTTCTAATTCAAAATCAGTAATTATTAATGGAGGTGCGACCTCAGTTCATACAAATACCCAAAGTATCCCGATTGAGAAAACGTCTTGAATTATTATGCAATTACATTCAGAAAAGCTGAAGACGCGAGGGTGATAGCATGAAAAAAAAACTGCTCGAGGAAAAATGGAGGCTGAACAAGTACTGCAATCAGATGTCTGAAGAGCACTTTGAGCTAACGTTTTAAAACCAGGGCAATTTTCTGCAAAGTACTCTGAGAGCACTTCACAGCAGGGTAGGTTTATCTGCTAGATTACCAACAATACCTGCAACATTTGTCATGTCTACTGGTTGAATACAATTCCGTGGAGTCGATGACTTCATGCCACGATGATGTCCACAGAAATGTCAACTTTAACAATACAAATTGCTCGTTCGTGCTAAAGATAATTGTCCTTGCCCATTTTCACACAAATCATTAGTTCCTCTGTGGTCAATTAACGTGTCAATTTCACCCAATTATACTCCGCACTTGATATCTCAAGATCCCACTGCTCTTGTTTTATTTCCCTAGATCTCCTCCTATTTTGAAGCTTAATAATATTCCTACGTACACATCCAGGCTCATGCAGAAACAGGGAACATTTATAGCACAGGAGGAGGTGATTTCGACCATTGTGTACGTACAAGCATAATATTAGCTCTTCTCCTGTACCGTAACTCGCTCTGGAGCAATGGTTTATTCAACTGGCTCAGTGCAGTCTAACCTTCACAGTCAGTTGACTGAGAATGTGTTGGCGCAGTAGAACATCAATGTTAACATTATAAGAAATGCAATATGTAAAAAAAACAGATTAACTATTGCTTTGATGTTAAATTGTGTCAGAGGACACAGCTGCGCAGGAATGGAGGATAGAAACTTTGTGGTCAACATAGTTGGTAAAAAGTCTATTGAGTTCAAGTTCAGCATTGATTTGAGTTATTTTAGACCTCTGACAAATGATTCTCTCTTATGTTGGTAATAAGACTTTAGGTTCGTTAACAGTGGCCGAATTCTGACAATTAGTTGATAAAGAGAGTGGGGCTGTTAGAGTTCATGGAGAATCCTGTGAGAATCCTAGTATAATAAGTAACACTATTCACAATCACTTTAACAGCTCTCGGAGGTCTGAATCTTAGACCGCAAAATTAACTCCAGATTTAAGTATATATAAAAATAGGATGGGATTTAAAACACAATGATAATTTCTTCGACGCATTGAAGCTGTGATTAATTCATTCTTCTCTGAGTCACATTTGAGAAGGCAAGTGAACCTTTCAACGCATGTTGAATACTTATGCAAGGATTATCGAGGTGACACAGCTGGTCTGTTGGTCAGTGACAATTTCAACCCAGGAAGACCCTTTCAGGATGAAAGAAAAACAATGAAAATAAAAGCAAGCACCCAGTCTCAGTTATATAATAATAATAATAATCCTTGCATTTGAAATAGTGCTTTATCACGTCTCAAAGCGCTTCACAGAATATATTGTAAAGTGAATTTACTGTGTATTTGATGGCGAAACACGGCAGCCAATTGCGCACAGCAGTGTCCCACAAACAGTTGTGGATTGAAGTGACCAATTTATTATTATTTTTTCCTGGAGGGATTTTTTTTTCCCCAGTTAGGAAAGTAGAGTTGGCTGTGCCTTCTCTTACCTACCCACAGAATGCCAAGTGTGAGCAGATTATCAGGCAAAAAGCTAAACAGGATTATGTGTCAATGTCTTTGGAATGACTTCCTCATTAAACTCAGCTGCGGGCAAGGGGAGAGCGAGAGGCTGAAAGGAAATCTGACAGGTCGGGGAAAACAAAAGTATGTGCACAATTCCAAGGGAAGGATAGTAGTAACAATAATCATAATAATCCTTGCATTTGATACAATGCCTTATCACATTATTGAGACGTCTCAAAGCGCTTCACAGAATATACTGTAAAGTGTAGTGACTATATAGTATAGTAAACTAAACTGAAATTAGATTACAAATTTATTTCAGACTATCAAGAGTGGAAGGAAGCTAACATGATTTTGTGCGTAGTAAAATCACTGCGGGAACACTTTAGTTTTAATTACAGGAAAGTCTTTCTTCCTTGAAGTATCCTTATAACCATCGGAAAATAACTCCTATTTTATTTAATCATGGAAACTATCTCGCTATGGGCGTTTGAAATGAAGCCAGTTAAAAATGAACGCCAGCGGTAAACCTTAAAGGAAATGGTTCGACATTTCATCACATGCTTCCGACTATTGTGCCAGCCTGGTGCAGTTGGAAGCACTCTTTGCCTCTGAGTTAAAAGGTTTGTGGTTAAAGCTGCACATTGTAACTTCAAAGTTTAGACACTCCAACACATTGCTGGGGAAATGCCGCATTGTCAGAAGTGCCATCATTTGTAAGAGATGTTAATCCGAGTTCCCATCTGCCTGCCCAGGAGCATGTTAAACATCCCGTGGTACTATTCAAAAAGAGGAGGGAGTTTTTCCTGGTATCCTGGCCAACATTCCCCCAGATAAAATTGGTCATTGACTCCCTGGTTCAATATTGGGCATTGCTGTACACAAATTGGCGGCTGCATTTGCCTCTCAAATTCCTGGTGTGAAAGACGCTGTATCAAATGCAAGGATTATAATTATTATCATCATTGTTCTTTGTAAAATACATATTTTTCTACAGGAGCGTTAGCTTGAAAAATAAATGCATGAAACAGGATGGAAAACATTCTCTTCCTCTAAGGGACTCTAAACGAAGATCTTGATCTCTCTTGATCTTGTTTTTAATTTTCTTTTCAAAAAAAACCCCAACTATGCGCGGAATAATGCGTTCCTAATTCGTAAATAATTCACAAATTCTTCCTCTTTTTTTTTTCCACGCCCTTTGGCAAAACAGGAGGGATGTGCTGGGTGGAACCAAGTCCTTAGGAAGTGCTGTGTCAGCATTGCACTGGGCATTATGACATGGCACAAGCTTTCTCTTCACGCTGCTGCACTAAAATATTGCAGAAGTAGCAGTGCAGTACGAGAAGCACCATGATTGCTATGGTAATGTGAGGCAAAGGCACAGCGGTTAAGGTAGCAAGAGTAACATTGCTGAATTATGCTGGAGATTTCATTGTAAATCACTGTAGCAGCGAATTTTTTGGTGGCTGATTTATGAATGAGTGATTTTTAACTCTATTGCTAAATATATCAACTGCACATTGACGCAGTTGTGTACAAGATATACAACAGACTGTATCTCTCCTGCAGTTCCCCGACAGGAAATTGCTTTTTTTTGCATTCAACTTCCGCCATCAGAATGTGAGCCAAAAGTTTCATTGGGGATGTCGAACCGTTAAGATCAGAGGAGAAACATGGAGAATATTCATTAAAAAGATGCATTATTCTTCTGATATGGTGCAAGTGACTTAATTGCAGAGATTATATACATTGCATGTTATAGTATTGCACACACAGATAACACAACAGCAAAAAAAGGCAAACAATATAGAGTAGGAGTGATTCAAAAGAACAAAGCTATTGATTTGCCTGCACTCTTATTTCACATTGTAAAACATCCTACAATTAAATATCCCATCATTAACTTGTATGCTTTTTTTTCCTCAGAAGAGAGTCCTCTTAACACTGAGTTGCACGCACGATCTTATTCTGTGAGTGCATTTGTTTTGAGTTCGGCTGTTTATCGCTGGGTGTGCAATGATTTATGGATGTAGATGGGATTAAGTGTGACCCTTTAGTGGAAATCAGTAGCCTTTCCCTGAACAAGTCACCCAGTGCATCAAAAGAATTAAATGAATAAGTAAAAGTGACTTGGAACATCATTGAACTTTTAAAAAGCTACAAGGAACAAATTGAATAATTCATTCTCAGGAACAAAATAATGATCACCCAACAGAATTGTTTAGGGACGTTGTTTATCAGGCAGTCACGATTTACTAGGGCGAAAGAATGGATCTCACCTACAGAACTGATGGATTGCAAAATATATTATTGGAGAAGGGATTTAGTTTCCCTTTTTTTTCTCTCTCTGCTGGATTAGCAGGACATATACTACACGGCTGCAATGAGATACACAATGACAAGCCCAGTTTCCCAGATTTTTCATTATGCATTGTGGTACAGGAGTCACAGAATCATAAAAATAATCCATTCGACAGCAGTTATTCATTTCAGCCACTATTTTAAGATTTGCACAGTCTAAGCAGGTAAATGATAAATGGACCAAGCTTTTCCCAATTTTCTAAGGAGAAGGAAAAAAATCCCTCCATGGTATTATCTTTTTTTTAGTAAGATGAAAGCACCAGCAAAAAAAAAGAAGATAATTCACCCGACTCGATAAATCACTTTGTCATCTTATTCTTTTATTGATCTCTATAAAAATCATGTGTATTTCATTATCAAAGAATTCTGCAGCATAAGATATTGCCGGTGCACGATGGGTTGTCTGCTGCCATTGGAAGCGAATAGTCTGATTTCTATAATTAAAAGACACACACACACACACACACTGATACCAGCTTCCGAGGCAAGAACAGAGGAGAACCAGAGCCAGTTAGTTGCAAGCCATCTGCATGCTTTGTGATTTTAAATTACAATAAATATTAATGCGTTACCTGAAACGTGACACACTCGAAATGATTTACCAATATTGTTCAGCTAGCTTTAATTTGGAATAAAGTCATTTTGGTACAAAATCTGATAGCAGGGCTTTGTATCACACAGTTGAGTTCATTTCCACAGGGTGATTGTTTGTGCTGCATTCTATATCATTATCTGCACAAACACCCAATCTTACTTGACAGATGCAATATACTATTTAATGCACTGTCTTAATTCAATGGCAAGCTATCTGTGATAAAGATATTGTTTATAAGCAATAATGGGTAAGGAAAGTAATTTTGAGGCAGAAGTGATAACAACATTGATGAGAAGGGCCTTAATACGCAAGAGCACTACCTACTTATTCATTCGTCAGCTTTTACAACATCATTATCCCCCTACAGGCGATGTTATACTGGCTCTTGCCATTTTTTTTCTAATTACAGGCTCACACTATGGCACTTTTTTTTTGCTCAGTAGCCATTTCTTTGGTTGTAAACAGCCATTATTACTTAGCAGGTTTGATGAAGATATAAGCCACAATTTCATGTACGTCAACTAAATTGCATGTCTGGAACCGTCGTTTTGTATGGTACACTTGCCGAAACATCAGGAATCTTTAATCTTGGAGGATAAATAATAAATAAAGGATTGCACTTTCAATTTGTTCTCATTTAGGCTTTGATATTTAAGCTGTATTCAGCAGAGAGCATGAAATACAGGAGAACGAGAAAGAGAGAGAGGGAGAGGGAGGAGAAAAGACAGAGAATTAAGATATTTAATAAATGGAAAGCACTTTCAGAATCATAACGTGCGTTTGAATTGTACTAAATAATTTACCTTCATTGCATATTTTGTTGGCATCTTTAAATCGTAATTAATATTTACAATCTGTATTGCAGTATACAGGAAATGTTTTCCTGAACAATAATCTCTGAATCAAATATTGACTTTGTAATATTTATAGGAGCTGCTAAAATGAGCAGCACAAATCACTGCTGTTTTACACAAAACATTTCAGATGCAAACAGCAAAGCTCTTTTACAAAGCTTAATTCTGTAATTTAATAATTATCTCTTGCACCAAATAAACACTGTCAACTGCTTTCCACTAATTTGGAATCTGGTCCCCTATTATGGTGTTTCTGTGTCTTACCCGAAATTTTATGAGAATCATATTGTTTAAAATCTGTTGAATATAAATTGCTTATTGTGGCTCCTCTGGGATTTAGTTTGTCAAAAAAAAACCATGTAGTATTTAGCAAAGTAATCACTGTTTAATTGTTAGGGATGTCAAGTATAACGTTATCATAAAGAGGGAATTGAAGAATAAAACAACTCATTATTTTGCTTTATTAATGTCACTTTGTTAAAATCGAAAACACGGAAGAGTCTGAAACAGGAGTAGACAAAGGATCTATTTACCCATCCAATTTTCCCACAGAAATCCTTTGATTTCTCTCTCCTTAAAGCTAATAATAATAATAATCCTTGCATTTGATATAGCGCTTTTCACGTCGGGAGGACGTCCCAAAGGACAATAATAATAATAATCAGGAGTCTGTTCGGAAATCCTTTGTAACAGTAGTTTTCCCCACCCTATTCTGGTAGTTTGTTCCATGTGCCTATTAATAATAATCCTACTAAGCCTTGCATTTGATATAGCACCTTATCACGTCTTCGAGACATCTCAAAGAGCTTCACAGAATATACTTTAAAGCGAATTGACTGTATATTTTGTGGGCAAAATATACCCACCAATTACACAGTTACTAAAAAATAAAGTCTCTTCTGCATTTCCTATATGCTTTGGTGTTCTTATTTTGAAGATACGGCCTCTTGTAGAATTTTGTACGAACAGGAAAAAAAAAATCGGGATCCAAATTTTCTGAATACTTTGTGTAAATATTAGAATGCAGCCAATACACCTCCAACAAGGTGGAATTGGGAGCTTCTTCATCTTGGTTGGACGACATTCGGATCCAAACCATCAAAAAAGCTCCACCTGCAACTTCACGCGAGTTATCCAATTTTCAAAGAATAAATAGTCTTCCCATTTGTGAGCGAAAAGCAATAAATTAAGTTTGGTGCATGTCTAATGGGAGACTTTAATTTTTTTTTCCAGCAGCAAGTGCCTATCTATGGATTGCAGGTGATGGATTGGCACTGCCACAGCGCAAATCGCCATGCTTCTTCAGCAAGGGAGATTAACCAAAAGTGAAGGAGAGAGAGAGAGAGAGAGAGAGAAACAAAAGGCTCTTTGCAGTGCTATGAATCACAGAACTTGCAGAGGTGATTGTATTGACCTCTGGCCAGGTTACCTCAGCAGTTTTAATTTGGGAAGAAAGAAAAGTGTGTTTGTGCAGAGCGTTTCTCTTCAAGAAAATTGCCTTTGCCACCCATGTTGTGAAATTGCTCCATTCCACTGAATCTGTGCACAGTGCATGCGAATGCTGAGTGCTACTTCCAATACTTTGCACAATTCTCCAGGGCTTCTTTTGTGTTAATGAAATAAACTGTTCCCACAACAAACTGTGAGCAGCATCGATAGCTACGGAATTTGGTTATGTTACATAGCATTTATTTGGTTCGGTCATTGTATCATGTGAAACAAAAAGTCTGAATTAAGTGTATAGGCAGAGAATGGAATGAACCAAATTGTATAAAGTATTAAGCAAAAGGAATACATTTCCATTTAGTCTGTTCCACATTTCATTAAATGTTTCTTTCTTAAAAAACATGATTCACACAAAATTACATCGGCTGAAAAGTCTCCAAATATAAAACATCTGACTGCTGTCATATGTTGAACAGCCAATCGTTTTTTTCCTCCCCCTAAAAATTCTTCGCTTTAGGAAAAAAAAAGTAATCATACGTGTGAGGATCCTTATTAGATTCAGGATCTTTGGGGCAGACAAGCTTCCCCAATGCCTGGAGAGTTTATAATGATAAAATTAACAATACTATATATATATATCTCAATGAAGTCAGCAGTGGTACACTGGACCCTTACATTAATCACCCTGCTTTGGAGCTCAGTTGCTTGTTGGCCCAAAGGCACCTGCTGTGCTCCCAATGCAATTCCAGCTCACGGCTCTAAAGTATGACTGCAACCAAGGATTAAGATCGAAAGCGTGGTGAATAATATGCAACCATGTTCGATTGGCCCTTTAATGGACAGAATGAAGCAGCTGTTTTTTTCATGTAAGATGCTCAAACTTTCTCAAACACATTTTGTTTGCCGGGGGAGTGGGGGGAAAAAAAAATCTTAGTTGTTTTGAGTTCAATCATCCTTTTGACTATCCACAGTGCAATCCCTGACCGATATTAACAATTTCTCTTTCTCAGAGATAAATTGGGAAATAAATATCCATGATGTGGCAGATAGACTGAAATGACCAAGGCCAATTTAGACTCAGCGTGACCAAGCCCTTGAAAGTCAAATAGAAACAAGCTTGAAAGGCCAAAAGTTTTTTATTTTTCCTTTCAAGCTTTTTTGCGAAATTCTCGAAATGAGAATCTAGTTGGCAAATCTCTGCTGTGACAAGCTTGTATAAAGTTACTGGACCACAAAATGTATATTAATTGCTGTGCTTTGTTTGAAAATACAGCCATATTAAGTATTCGATCAAAAATGCATTTAAGTGATTATCTTTGTTAATAGAGCTGGTTCGGGCAAATTGGTAAGAGCTAATCTCTGGCTCATTTGCTTCTTCTGTTTGTGAAACATTGTGCACTGGAGATTAAAAATATATTGAATTGTAGACCACAATTAGGAAAGAGGGGACCATGACATAATAAACAGAGAAGTGAAAGGGAATATTGCTGAATTATGACAAAGTCTATTTACTTGATTGTGTATATTAGAACTAATGATAGAGATTTTAGTCATAAAAGAACTTATATTTCACTGATAAGAGTATGCACAACCTTGGAAATTTGATGGGCTTACCCAAAAGCATTCATTTCAATCAATCCAGCTGATGCAAAGAAAATCAAGCTGAGCCAATCAAACATAACCCAAAAGGTGGAGCTGATGAGGAACAGGAAAATAAACTTATTAACCAACACAACAACATTTTAGTACACGTATTGATCTTTGCAATTGATCAATGGGAACATGTAAGGTATAAGCTTTTCTGTTCGTCTAAAAGATGAAATCCTTTAATATGCTTATTTTAGTATTGCTCATTGCCCTGAATCTCTACAGATGTTTTACTGTGCATTTTACCTTATCAAAATTCTTTTGTGCTATTCTGTCATTTAGCTTTGCATTGCTACATATAAATCTAATGCCAAGGATCTGTCCCTCAGTGATGGATGAACAGGTCAGGATTGTTTAACTAGAAAGTTAACCTATATAAGTTGCAGATTCTTCTCTTCGACATCTTGCATCAAGCAGATGACCTTCAGGATCTCCCCTGTTGGCGGCAAATGGAAGGTATGCACTATTTGGGTATCTATTTCGCCCTTCACCGGTCAAGATAATTGTTCATGTTTCTAACACCTCCAACTAAATTATGTTTCGTCTGTAATTCTGCAAGGTTTGTCTACCCAGGTTTTTCTGCAAAATTGAGAGATTATTCAAAGCCTTCCTTGCAGAGACAAGAGGTAGACTATTGAATGGTCACGAATTCTGCTGGGGGTGATGAGCTGCTTTTCCGACTCCCAAAATAAACTATTCCCGTCATTCAAGGTCTTCTTTTAAAGTGCTTTGTTTAGGAGCTTAAGGAGTCATATCTCTCTGGAGCAATTCTTAAAACAGCGGCATGGAATTATTTTCATTTCAGTGCAATGTTTGTGGAAAGCCTCGCATTTGAGGTTCTGAGTCTTACGACTAAAGATGCTGGAAAAATCTAACCAATTCTAAAGTACTTCCTTACGTTGCTTTGGAGATCGACTTTTTAACAAGACGGGGTCTGAAGCCTGAAATTTGGATGGTAGCATTCATCAAGATGATTAATTTCTATCGACAATAGTTCTACAAACCTACAGAAAGGATCATTAACTAGCTGGTGACCAACTGTTTACATGTATTCCATTGAGAATTATAATATACAAGGCCCTGGAGAACCTTTTGACAAAAATGAATCCTCAAAAGATCAATTTGAGATTAAATGTTACTACTATATCACTGTAACTGATGATATTTGTAGCCATTGCAAAGAAATATAGGCTCTTAAAATTGAAGTAGGGATCAATTAAGACAGATGGAAGCATGCATGTGGTTCTATAACCAGGTTGTCCTTCAATGCGCTTAACTTCACAACCAACAAAAGTTGAATTCATGTAAGGTTCGTAGAATTAGGAAGTGAACTATCGCCATTTTTGTGATGAAATAGCTATTCTGGAAACGTCTCGAAGTTCATGATATATACATTTTCTCCAAGACCCTTTGAGGATATAACTGTAACATAATCCTTTCTTGATGTTTTACAGGCAAACTCAGATTCTTAGCTGAACAGCAGAAGAGTGGTCCTTTCAGGTATTGCTGGTGAATGTTCACTGCGATACTGGAAGGGAAAAGACAGACAAAGCTCAGCATGTGCTCAGTGAGATAATAATAGCCATGGCAGCTTTTGAAGCTCTCCCCATCTCAAAGCATGGAGAACTTTAATAAAAAATGGCCTCTCTTCAGATCTCATCTGCTTATTTACGAGCAAGTGAAATTCTTCACGGTGTAAAAATGTGGCAGGACTGGGTTTGTGAACTGACCGACACATTGGTTTGGCTGTTGGGACATTTTTGGCCACAAAAGACACAGCCAGCACACTTCACAATATATTTCTGTGAATCGCTCTGAGACCTGTCAACGACGTGATAAGGTGAGGACTATTATGGCATCATTGTTATTATGCGCTGGTATTTTTCTGTTTTTGTCTTGTTTTTCAATAAACTTTCTTGAATAAAATAGCGGGAAAGTTATTAAATAATGGATGGAATACCAGGTTTTTATTCTAATTATTTCTATGTACGCTGGTGACACATAGCCGGGTTGTGCTACATCATTTGTGACAATCGCATGCAAAGGCCGTTATGGATTCTGATGTTTGTTGGTCTACACACTAACAGAAAAATAAAATACAGTAATACTGAAGCATCATTATTCGCTGATATTTTCAGTCTACAAATGCATAAGAAAAGCAAAGGACCAGAAAAGGCCACTCATTCACCGAAGTCAAACCTTCCACCATCCTAATATTCTCACCCAAAATAGCATCCGGCCTTTTTTTTTCCCTTAGAGCTTTAAGCATTTTCTCCTATTACCCCACCTGGGAATTCTTTCCCATGTTTATGACTCTAAATAAAAGGTTCTACATAAAATCTGCATTAAAATGTATTTACCAGCTGTAATTTTTTAAAAATGTTATGAGTTCTTTAGTATTACAACTCAAACCCTAGATTAACAGCTCCAGTTCCTACCTTATATTGTCATGATCTAACCAAGGTTTTTTTTCCCCCTCATCTTTGGCAATGACCTTGAGGATTAAAGTGAACAAATTTGAAAACTTCTCTTTTAAAAGGGCCAAGGCTCACCCGCTGTATAACAACACATTCTAAAGATATCTCTTCTCCTGGTGACAACATGGTTTATAATGACAACAGCTGCTTTACTTCTGGAACACCTTGTCTTCCACTTTATGATGGAGTATCCAGTCAGAAAGCCACACAACATTTCTGATCCGTGATCGCACACACAGTGTTCTGTGTGCGTGGTTGGTGCTGGGTTGCTAACAGCATATGTGTTTACCACATCAATATTGAATCTCCTGAACCTCACTAATTAATAGTCAGGGACCTAATGCTTCTCTGCTAGTTTATGAATTGGAGCGCTGTGATGTTGTCTATCCTCAGAAGGTCTGACTGACCATGTACCTGGAGTGCAGGAAATGTAGGACCAGCTAGCATGCCCTCAACTCCAATCTGTTGTGTTGCTGCCTCTATCAAAGTGGCCATATGGTCTGAGTGCTGCTGTTCCCCATCCAATCAAGAAGGCATCTGTTGTGAGTGCTAAGGAGTGTGATGGTTGTTACAGTCCAAAACCTACATCTTGATACATCTTGACACTTCTGAGAACAGTATACAGATGTCCAACCCATCCACCCAACCTTGTTTAAAAGGAGCGAGGGGTGGATGACGGGTTTAACACCACACTAAGTCCCCGGGGGGGTTCTCATAAACTAGCCTGGTATATAAAGACCATAAAAATAGATAATAATCTTTTCTGTCACATCTTTTACACAATTGGAGCTTGCAATTTTTTTTAAAAAAAGAATGTTTCCTGGTATTTCTGGCAGGATTTACACAATTAGTCACACGTTCCAGTACTAGGGGCAGTTTTGGATAAAAAGTGGGTTAATTATAAAAATTGCAAATGGGAGTTATTTTCGTAACAAATCCTGAATGTGGTGAAGTAGTCTGTCAGAAATCCAACGGGAATCGGGTACTGAAGTGGAGCAGCTTTTGGAAAGAAGTTCTTTTGGAAAGAACATAAAAGAACATAAAAAAGCTTTTTGCACGCTTAAAAGACAAGTTTAAATGGCATTTTGAGCCTAACTTTGGACCAATGAACTACTGAGAGCTGTCAGTGTACAATAGTTTGGACCTGAATTCATTTTAACATAATAAGATAATAATCCTTGCATTACATGGAATGTCTTTCATGTTGTGAGGATGTCTCAAAACACCTCATGGGATTCACTGTAATAATAATAAATCCTTGCATTTGATATAGCATCCTATCACGTCTTCGAGATGTGTCAAAGCGCTTCACAGAATATATTGTATTGTAAAACAAAGCTACTGTATTTACTAATTCTCTGTTCATACTATGGCAAGTGAAATAATCTTGTTACCAGCTATAGGACACCTAGGAACTCCAATCCTGGGTTTTACTCTTACTAAAGGCCTGCTTAATAACATTCAAAAAAAAGTCCTTTAAAAGTTTTGCCAAACTTTAAAGAACTTTAAAGTACTACTTCCGAAAGAAGCAGTTATATTTTACTAGTGCTTGTACTGTTGAAAAGTCTCCAAGTGCTTCACGGTAGTTATTATCATGGGAGTCAGTGTCTATATTTTAGGCAAAGACGGAGTGGATTCTGGCAGGTATCAAGGCCTGCATGAGTGTAAGCTTCCTGCAGCTGAATACGGACAAGACAGAAGCCACACTCCTTGGCTCTCGTCATCGTCTTCACTCCTACGGATCTAAACTCCTCAACCTCCCTGGCCTCTCCCTCAGACTCACTGAACCAGTGCGCAATCTGGGCGTCCCCAGCTGTCCTTCCTCCCCAATATCCGTCCCTACCAGGAACGCCTTCTTCCACCTCCGCCACATTGCCCGCCTCCGACTGTACTTTACCCTAAATTAAGCCGAAATCCTCCCGCTTGGATTGCTCCAACGCACTCCTCACCGGTCTCCCCAGCTCCACCATTCAAAAGATCCAGCTCATTCAAAATTCTGTCTCCACCACTGTTGAGCGCTCTGAGACACTACCTTGCATGGAGGGCACGATATAAATGCAAGTTGTCGGTGCTGTTGCATACCTAACGCAACTGTGATTCGCCGCATTTAATGGGCGTCTCGCCAGCTGTACTCTAGTGCAATTCATTTTAAGTTGCTCAGTTTGTGACAAACCTCTTAACCGTGGCTGTGCATACCTCAGCTTGGCGGAGGTTATCTCAAACCACTGTGGCTCTGCACTGATTGCAGTTCGACAGTGACAGACTCAAAACAAACTTTGTAAGCTTCAGTGTTAAAATTGGAAAGAAAAAAAAAGAGCTCACAGCAGCCCACTGGTTGCTCTTACATTAAATAAGGTCGACAGAGACCTGTCAGCTCTTCACCAGCATTAAAAATGCGATCGCGCATTTGATAAGCGAAGCAGAGCTGAACAGGGATTTGAGAAAAACGGGACCTGCAATAGAACTGAGCAATAAGTCGAATTAGTTGCCTCGTTTCTTTTCTTTCTTGATCCCATTTTGGAATGGGGAGAAACTTTTTTTTTGAAAAAAAGTTGAGAAATGCATTGACTGAAAATCATCTCCACATGAACCTCCATCCCTCTCCCAAACCCTCTGTCCTCGTCTCCTGCACATTCAGTGACTTATCCAGGAATACGGAGAAATAGTTAGCCAAACACCAACTTTTCAAGCGCAACAGAGGCAATAGACACTGCCACATTAGTGCAGTCACACCACCTTTTTAATGATATAATAACTGTATTTGATATAGCGCCTTATTACATCGTTGAGATGCCTCAAACGCCCCTGGCCTGTTCCTGGGTGGGGTGAAACTGTACTTATTGTGCACAGTATTACGTATTCTGCTCCCTGTATATGACCCTGACCCGTGGAACTCTGTCGCTACATCACTCCACCTTTCCGCTTTCAAAACTCTGCTAAACAAAAGTGTCTTCCTTCACTCTGCCTTCAGTCACTTTGCCCTCGCTTCCCACAACCTCACCTCAGCTCCCACCCCACGCAAGATCGCACGCCGTCTCTGCGATGAAAGCGTTTTCCCGACGTGAAAAAGCGCTTGATCCATTTTACTTGCTGCAGTTGCTGAAGGACCTGGGTGTCAGCCGCAAGGCCGACAGCGGTGGATCAATAATGTCGGAAAGCGAGCTCATATTTCGGAATTGCTCAGAATGAAAAAAAACGTTTCGAAAATACGACACGCGGCACAAAATAACCCAGAGACATGTCAGAATGCAATCGGCCCGTGATGTCTACGCTCCATTCCTGTGATCTTTAGTTGGGGTTTCTCCCCCCCCACCCCACACTGAATTCCACAATATCCCAGGGAGTTCCATCCAGCAGAATGGCAATCCGCTGCATTATCAACATATCAAAAGCATTATATTTATCAAGCGTTGCCACGGCATGTTTAATAATGGCATAATGGATGCTTCTGGAGCTGGCAAAGAACACTTTGATGTACACGGGTTTCTTTGATTTATGAAGGAACCTGCTGAGAGCCTGAGAAAGGAGTAAATTACTCTTTGTAAAATGGCTGTTTTGCACTATTGTACTAATTATTTCACTATCCCAGGGTCAGAGAAAACCCTACCTACAGTTATCCCGCACATCCACTTCAGGATTAATAAATTAAACATGGGCTGGGTGAAGAATGATAAATCTAAGAGGTTTTGATCTAATTCTGAGCTTGTTGCTACCCGTGTGGTGACTGCTGACCTGATGGAGACCTTCTTAATTGGGTAAGACATGATTCTAATTGATTACAGACTTTGCAGCCCAAGCACTTTATGATAATACCACTGGACTGAGGACTGGAGACAGGAAAATAGGCTTGGGGATAAAGCTGGGTAATGGGGCTATTTCTTTTGTATTTTTGTATCTGAAGATTAACAACATATGCCAGAGTGGGGAGGAGTAAAATGTGGATGAACTGCCTTTGTGCTATAATTATTACTCCCCACAATTGATGCAGTCCTTTCATATTTTTAAAGCCCACCATGTCCACATTCCTCTCCACCGCACGAGACAAAACATCTGAATTTCTCTCTTAAAAAAAAACATGCCTTTTTTAACATTCTTTTCAAAGAACTCATCGCAACAACTCGCAGCAAGGAATAAAATCCTGTTCAGTTTGGATAACTTTACCTTGGCTTTCAATGTGCAGTCGACTCTTTAACAGTGAAATCAACCATCAAAGTAATAATATCAAGTTTGTTTTCTGAGTGAAGTCAAATTACTCGACGGGGAAAGGCTAGTGTCAATATTCTTCAAACGTGCCACAATTTCGTTTTTTTTGTGTGGGGGGGGGGGGAGTAATTCTTAACTCTTAAAATGCAAGAAAGATTCACAGCAAAATCATAATAATAATATTTTACATGTCATATAGTGCCTTTCACTTCAGGAGGATGTCTCAAAGCGGTTCATAGGATATTCTGGAAACAACTGAAGCAACAACAAATTACATTTGTAAAACGCCTTTCAAGTCGAGAGGGTGTCCTAAGGCTCTGGACAGTCAGGGATTTGGACCCGAGATGGGGGTTGGGATCAGAAGGGGTCGAGGGTAGGGAGGGGGCACGAAAGTGTAGCGACTGAGTAATTTGCGGGCGAACACGGCAGCCAATGTTGAATGCCCATGAAGCAGAGAACAAGCTGCGATGTGTTCACAGTTTAATTCGTACATACAGATTAGGATGCTGTTCCTTTGATCAGCGGTACTGCTCAACAGGGGAATTCGAAGGGTCACAGATACAAACATGAAGACACTTAGTGAGAAACGTGCAGGGTTGCATAAGGTGAAATATAGAAAATGGAAAAGGACCGAATGCAGACTGAAATAGTTTTTAGCAGTCGGTGCATTCTATGGTTTCTAATGAAATTAGATTTCGACTTTCTAAATGGATAATTGAACAGGGCAACAAGACATCGGGTCAACTTTACCCGGTGACACGAGGTTGGTGGTTCCACTCAGTGGATTATATTGCGGGGACCACAGAAACGGTTCAGATTAAATCCTTTCAGGAATCGCCGGCAACTTGACAAGGTCCTCTACTGGGGCAGGTCACACTATCAACACGCTGAGATTGTTGTAGATGAAAAGGTGGTGACTGCATCCATGTGATGGTGTTGAATGCCTGGGTTATACCGGTATGCTTGAAAAGTTGGCGTTTGACCAATTATTTTTCCGTACTCCTGGATAATTATTTGGGGAGGACAAGTTTGCAGGGCTGTGGGGAGAGAGCGGGGGAGCGGGATTGATTTGGATAGCTCTTTTCAAAGAGCCGGCACAGACACAATGGGCCCAATGGCCTCCTTCTGGTTTTATAATTTTATGATAAGTCGTTGAACATACAGAACAGTACATCTGTTACCTGCTGAATGCAGATGAGCTTAGTGCCTGAACTAATACCAGACACATCACCTCATGGTGCCTGAGATAAATCTATGGCCAAAATGTTAAAAACTTGCCATGTCTTCTGAAGCCAGAGACAGATCAATTGGAGTCTTGAAGGCCTGCTCCAAATGAAGTGTAACTATTTGGCATCTCTACAGCATAACTTCTGTTCAAATCCTCTGATATGCCCAGAAAGTTGATACGTATAACCTTTCAGGGAGCAGCACCAACAGACTTTGCTCTTCTTCGCAGAAGATAACTCTCTATTGCTCTCAGTATCAAACCCATTTTTCTTCCAAAAGGCAAGGCTGAGTCTTGGTATTGATCATATTTAAACTTACTTCACTGTTACTCACAGCGCAGGCAAAATATTTTGGTAATAGCTAAACATTTAATATTTATTTAAATTAATCAGATGCTCCACTAATAATTTAGTTGTCTAAATTAGTCAGTTATTACCACTATATTGATCTACAATTTTGACTTGCCTATTCAGGAAGACGTTAAAGATCCCATGCCACTATTTAAAAAGGGAATGGAGATTCTCCTGGCGACCATGAATAATCATTCACTTCATGGTTGTTTGTGGCACATTGCTGGGTGCAAATTGGCTGACGCATTTGCCTACAAAATTCAAAGTCGCTACACTTTACAGTAAATCCCATGTGGGATATTGCCCTTAGCAAACTGGCTCCCTGGTTTGCCCAAAATACATCATTGTTATACTTGGCAGCAATTAGCTGTGCAGTGCTTTGAGATGTTCTAACGTTATAGGCTCTATTATATGAGTAAAAGGGTCCTTGTTATTCATGAAGAGAGACCACCTTAAAAGTTGCAACGTAGACTTCATTGAATTCCTATTTGCTGCCACAGAAGGATAGATAGGAACTTCCATGAAAGCACAAAAAGGTAAATTGGGTTCTCTAAAAGGCAACACCAATCACTTTTTTGACCTGCCGTCAGAGGCAAAATCAAATTGATTTTCAAGAGAGATTCAAATATTCCCGAAGGTAATATGTTCAAATTTTCAGATTGGGTACGATTATCACCTCGTCTCCTGATAAACCGGACTGAGGCCCTATCCCCCGTGAAGGGCGCTGTATAAATACCAGTTGTTGTTGCTTTTACAAGGCTGTATAAAGCTAGCTGATCATTCCAGCAGAACCTTTTCATGTTGACAGACAGGCCCCACCGCCCAAAAGAACGAAGGACTTTCTTTGGATTAAATGACCAGTAATTTAATACTGGTTATGATTGATGAACTAGGAAAACTGTAACCACGACACATTTGGTTCGGCAATTTATAACCATATAGATCTAAAGTAGAAAATCTCCTCTTCAACTTAGACCAGAATTTTCTCTGTTTATTCGTGACAGTTTAAAATGAGAACTGATAGCATTCGTAAAAACAGCAATATATCTAGTTACTTCTCTCCTGGAACCCATAAGAGTGTTCAACGGGGTGTGTTTGTTTTCAAACAAAACCGGGAGAAAATGAGTCACAATTTTTTTAAAAAAATTCTATTTGATGGTAAAGAGGTCTGATATTTTTGCCCTTCTAATTTCTAAAATCTGGTGCGTCGCAACCAAAATTCATAGGATTTGATGGTAATAGTTAATTTTTTTAATAGAATTTCAATACAGAACACTAGTTCTTTGCTATTTCAAGTATAACAGCATGGAGGGGGCAATCTGCACAATATTATACCCACTGCACAGTTGTCCCGGGCTTCACAAATAATTGTATCATAAGCACCATATAGTCTACCTCAAGCAAGTCACTAAACTTAATTGAGTTTTTTGCAGTAGTTATTTATAATTGGAAATCCAAGCGTTTTATTGCTCGGCTGTTAATCCTCCACGTACAAAACCTTCAGCATCTTACAACTGAACTTCACATTTCAAGCAAAACAAAGCCTGTTGGACTCTCAGTCTTTGCCTTGGGATATGAATCTCAAGAGACTTTGATGCTGTCAAGGACTGCAGTAATCATAATAATAAGCCTTGCATTTGATATAGCACCTTATTGCGTTGTTGAGACGTCTCAAAGTATTCAGTATTCAGAGGACCACTTATTTAGGTGTAAATATGGCTATCTATTGATGGAGCATCTTGCTCTTTTATCACACTGTACTTGAAGTCGGTGCACAGTTCACCTTAGAAACCTTTCACTTTGCGCCTTGCCAATTAAACTGGGCCCTTTTTGTCAACTAGACTTTACCACCCTTTAAGTGTCTCTTGATATTGCTGGAGGTGTGCATTGAGACTTTACACTCATAGCATTTAAAATTGTTATTCATTTTCCTTAGATGTTATTAGATATTGGAAAGTTTGTAACACTGTTACTCAACTGGCTTTTAATTGCCTTTTTGGCTAACGTTTGGATCACAGAGTAGAAATACCACCGCCTCCTGCCTAAACCTTTGGCTTTCATCTGTGCGTTAATACTGATCAACTTATTTAAACTTAGAGGACCTAAACAGAAGGTAGCAGGCGTCTGATAGTTTAGGATGTTGAGGCTGAAGCAAACAGCAAACTGTATTTCAGAAAAATAATGCCCAGACTAGGGAGAAGGGAACAGAGGGTAATAATGTAGAGAGTGGGGCTTGTGTGGAGTATAAACGCTGGCACTGACTAGTTGGACCAAATGGCCTGTTTTAACACCATAACATTCTGTGCAACACTGTGTAAGTTGCTCAGTAAATGTTAGATCCCACATTAAAGCCAATCCTTATTGATTAATGATTGTTTGTTTGTAGCTGCAGATTGAAGGGCTCCTCTTCGAGCTAATGGGACAAAAATGTCACGATAATATACAGCTGGGGGGGGGGGGGGGAGGTAGCAAAATGCCATTGCATACAAATGTCTGTGGCGGTGCAAACCGGCTCTAAACAGGTTTTGTTCTCATGGATCGCCAGTCCTAATCTACAGCTTAACTGTAAGAGCTTCTGAGTGCCTAATGACTGCAGTGAATAGCCTCTCTCTCTGATTAATCAGTGTGGGCCTAATTATGCTGCACCACAAAACTCTGCAAATGCTTCAAATACAGCTTTACATACAATCGGGTAACTTTAAACAAACAAATTCAATTGTTTGCCATGCAGAAAGGCCTAATGTTTCCCGAGGTGTCTCCGTGTGATGTGCATGAAAGACGACCTTTTCAGGACCTAATGGCTATTTAGAGTCGACCTGCGTTGTATTGAGTACAAGAATTTCTTGCACTTGATTGACAAGGAACGCAGCAGAATGTGTAAAGCAGCATCTCGATTTAATGTCATGGGATTGACTATCCTTGAAGAGGCAACGGCTTCGGATGTTAAATGAAAGTTCCGTTTGACTAGCTCTTATCTTATGCTAAATGTTTGTGCTCCGTGTGGGTTGCCCATTACAGCTTATATGCCATTCTCTTTACGCCGTGTGTTCTGCTAGCCATGCAATGCAGCTTATTATATTTGCACTTCAATAACCTTTCAAGGACTGCGGTAGCACTTATGCACCAGAAGACGCAAAAATACAATGAGCGACTGTACATTTTACTCAGACAGTAATGGGATGAGGGGAAAAGCGTTCACATATTCTGTTGTCAGAATTCAGCTGAGCATATTGATGATCAGTTTTACATCCAGTGCAAGATGCTGTACGAACACGCAAATGCTGTATGGTTTAACGGGTTTCCAAATCATCTTCTACAAGCAAGAAGTCCATCACTTTTTAACGGGACCATCAGCGCTACACAGCAATTGGTCCAGTTGTTTCATTATCTATTGTGCCATATATTGACCATACCTGCAATGTGTTGACATTGTAGTTCCTTTCTGCCATCCATCTTCTCCCCCAGTCACCTCAAAAACATCAAGGCTTGCATCTCCTTCGAGAAGCATCAGTGCGTCGAAGAAGAAAAAAAATATATCTTGAATCCTGAAAGAAAGAGGTGCCAAAAAATGTCGCTTTGGATTGAAGGGTTTTCAAGTTCAGGATAACTGCTCTTATCTCATGATATTTCAGTTTTTAAAATAATCGACAGAGCAAATTTATTGTTCATCTGTTAATAAATACTCATACACTCACGGAGTTTGTCAGAAGAGCATTCTTAAATACAATCTTAATTTCGAAGCTGGATTACTGTAAGTTCATTTAAGAGTTACAGAAACCAATTTCGAAGTTAAGACTGAATTCAGTAGTTTTGCCAAATATTAGAAACATTAAAATGTCAAATAAACAGTGTAAATCTAGACCTAGATGGAATTTCTCCCCACAATATCAGAAACTAAAGCACACATTAATCACACCTGAAATTAAAATAACTATAAAAGTTCTACGAGAATTATATTTTTGTGATTTTTAAAAAAAAAACATATCTTTACACTTCTCTGCCCTCAGAATCGATTATGCTAACTCACAGCTTCGAGTCATGCTTCCAGAATTTGAACCCTTTACTGCAACACGTTTGCTTTTGTGTTCTACGAGTCTAAGAGAAGGAAAACAACCTCAGCCCTGAAGTTGTTCAATTGTTTGAGATACTTTCACGACTTCGGTGAATTTGAAGAGCTTAGAGCTGTGGCCACAGTCAAAAGGAACAGATATTAAAAAAAAAAGTCCTGACATTTAGATGGCAATTTGATGACTGGTGACGGGTGGTATGTTGCAAAAAAGGTAGTTGTCAGGGCATGAAATATCCTGGTGTCTGGCAGTCTGTCATAAGTGGAGTTACATTGCCAAAAATCAATGTTGTTGAGCATTCTTGGACTCCAAGGATGTGATGTCAACTTTCACTTTATTGCAAAAATGGCATTGGAGATCATTCTTTACAAACAGTGTCCGAGAAAATATTATCAGGATAATAAATCAATGACAACAATGACATCGGGTGGTTATGAAATATTTCCTTCCCTTTTATGTAATTGACTGATAAACTATTAGTGTTGACAGAGTCTTCGGGTTCCCTCAGAACTCTAGTACAGTTTGACATCTCTACTCACACAGCTTGTATTTACCAAGTTGGTCGCATATGTTACCAGTTCAGAAAGGACACCAAAGTTTAATAGTAATGATCCTTGCATTTGGCACAGCGCCTTTCACGTCAAGAGGACGTCCTTGAAACACTTCACAGTGTAGCCACTGTGTATTTGCAGGCAAACACTGCGGCCTATTTTCACACAGCAATGTCCCACGAATAACCATGAAGTGAACGAGGAATTTTATTTAGGGGATTGTTGGCCAGGACACTGGGAGAAACTCCCATCCTCTTTTCGAAACTCCCTCCTCCCTCCTGACTCCCCAATCCACCACCCTGAATCGCAGAGAAAATTCTCTTTTTGAATACCGTCGTGGGATTTTTAACGTGGTAATGAACATTTCATCTGAAGCATGGCGCCTCTGAAAAGGCAGCCCTCCCTCACATTGTACTGGAGTGCCAGCCGAGACGATCAGCCCAAACACCAGCGTGGAACTTGGACCCACGCACCTATTTCTCGAAGTGAGAGTCCTACCAAGCGGACAAAGCTAACGCATTGCAAAACAATGATTGAAAGATTTGAACTTCCGCCGTGCGGTCACAGCTAAACTATTTTTGTTTAAAATAAGGTCGAACTGATAATGTTTAAAAGGCGGCTTGTATTGCTTTCTCCAATATTTGGTATTTTGACGTGGCAGTTCAATTTTGTGGTTTGTGTTGTTGAAAAACATACCGATAAGATTTCCCTCTACAAAAGTTGAGCATCTTTTAATTAACTGTCAGCACGAGAGAAAAGCTGCAGCATAAAGTGAGTGGATTACACAACGATAGTCTGCAGTTCTACTCACCATTATCAGATACCGTTTAAAAAACAGAAATTAAATGCAACTGCTTTCATAATCTATCCCACAAAATCTTTTATTGTTTTCTCGCGCTCAATGTACCCTGTTACGGTTTAAAGAGTTAGCAAGACGTTGCATTTAAGTCCAATTCCAAATTTATTTCTTCGCTTATTTGAATCTGAATGATGCAGACAAAGCTAATGACTTGTTTCTTCTTTTTTTTTTTGGTCAAGTCAAATTACGACAACAGCAACTTGATATAGCTAACGTCCCTCAAGCAGCGCTTGTTTTATTATAGGGTACCGATGCGATGTGGTGAAAATTCGCATGATTGGTGTTATTCCACAGCGCAGAAGCTCACGTTTGCTGCAATGCACGCGAACAAACATCGAGAGAGAGAGAGAGAGAGAGAGAGAGAGAGAGAGAGAGCGGGGGGGGAGAGGAAAAACAAAACGTAAATGCAAAGCTCAGGAACAAACACACCATCTATTAATACTTAACCGATCTGTCACTGCTTGAAGCGAAAGGGAGCTGGTGAGTAGGGAATCTCACTATCAGATGTCAGTTTATTTAAAAGCCAGTAATCAAAGTATAAGCACTCGGGGACTAAGGAATTGTGGCACATCATTGCCTGAAATATCTATTTCCTGAATTGAATCAAAAAATAGGACAACTTTCATCCATAATTCTAAAATGGTTGCTCAGTGATAGAGACGTGAAAAGCGCTATATCAAATGCAAGGATTATTATTGCGGTTCACATTCAGCCACCCACAGACAATTGACACTTTAACTATTGAAAGGATCCAAGCAGCATAAAGCCAACAGCTTGCTAGTTGCTAAAATAAAAAATAAGTTAGTGCAACAAATGGGCTGTGTGTTACCGGTAAATTTGATAGATAATAATATGGTATAACAATAATAATAATAATCCTTGCATTTTGATACAGCGCTTTTCACATCGGGAGGACGTCCCAAAGCTCTTCACAGAACACACTGTAAAGTGAATTGACTGTATATTTGTGGGCGAACGCGGCAGCCAATTGCGCACAGCAATGTCCCACAAACAGTCGTGGGTTGAAAATGACCAATTTATTATTGTTTTTTGTTTTTTTGGAGGGATTATTATTAGGCTCTGTGCGGAGTAAGGAAACTTGCCCAAGGTTTCGCCCTCTGCCTGGGATTGAACTCAGGTCTCTCACTTGCAAAGCGAGTGCTCTAACCACTGAGTTACAGGACTCCATACTACATTTACAAGACAGACCAAAAGTGTTACGCATCTAGAAGATCTGTGCTGTATAATGTTTCCTCCGTGGGAGCTTAAATTGACTGATATTTACGGAGTCCAGCTCAAAGAGAGGTTTGACAGCATAAGAAAATTTGAAAATTTCTTTTTACTTTCGTTGGCAGCAAATGGTTCCATTCTCAGCGTGAAAAAAAAAACGATCTTTCCATCCAGGCCTCTTAAAATGATTGATGAAGTATCAACATCGCTTGACAGTTATCATTTGCCACTGTTCCCTAAATATTCTATTCCTTGCCATTAAAGTCCGAAGCTTCATCCAACTCGTGCACTGGGTGAAACCGAATACCGTGCTACATTTACAATTAAAATCTGCAATGTCTCACTTCACAATATCTCCAGCTGTACTAACGCACAAATCAATAGAACGTTTGCTCTGTACAGTGATATGGAGAGCACAGCAGAGACAATGCTACTCTTCTTTAAGATCAGGAAACACACACTACAACAAAATCCATCCGGTGTGCAGCAAATTATACCTTTCGTGCGATTGCTTTTGGTTAAGCCATTAACCATTTGTTTGTGGAAACCCAGTATCATGCTTTAGAGTATCCAAACCAAACTGAGAGTTTCATGCATTGCACCCCTACATGGAGAACCCAGAGATGTTTGTTGGAACGGAATAGAAACGTTCTCCCTGTAGAAACGCATCCTGCTTACGTAATTCCAGAAAGTATTAGGTGCAGGTTGGCAAGAACCAAGGCTTGGGGACCCCAGGGTGTGTGTTAGGGTAACTGCTGAAGTCTAACCAGCTAAAACTGCATAGCTTGCCATTGATAGCACTGCCCCCAGTGACTGGACTTCCCTTTCAAGTCTTGTCGATGAGCCAGGCTGCAGCTGGGCTGTCATCAGCAATGCCTTGGAGTACTGCGGACACGCCTGGCTCAGGAACTGGACAACCAAGGCTGCCACAGAGGGTGGGCTCAATTCTGACATTCAGTCGCCAAACATGTCACTATTGAACTAGTTCAGCTCCAAGTAGATCCTGCGTTCTTCTCCCCCAAGGAGGATAGTTACTAGCATGCAGCAAAAATCCACCTTGCTTACAATAACCTACTTACAATTCAAACTACGCTGTTAGAGATGAAACACTGTTAGAATGACTTTGAGGCACTGATGAAATGACAAGTTGTTTTGCGAGGTCTGATGGCAGGCTCCTATTGCAACGAATGAAACTTAGCAAAAGATCAAGGATTGGCATATGTCTTTGTACAATAACCATTGCTCGAGCAACACTTTGACAATAATGGGAATAAATTCCGAGTTTAGGAAACTGGAAGGTGACTGAAAGTGTCTAGAAATCAAATGCAAGGTAAAAAAAAACTGAAGTAAAACTGGAGAAAGTAGCGAACCCTTACTTTATAATATGCTTAGAAAAAAAGAAACGTGGGCTGGTTATCTTTTTTGGATTACAACTGCTCTTCTCAAAGGCTTTGAGACGCTCTTTATCATTCATCCCTACAGCACTCAGGATACACATCTTCTATTGCGCTCATCACAGAAGAATCATTTGCAACAATCTCTCAAAACCAGCGTCGTAGTGTTTGCTCGCACTGACGAGAAAACCTAGAAGTGGCGGTTTCTGCGAGTTTGGCCTTGATGTCTTTACTGGTATCAGCACTTTGCTCTGTTTACTGCCATGATTTTTCTCTCACAGAGGCAGGTAGATATTGATATGTTACTGAATCCACTGCAATTCATCGGGTTTCTGGTGTGCATTGCCACCACATTCACACTGCCATGAGAGAAGCCGTTTCAGATCAAAGTCTGTTGCGTATTTTCTGCTTGGTATTTGTTTTGGTCAGCCAGTCAGATCCCCTATTATACCATGTTTAAAAGCATCTAGACTAGACTGTGAGGATTGTATATGTATGACGCTCACACAAGGAAATTTCCCTGTGTCTGGAAGCCAGTGAAAACTCTCTCGCTGGTGGGATGCACCCTGCTTCCTAATTGTGGAGAGTATCACGTACAAGTTGGCAAAAACCATCCAAGGCTTGGCCTCAGAATGTGCACTGGGGACTGCTGGTGTTCAATCAGCTACGGTCTGGCAAGGTTCCCACTGCTTGTTCAGCTTGGACTTCTCTACCCATCAGGGTTTGGACTTGTGGGATTAACAGGAGCTAAGTGAGATTGTCCTGCTGCCTCTCCCAAGTCCTTCTGACGAGTCAGACTGGCTGGTCTGTCATCAGCAGTGTCCAGGAGCACTGCAGACCTGCCTGGCTCAGGAACCGGGACCACCAAAACCGCCAAAGAGAATTGACTCGATTCTGACATTCCATTGTCAAGGCACATCATCTTGGAGATCTCGTGCTTGAGATCACTCTGAATCCCAAGTGCAAACAAATGTTGTCGTTCTGCACTCGTGCGCTTGCCCTACTCAAGCAGAGCCCCGAAACTGGTCATTTTTCTTTCCCGTTAATAAAGAGCCAGTTGCACGACCGGCTTTTCCTTAAAAAAAATATCAAAAGTAACATTAAAAAAAAATTGCCGTGGAAAGTTCCCAGCCGAGTTCCTGAGAGACAGTCTGAGAGCTTGGAATGGGTCTTTGCGGAGTGAGATCACTACAGCTGACACGAGGCTTATTTATGTCTTCATGTCTGAACGGCATTGTTCCTCTGGTGCTGTCAGGAGGAAGGCTCCAGTGGGTTTACACCTGTTTATATTGTGCATTCAGTAGCCACAGCCATGGAAAACGAATTAAGGTAACTTACTGCCAAGACATGCAGTTTAATCATGGACACAGGACTCAAGCAGAGGAATGTTCGTCCAAAACACAGCGAGCAGCAGCTGGGCAGAAACACAGGCTTTTTCCAGAATAGACGGTTATTCGCGTGTGATCGTTTTTTTTCTATACAAAACTCCTTTTTTTTTCATTGGAGTGTCAAACCCATGTCGAAAAGCTCCAGCAGCAATACAGTACTTTGAATACCTTAGACATTATCCCTCAGATTATCCCCAATCTGCACTTAGCAATTGAGTGCCTTGGGTGAACTCAAAAGCAGCTATCAGTCATAGACCTCTTCTGTCACAGAGTGGATGCATCCAACCAAACTGACAGGTCAAGATAAGATGTATAGCCTGTGGTTTAAGACAGCTATCTCAGACCCTGTGATCTTCCACTGAAGTCAGGTTGTCACTCTGCATGTACAGTACCTCTTTCCCTCTAACCTTGTACTTCTTTTTTAGTTTGTCTATGGCTTGCTGTTATTCTCAGTATCCTTTCAGCTAGATTATGGTGCGCAATTGGTTGCCGCGTTTCACCCCCACAAAATTATACGGTCGATTCACTTTTTACAGCATATCCTGCGAAGCGCTTTGAGACGTCTCGAAGACGTGACGAGGCGCTATATTAAATGCAAGGATTATTATTATTATTACAAGCTGCTAATTCACTGGTGGAACCCGCTGATCAATTCTATTGAGCGGTTACAATTCTATTGAAGCTCATCACAACTTAAACGAGGTTGAAAGATCATACATGGTTTGGTAGTGAATTGGGCGATTGTATTGGACAGCAGATGAGATGATCCTGACTGGACAAGTATTCCATTCTGAGAGGTTACTGTGGGGTGAATTCTGCAGACGTTTCGTCACGTGTGATAACTATCCCAATGAAAACATTACGAAACATTGCAAAAAACGGGGTGCAAGTCTGACTGAACAGGAAAACAACGCCAGGAATCAGAAATGTATAAAAATGCTGCTACCTGTGTGAGATCAGGCAGAAACTCCAAGTCAGCACTAAAGATAACTCCTCCCAGGGATAGCGAAAAGCATTAGTGAATGTGCTGAATGTTTGTTCAATTCAAACCTCATCTACGCAGAAAATTGGCAAAATGTTTATAATTTATCAATGTTTGGTATCCAAAAAAAATAATGGCTTCATCATCATGCATACTAGAACTAATTAGTGCAGTTAGACCTCTCTGTGGACAGATAGGAAGCCAAAACATGTGTAGAGTGACGGAACAAAACTAAATGTCTTTTTTTTCGGAAAAAAAATTATATTCCAATTACATTTTAATCAGAATCTGTGGATTTAATTGAAATTGGAAGCCGATGTTTGCTTCCAGTCACACTTTTTACGGTTCCTTATCTAGTCTGGTCCAACACAGATTGGATCTTTTTGATACATAGGCAGCGTTGCACTTAAGTAATCAAAACAAAGATCAAAATAGTCTTCAAATCCAACACTCGTTTATCACGACTGTCTCTTTTTTGACGAAAGATAACTTAATTAATATTTGCACTGCCAATTACAGTTCTTATCTACTAAGACAAAGATGGTCCCATCCTGAATATTGCATGAACTTCAGCATTTCAAGTGATGAACATTGAATATTTTCAGACCATTACATTTTCAGAACTGGGGTTATAGTGGAGTGACTATTCGCTGTCTTTTAATTACTACATTCTCAACTTTTCAAAGCGGACTTCTCTTGAAGTAATTTTTTGATGCTCAGCATTGAAACAAGAACTATGAATGATTAACACAGCAAATCCCAATCATTTGCATACTTCCAGATTTTCTTTTAAAAAGCCTCATTACTCTTAAGGAGATTTAGCTCCCCATTATTTACCTGTGGTGCCAGAGTACACCGACACTCGAGATATACTAGACTGTAAGACTTGTATTTCTCCGTCTGGCTAGTTCTGAACTGCATTTTACAGAGGCAGTTTTGGAGGTGTTGTCCTTCAGATGAGATGTTAAACCTCTTCAGGTGGACATTAAAGATCCCATGGCACTATTCGAAAAGAGAAGGGAGTTTCTCCCAATGTCCTGTCCGACAAACCCCCCAAATAAAATTGTTTTGCGACATTGCTGTGTGCAATTGGCTGCCGCCTTCACCCGCAAAAACATGCAGTCACTGCACTTTATGGTAAATCCTGTGAAGCACTTTAGGACATTCTCCTGACGTGAACAGTGTTATACCAAATGTAAGGATTATTATTATTATTTTGGTGACAATTGAGAAGCGGATAGTGCGCTGCTGTCACCAGCGAGCTTGAAGGATGTGTTCGAGAACATGAACTCCTTAACCTCTGTGCTACAAGAAGAAAAAGTAAGTCAGACCCTCCATTTTGGGTTTGGGAAGCTGAGCAAAGACTGCAATCAGGACACTTTCATCCACAGCTGAAGCCTGACCCATCTCTATAGCAACAGCTAATGCGGTAACACCATATTATGGGCTCACTTGTGAGTCTATCACTGACCTGATTGAGTCTGAGCGGCTGATGGAGGGTGGGGTGTTTCGAACTGGATAAATTGAGAACGTGCTACACAAATCAAGTCGCATTTTCGATAAAAAAACTAAACTTTTTGGAGGGGGGGGACAAAAACAAAACTCTGCCCTCTGGAGATACGAGGGCGTGTCGAATTTTTATATTATTGAACAAAAAGTGGAGTTTGTTTTGTAAAACAAAAAGTTGTTCCGATGCTCGCAGTCGAACTTAAAAAGTACTTTGCTACGCATAAATAATTCTACAAATAATACGCACATTGGGTGCACCTTATGTTAAACTATTGCAAATCCTACAAATACACAGTCACTACGCTTCACAGAAACTTTGCGAAGCTCAGTGAGGCGCTCCAACAAATGCAGCGATTATTATTTTTTTAAACATTTTGACTGTAAAGAATTCAGAATTCTTTACAGAATATAATAATAATCATAATCCTTCCATTTGACATAGCGCTTTTCACGTCGGGAGGACGTCCCAAAGCGCTTCACAGAACACACTGTAAAGTGAATTGACTGTATATATTTGTGGGCGAACGCGGCAGCCAATTGCGCACAGCAATGTCCCACAAACAGTCGTAGATTGAAAATGACCAATTTATTATTGTTTTTGGTGTTGGAGGGATTATTATTAGGCTCTGTGTGGAGTAAGGAAACTTGCCCAAGGTTTCGCCCTCTGCCTGGAACTGAACTCAGATCTCTCGCTTGCAAAGCGAGTGCTCTAACCACTGAGCTACAGGACTCCAGGGAATTCAGAACTCTCTAACTTAGCTGCGCTTCGGATGACGAGCCTTAATTCTTGTTAAAAGTTAAATTCTTATTAAAAGAAGCCTAGACATTATAAACTTGCATTCGATACAGAAAAGCTGCTCCACCTCTTCACAGGTAATCCAGGCATCTGTTGTACTTAGTGGTGCTTATGCCACATAATTGCCCGTGTACTACAGCAATATCTATATATTTTTTCATTTAATTCGTTCATTTAATCACCCATTCACTGCGAGTATTACCCATGGGTATGTATCAGAGTGACTGATTTAATTTAAAATTCGCTACACTGCAGCTCACGAAGGGTAAAGACAAGATCACATCCTGTCCAAGATAAAAAAAAAAAGTTTCACCATTTTCATTTACTCCAGGCAAAGTATATTAATTCCCGCATGAGATCAATTCTCAGAACCTTTCTCCCCATAGTGTATATAAGATTAACATTCTACCCTTATTTCCCCACACTGCAATAGCTTGATCATCAAATCACAAGTGCGTTCCTAAATTTTACTCTTGGCAGGTAGTAATGGATTTCTGTTGGTGGTAAATGCATTTGCCTAACATTTAGCTCATTTTCCTCTTGTGGGAGTGATCACCATATTTGAACATTTAAATGTCTACCTGGCTATGTTGGGCTCCGCTTCCGATAGGACTTCAGTCCCATTAAGTGGCGAGCGGCTTTGAAGAAATGAGAATTCATAAAATTCTGTGCTGCGCACACGAGGCAAAATGATGGCTTTAGCACCCGGTAGGATGCACTTGAGCTGGGTTTTCGACAGTTACAAAGTCCTTAAGAGTTCCAAGAGCGTTTGTAGGCATTTCGCCCACAAAAGACACATTCACTACACTTCACAGTGTATTCTCTGAAGCGCATTGAGACGTCTCAACGATGTGATGAGCTGCTATAGCAAATGTAAACATTACTATTGTTATTATTATTAGGCCTATCTGCCATTTTAACTTTAGGATCTGAGTTTTCCCCAGAATAACAGCAACATAATAATAATAATCCTTGCATTTGATATAGCGCTTTTCACGTCGGGAGGACGTCCCAAAGCGCTTCACAGAACACACAGTAAAGTGAATTGACTATATATTTGTGGGCAAACGCGGCAGCCAATTGCGCACAGCAATGTCCCACAAACAGTCATAGATTGAAAATGACCAATTTATTATTGTTTTGTTTTTTGAAGGGATTATTATTAGGCGTAATAATAATTACATAGTCCTGGGCTTGATGTGCATTTCCACCAGATAGCAGGAATGGGACTTAATTCCTCATTAAGTTCCTCCTTGTTGACCTAAAATGGACAACGCAGAGACAAAGTCTATGGTTGGCACTATAACAGCCAGCCCAGGACACAACACTGGGACTCACTTAAAAAAACCCAGCTCGATCTGTGCTCGGAAGATGGTAGGGCGGGTATCCTGAAAGGGTGAGATCAAATGGGCCAAAGGGCCTTCTTCATTTGGAGCGACCTTGTAATCCTCCACATTTACTCTCCACGTGAAGGCATTGATTGACAACCAGTGGGGGGACACTGCGCAAGCAAGGCGAGCCGTACAGTTTAAACCGCTTGCCTCGTTCCTGAAATGGTAGACCTTGCTTCCCCGTGCAGGTCCACCCAGTAACAACAACAACAACTGGCGTTTATGTAGCGCCCTTCACTTGAGATAGCGTTCCAGAACCCATACAGCTGACATTTAGGTTAGGTGCTGTGTCTTCAACTCAAAACACTGGCTACCTGGGGCAAGATACATTTGTTTACTTGGCTGACTGAGTGAATAAAGAACTGTGAGTAAAACTGATAAGTATTCTCTCATTACTCCCAAGTCAACTTGAATGGAAATGATGCTTTAGGCACCTAACATTTTGAGGTCTTGGACAGTTGATCACCATAACTAGATTTTTTTTTTACAAGACCTGAATCATATTAAGGCTGACGCCAATACCAGTTGGTCTGCGTAAATAAATAAAGCAAGATCTCGCTGTAAGAATCTGAACAAACTGCGTTGGGCAGATATAATTGAAGGTCCTCCGAATTGTTTTTGCTTTTAAAGGGAATTGCAAATAACTTTTTAGATAAAGGCAGATCCGAGTTAGGTCTTATCCTTACAAACCGTGCTGTGTGTGTCTCTGCATGCGAGGAAATAACGAACAACAGCAACAACTTGCATTTATAATAGCATCCCTCACACAGAGTAGTGTCCCAGAGCACTTAGAATGACTTATGTCAGGGCGGTCCAACCTTTTCGCTGCTGAGGGCCGGATGCATTATTTGAGAAATGTTCACGAGCCGAATAAACGTAACATGTTTGCGTCTCCGCTCCAGAAACATCACGTAACATTTACAGGTTACGGAGCAAGTGGGTGGGCCGGATGAAATGGAGGGACGGTGAAATTTGTCTTCAGATGGTTAGTTACCAAATCTTTGAGGAAAAAAATAATACTTAGTAATAATGGGAATCTGTTGTTTAGCAGAGTATAGGTTTTTGTTTAAAAAAAAAGGCCAAATGCACAAAATTCATTGATAATATTAAAGACAGCAACTGTAAATTTATTTTCCGAGCGTGCATTTTTATTTGGTTGTGAAACAAGGGAACTTGTAGCTTTCCATTGCGCCCCCGCCCCTTGTTGAAAATCCGTCGGTTCAAAGATTGGGAGAAACAGCCCGACAAAGTAAACATTATCAATAAAGATATTTCCAATCAAGTGTTGCCTAGATCAGTGGCGTGAATAGGAAATTGGAAGAAACAGCTCGCTTCCACATATGAGCTGTGCTTCCACTATGGGGCAGAAAGCAATTTAATTTGGTAATGGAATACGTTGAAAAATGAGTCTTAAATTTAATAAGAAAAAGGGATGAACATACATCACCCAAAGGCTAATTATACAAAAGTTTTGTGCGCTCCAGCTATAACAAAGCTTTTAATGCTTGCCTACCCCTGTCGGAAGCCCGTGAGATTTACAAGACTTTATTGTCAGAGAAATGATTTGCCTTGTGATGACTTAATGCTGGGTGCAGCCTCGCTTAACGCGCGCATATTTTCCGCAAGAGAAAAAAAAAACCACACAGGAGCAGACGGAGGAGAGGGAAGATTTCAGCTGATCTCCCTGCAACTTGCTAAAATAAGCAAAGGCATCCTATCGACCCGCAATGTGATATCAACGCGCTTTCCGTGAAAGCTTCCCGCAAGTCACTCGCTGCCCAGCAGCTCGGAACCGCTAATTGTTTTGGCGGAGCAGAACAATAGCAAAGAACGACTCGCACAGTTGTTCTTTAAAGTCTTCTTTAAGATCAGACTATAAGCCTGAACGAGGATTTAAAAAAAAAAGGGGGGGGTGTGTGTGTGTGCGTGCGTGTGGAGTGGGAGAAAAGCATGATGCACATCTTGACATTAATCTGTGGGTAATAACACATCTATTTCAGCTAAGTGTCATGCACTGGCGGATTAATTGAGAAGGGAATGCTTGGGCTAACGTTCTGCTGCTGTCTGCAAGCTGCAAACTCTTGCCTGGTTTAATTAGTCACTGTTGACATGGATGGAGATGACAAGTGCTGCACTGCATTAAAAAAAAATGTAGTGACATATTGTAAATACTGGGGTCAGGTGACGTGTCAGGCAGCATCCTGTAGTCTGTCTGCATTGCACACAGACCCACAAGAGGAGCACGAAGGCGACCGAGGTATGGTTCAGTATGCAGCAACCGTCCAGGTCATACATAAACAATGGACAGGTACCACTGACGGGAACATTTAGACCAACACATCAATAAACACGCGCAGGATGTGAACGCAAAAAAGATTAATGGCAAGGGGGCTGCGCGGAGCATGTGTGCGCGTGTGTGTGTATGTGTGCGTGTGCGTGTGGGTGAGCGCGTTATATGGCTGGGGGGGGAGGGGGTAGAAACATTGCAATAAAATTAGGCCTAGTTTGGGATTATGTTTCACAATGAACCATTATTTTATACAGGTGCCTTTTTAGACATGTCCTCCCGACTTGAAAAGCTCTAAACAAATGTAATTTGGCATTGTACTGAAATTGACTTTACAACAACAACAACGTGACATTGGTACAGCACCTTTCACATCGGGAGAACGTCTCAAGGCGCTGGACAGTCAGAGTTTCGGACCCGAGCTGGGGGTCGGGATCGGGGAGGGTGGAGGGCGGGGGGGGGGAGAAGGAGGGTGATCAAAAGCACGGTCGAAGAGGAGGGTCTTGAGATGGGTCTTGAAGGAGGCGAGGGATGGGGTGAGGTGGAAGGATTGCGGAGATAGATCAACAACAACAACTTGCATTTATATATAGCGCCCTCCACGCCGGGCGGTATCTCCGAGCGCAAATCACTCAAGTGATTTACATAGATCACTCAAGTGCACATTATTCCTTCCCTTATCCCCCCACCCCTTCCCAGGATGTGATATAAAAAAACTGGATTATTGTCCGACACGATATCAGAGTCAAGAAATGGCTCTCAGCACCACACAGCAAATCATCTCAAATCGGCACTTCTGACATTGTCAAGTTGCAAATCTACAAATTGACTGACGATCAAGGAAACTGCTACACGCCAGTTATTTTACTTTGGCAAATCTGTGCTCCTTTCTTCTGGGTTTGATGAGCTTATTTTCAGACTATTGAGGTCAAATGAAACTTGTGATCCTTTATGTTTATAATATTTCAAAAGCCGCGTGAAGACAAATTGACGACAAGTCGATCTGGTGCCCATCAGCAGTGAAGTTTCCACATCCAAGTCACGGCCTCAGTAATTACTGTGCTGGGCGCTCACTTAATTAAGTGGGAAGGGCATTTTCCTACACCGCAGTTTGCATACTCGATAGACAGTGCGAGTTTAACCACCGTTGGCTTATAGAGTACCGTGTGAAACGCTTTGCGACGTCTCGACAACGTGATAAGGCGCTACATCAGATGCAAAGGTTACCAGGATAGTTTTGGGTACAGTCCTTTTTTTTGTTTGAAAAAAAATTCCAAACAAGAAAACAGTCAGAAAATTGACTGCAACTCTTGCTTTACTTTTGACGTCAGACTTCCATAAATGTAATTGATGTACGGAGGATATTTAATAACCACTAAAATTACAGACGCTCACATCCCTGTATGGAGACTGATGGCCCGTGAAATTATAATAGGAAGGCCTGTATTAAAAAGAATCGCACATAAATGCTCCCTGGTCTGTCTGCCGAAGAAGTGGAAATTAATATATTGCAGTATTAATATTATGAGTGATTACTAGTTCTATCACACCTCTTACAAGAGGTAGACAATTTAAAAAGATAGATTGCAGACAAAATTGAAAACACCGCTCTTAACAAGGCCAATGATTCTGTCAATGAGTACAAACCCAGCAAAATAATCCAACCCACAAACCCAGCTACAATATGTTTTAGTGCCAAAGGAATATACGATTTTAAATGCATTGCATCTTCCCACGTCTTCACAGTTGCAGAGCCCAATGATTCCAAACCAACCCACGTTATTATCCACATAGATAATTTTCCCACCAGGTACACAGAAATTACATTTTATAATAGATCCTTGAAGCGCTTTGAGTATCCTCCCGATGTAAAAGGCACTATATCCAATGTAAGGATTATTATTATTATCTATATAGAGGCATAACCTGGGCAATTTGTTCGCAAAATTTCTATTCTCTTCAATTTTGAGGAATCCCCTTATAAATCCTGTTGATGCCTCAACCTTGAGTCCTAAGTGAGGACTCCTTTCGGTAACTTGGAGTACTTCATACTAACTTCCAGAAATTCTGCTCTGGAAACACATTGGAGTTGAGTTCTGGTGGGTCATCGTGTGATGACATAGTTCTAGTTGCTGGAAAGAGCCCTTGGTTACGAGTCCTTATTGAGGAATTACTGCAACCAAAGGTCCAAAGTTGAAAGCTTTGGTCCGTGGAAAAAATAGAACACATTTACTGTTAACGAATAACAATTTTCACCTTAGTTTTTTTTGAAACAAACAAAACACTTGCACGTTCAAAAGAGAAACTTTGCGAACTGACGTCAGCGACTTTGTCTAACACTCCCTCCTGACAACTTCAGCACGCACGTGATGTTGGAGAACATTCTAACAGTGACAGAATATGGGTCAAAACAAACTCGGAGGGAACAATTTTCTGTTCCTTCTGAAAACGTTTTGCACTTGTCAGTGAAATTTAATACTTAGAACTGAGAATAACTTAAGAAGGATGAAAAAGGCCATTTGACCCACCAAAGCTCATCCGTCCAGTACATTCATTCTCCCAACGTGATGTCTGCACGTTAAATGACCCCGGTGTTTGTTGCTCGGTGGCAAGTTTCAACACTTTCAGAGCGTTCCACTTTAGAATTGTTCGCGCAGCAATGAACAGCCAGTAGCTTCTCAAAGGCAATTAACCAGGTTTGTATTCAACTAACATCGAACATTTTAGTCAATGAAGTTGTTGAAGCAGAAATCAAACATCCGCAGAAAGATTATGCAGTCAAAACGGGGACTGATCAATAACAAGAGGCCTCTGCACATTTGGCCATCACACAGCAATTACAAAATACATTCACTTACAAAATACACAGTCACTAGACGTTTGCAGCAAAATCCTGCGAAGCATTTTGAGATAAATGCAAGTTGTTGCCAAGTTCAGCAAACTCTCATTCGACCTTAACATCTGCAGAAGGCATTTTCCTTTTAACAGAACCACCTTGCATCAACAGATATGTATTAAGAAAATTGGATGGATAGTTATTGTCAGATCAGATGAAGGTTAACAAAATGTTTTTATTTTAAAACAAAAGTGCAACCTCCCCAAAAAAGGTAAATATTTAAGCTGGGTGCAATTATACTCGATGCTCATGAAAATTTACATCTATCCATTATTCAAAGAGTCGACTTGTTTCTGCATTTCAAAGATATGGTTTCGTTTGGGGACCTGGAACTGCAGCATTTAATACCCATCAAAACGAACATTCAAGAGCTCTGCCATAGTGCAGGCGCGCAAGGTATCTCGTGAGGTGTCTATTTTCATTTGTGTCAAGAAGATTAGAAATGATGATCACTGTGTTACTGTCTGAGTTAACAATTCCAATGGTCAGGAGCATGTTTAACTGCAAATCTTAATAGGAAAAATCCTTGCTATTGGGTATATGGCCTTGTCATATTGCAACGTCTGAAAGCGCTTCACAGAATATATTGCAAAGTGAATTAATTGACTGCATATTTTGTGGGCGGAACGTGGCAGCCAATTGCGCACGGAACTTTGAACATACGGATTTCCTTCAAATAGTAAACTTTAAAATAGAAATAAATGACTAGCAGCTAACCACAAAAACGATCAAAGGAATCCCAAACGCCTATTGCAAACTAAAATACTTTTGAGGCTGTTGATATACAACACAATTCTCTACCCGCTGCCATAGTGCCTTGAACACATTTGATGAGATTCCTTCATCTTCAAGAATACAACAGCTTGGTTTCTGTACTTCAGCAATGTGCTGTCTGAAGCTCTTTTCCGTAAATGCTGATCAGAACAGAGGGTAGCGTTCAATGGCATGCAAACCTACCCTCTAGCCTCAAGACGTCAACTATTTTGTTGTACTTTTTCCGTGTGGAGTTGACACTCGCTGTAAAAGTTACCCTGGTTTCAACGTTTAAATCATACACAGTCTTTAAGCAGTGGAACTCCCCTCCCCACATGCACTCTCACACACATACAGGCTTAGTAGTCAAGGCTCCAAGCAAGCAAATGCCCACACCCAGGTCTTCATGAGAGCTAAGACCTTCCTCACACACACACACACACACACACACACACGTAATCCTCAGGAAAGTAAAAACTCTCTCCTTCAAACAGGCAAAATGCCAAGCTTTCATTTCAAGGTCTTTCCAAAGGCTTAAATATTCCAAATCAGAATTTTACAGACCATTAATGATGATACAGCAACTTCATTTGTTAAAGCTATGAAAATGATGCTCCCTGTTTGTTGCATCAACTAAATGCTTCACAACATGTCTTTGTAAGGGTTGAAATCTTTAGCTATGCAGATAGTGATTATGCTGTGCTGAGCAGAAAGCACCTACACTTAAACAAGGCACCACCAGGATCCAACAGGGTCTGTTTGGACCCTCAAAGGGATAAAATATTAAATTAGCGACACATCAGCGATTGAATCTGAATGCTGGAGCTGTGTGCTGTGCTCTGTTTTCGAAGCAACATAATGTGGTGGGGGTGTGTTGGGATGGGGGGTGGGGGGGGGGGGTGAAACTACACTTTGAGCAATCCTGAGCAGTTTTGCACATTTGTCAGGGATTTTCTGCAGCAGAAGCAGTAATAGGATTCACCACCACACAGGACACCGTGACACAGAGATTGGCCACTTCCCAGTTGCCACAGGTCAACACTCTGAGAAAGGTAAGTCTTTCCCCCTTCCCCCCCCCCCGCCACCCCCGCCAAATGTCCCAATCAATCAGCCGTCTGTTTGACCCAGAAATTAAAGCTGCCTAAGCACATGCAAAATTAAGTTGTGCAGGCGAGGAAGACCTGAGCGTTTAAAAACCCCTTATCACAGAACCACAGTTGCAGTAAAAATCCTCTAATCGCAACAAACCCCCTGCAGAATAAGGATACAGAATTATGACCAGAACTTTCGAAAACTTCGTTGCTGAACGGGGAAGAATGAATGGGAGTATCGTTTCTGACAGCCACCCACTGACAGAGGGAGATCCTGCACATTTTGAGTAAACAACTTCGCTGTAATGGGTTTACAATTATATTTTTTCTCTCCTTTCAAAATGTGGAATTAGCCCAGTAACCTTTGAATGCGGCTCAAAACGAGGTCAGGAGTTATGAATTTCTGCTCTCTCAGCCATCACTCGCTGAACCACAACAGACCGGCTTCTTAATTTGATAGCACGGGCCGTTTTATCTATTATTTTTCACTCTGTCGGTCAAAGCGTTCCACATGATGGGTAACAATGCTGACATTTTCAGCAAAAGATTGTTTTCTCCATTTAGAACGTTAGAGGCCATTGAAATGGAAGTTTTGACCACAATATACAGTCAATTCACTTTACAAAGATGTGATAAGGCGCTGTATCAAATGCAGGGACTATTATTATTATTAAGATGGACGCCATCTGTGTGCATCTTGTTGAACTGGAGTGATGTGGGAAGAGAGCACTCTCGAGCTAGTTTGTATCTTAATTCCTTCAGATCAGCCGGCTAAAAGCTGGAATCTACCCGGAGAAAGAAATGAAAGCAAACGTCAGTCAAAAAGGCAAAGGGTTTGAACTCTGGTTCTCCTAATGGACTGGCCCAGATAGTGCAGCATTCTGCCATTCCGATCGGTTTATTTCATTTCAGTCCGTAATTCAACCATACGAACAGTCAATGCGACAAAATGACTCGTGGAGTTCATTAAACGGGATGCCACAGAATGTGCTTGGTTTCTTTCCCACGTCCGTTGATAAATTTGCCAAATAAGAGTGTGGAAACCGTAGCCTTTTGAGCCTTAATGCAAAGGTAAATAAGAAAATTCCGACCACAGCAGTTTTTAATTAACCAAAGCACGTCTACGCTGGACAGTGTTCTTCCAAATAAGGTCAGAGTAAAAAAAAGCCTACCGCTTGCCATAGGCAAGTATTTTATTGTGGACTGCGTGTCAGCAGTGAAGGGAGAAGGTATAACTCACAGTGCAGAGCGAAAGCATTCACTTGGCAGCTTTCCTGTCAAGCAACTCTAGCTGCCGTGTTTTACTTAGGGGGTGAAATAGAGGGAGAGAATGCGAAGAACCAATCATAGCAATTTTCATTTGGCAAATGAGGGAAAACAATGAAGCTTTGATTTAAAAAGGTAATCAGACCAAATGAAGCGTGAAGCACAATTAATGGAATTAGCTGTATTGCTGACTGGTGCCTGCACAGACGCCACTCACTCCCCTCTCTCCCTTCCCCACCTAGCCCGCGCACTCACTCTCTAATGTCCGTCAGGGGAGCTATTACCCGACAGCCACTGTTGAGGGCCTCCTGTGCTTTAATCTCAGGAAATGATAGATCAGGGAGTCATGGATCAACACCACTATAATATTCACTTTTAGATAAGCTATGGAGAACGGCATATAAACATCAAAGTGGGGTACGACGGGAAGAAAAGCAGTGACCAAAAAGGTGATTGAATGGATTATTGTACTGCAAAATAAACAGAGCACGCTCAGATGTTCAGTTAGACTCGGGTCATCGCACAGGAATAAGAAGATGAACTGATGGTGCGGGGGCAGTGGGGGTGGTGGTGGGGGGGGGGGGGGCCTGGAGAGGGGGCAAGGGGGAAAGGATATTTAACCTGAAATAAAGTAATAGGAAACCTCAAGCACGTAATTTGTCTTTGTGGATTATTTCTTGATTTGATTAAGTCAGGATACAAAGATGGAACAAACAAGAGCTACAGCAACCCTTTTCTGGCAGATTACAAGGTGGGGGTGGGGGGGGGGGAGGGGAGTAGGTGGGGGAGGGGTTGGTCACCTTTGTCAACATGATAGAATAGCCGTCGGGGCTAGTTTTCGGTGGGTTGACAGAATCCTTTTCGGTTAATAGGATAAGAAGGGATGAAAAGGGAGTGAAAAGGCAGCAGTCATAATGATCCCTCGCCAAACTAGGCCGACATTCTCGGCAACGAGATTCTGTCAGCAAACATGGTACTTCTATCAAGACGAATCTAGTGTAGCAGAATCGGCTATTAATAAATTATGTGGAAATAAAGAAAAATGACATTTTGATATCTGGACCTGATGATTTTTTGACGGATGCGATAAGATATTATTGACATGTCAAAATGAAAACACGGTGTTTAGAACATAAATGGTACCCTTCAGAGTACACGTGGTGTGTGTTGTTAGTGTCGGGGAAATAGAATGGAGAGACGAAAGCATCGCGACACACAGTCAGGAGATAAACGTAGCTAATAGCGATCTAACAAGCCGACACTTGCAGCGTTGGCAACACAAATGCATTTCGTTCAGTGAGATAAACATCCCCGATCATCAGAGGCTGAATGCACATTTTCTTTTCAAATCTGCCTCCATCCTTCGCAAAAGTAAGATTCGCAAACAAACTAATCAAACGACGAATTTAATGAAAGACATTTTAACTGGTGTTTCAGTTTGCACACTGCAGCCCATCAGCAGGTTGTATCCATCTATCTTTGGGGGCTCAATACAACAATAATAATCATCCTTGCATTTGATATAGTGCCTAATCACACATTTTCGAGACATCTCTAAGCGCTTCACAATGTACATTGTAAAGTGAATTGACTGTATATTTTGTGGGCGAATACAATATCTAGCACCTTTGATCATAGAATCATAGATTATACAGCATAGAAGGAGGCCATTCGGCCCAACGTGTCGATGTCGGCTTTTCGGAAAGAGCTTTTCCAATTCATTCCCATTCCCCCGCTTTCTCCCCATATACCTGCAAACTTGTCCTCCCCAATGATGTCAGAAGGACGTCTCAAACATTATTGGCTGGGATTCCTGAGTAGGAAGATGACTGTTCAATGATGTCTGTTCAAAGAGATAAGTCTTGAGGCTGAGATAAATCTTGAAAGTGGGGAGGGAGAGAGCAAGTTCCAGAGAGCAGGAGCAGAATGGTTAAATGGGGCAAAAAGGATAGGGCTCCCGGGTGCTCCGTGTCTCCCACCCAACCCGCCCTACCATCGGTGGTCGGGCTTTCAGCCTCTCTGCCCCCACACTCTGGAACTCCATCCTACTGTCCCTTGGCTTCGCTTGCTCCCTCGCCTCCTTCAAGGCCGGTCTCAAGACCCTTCTCTTCGACTGTGCTTTTGGTCTCCCTCCCACCTCTCTGCCTTCCCTCACCCCTACACCACCCCTCCCCCACGCTCGGGCCCCGACACCTGACTGTTCAGCGCTTTGGGACGTCCTCCCGACGTGAAAGGCGCTCTATAAATGTAATTTTCTTGTTGTTGTTGGGGGAACACGAGGCTGGCCGACGTTCGGTGAGCGAAGGGAGCATCCGGGTCGATAGGAGATCGCAGAGGGAGGCTCACAGAATAAGAGAGTAAAGTATGGTACAGCAATGTAATTTATATTATTCCAAGGGCAATAATCTTCTCCTGTAGTGTTAGATTTCATCTTTGCTATGAGGACCAAAACACCCAGCAGGTATCCTCTTCAATAGCACTGCAGACAAGAACCACTTTTAAATGACAGAAAAAATTCAAAATAAGAAAACAAACTGACTTAGCTTTTTAGTGATTGATTTATTCACGAAGCAAACTTTATTTCTTTGGCAGGCACATTCCTTTCCATTTGTCTGTTGTTGCTGGTTGGTTTGTTTTGAACTGCCTCAGAGGATTTCTCAGTTAAAGAGCAGGTATAAAACCTGCCAACAATACCTGGTTAGGACACTCTCTGCAATTTTATTCCCGACCCACGCAAATGGATGCGAATACCAAAAAGAGATGAAAAGGGTTTATCACATCGCAAGATTTATCAGAGTGGGACAAACAAGGGTGTTGTTACAAAGTTCATCAATTGACCAAACAGTAATAATAATAATACTTGCATTTGATATCGCGCCTTATCACGTCCTTGAGATGTCTCAAAGCGCTTCACAGAATATACTGTAAAGTGAATTGATTGTGTATTCAGTGGGTGAAACTAAAACGTAAATGTATAGCCTGAAAATGATCCTATCTTTACATTTGGCTATCCTTGCATTTGTTATAGCTCCTTTCATGTCAGGAGGAAGCCTCAAAGCACCTCACAGGATTCTACCGTAATGTGTAGTGACTGTGTATTTTGTAGGCTAACCTACTTTTAGTAGAGAATCTTTTCCATAACATATTTGACTACAAAGCACATCTTTGTGACTGGCACACGACATATCATCCCTTATATTCCTTAAAGTGGCGGAATTTGGGATCGTCTAGTAATAAAGCAATAAAGTCCTCAGATCATAATTCTGGAGGTTTACATTTAAAATTTTACCTGCATAAAATATGTATGAAAGGTCTGTCAGTTCTGAGTTGTATCACTCGTCAGTAGCTCCATTAAGGGAAGTACTGACAGCTTTGTAGCAAAGTCTTGGGATAAGGATCTAGTTTCTGAATGCAATTTGCTGCAGTACTTGCTCAGCAATCTGAGGTTACAATCAACCAGTTTCCTAAAGCTTCACTAATAACACTAATAATCCTTGCATTTGATACGGTGTGTTTCACATGGCAAGGAAGTTTCAAAGAGCTTTCACAGGATACACTTTGAAGTGTACTGACTGTGTATTTCGCACAGACAAATGATAACAATCAAGAATGGATGAGAAATCTGGACTAATACCAAATCAAGGTTAATGTGTGTTTTTGGTGGTCTCGGATGCTTGATTTTTAAAAAAAAATCTCCTTCATGTAGACAAACTATGAACTTTCCCTCAGTCAGGTTTCCCCCTTTGTGAGAAATGGAATTTTCTTTCTGTTTAATGCTCCTGTTCAATTTTCACCGAGGTGACAGCAAGACACCACATTCTGGCAGCTCCACCTCTGCCTTTTATCACTTGCAATCCTTTCAACTACTGGTACTAATATATACTCTGCATCCATCTCTGGAGTTGTCATTTTGGATACATTTGAGCCAATGCTTTTGCAGCCTACTTCCAGAGGAGTTAAGTGGCCTGAAATTGGCCATGTGGCATAATTGTTACAGTGCTCGCCAGTCACGGTGCTATAAAGTACTCGGCGATAACTCCTGCTTTGACCAAACTCGTTTGTTGCACTTTCCTCCCGGTCCTCAATCTGTCTCTTCTTGTGACACCAAGTATCCTGAATAGCCGTCACTAGCTTTTAGTGTCGGCAGATCTCTCGTTCCGCACCTTGTAAACGTCTACATTGTACCATGGCCAAGTCCTTTGAGGGCTCGGACACTGGTTTATGCAAATGTCTATCGAGTATTTCACATCCTCTGTCTGGCATTCTACCTGATGTCTCGAACTATGTTTTCGTTAGTGTCTTTGCAACCTGCTGTGTTCTTGTCAACCAGGCCACCTAGATTTACAATCGTCTTTTTGCCAAAATGTATAACTGTTTTCTTTCCGTCGAACATTGAATTTTGGTTCACTCCACTGGACATTTGCCTTCAGATCCGTTCCGAAGCCAGTGTTGTGGTCTCTTGTTCTCGTGCTATCGATCTGGCATTAAGAGGCGTAGCATAAGTGCTGAACTGATGCTATTGCACCGTTCTGTGGAAAGTGTTCCTGTGAAGGCTTATGAATTTGCAAACGCTTTTACTTTGTACCCGCGATATTGAATCACTAGGAATAAACATTTCAGCAAATTCTACCCCTTTTTTTTGCTAGGAGCAGAGCATACAAGTAGACGTTTTCCATTATCTCGATACTGTTTGTGGCCTGGCTTCAATGTAAATAGTCCCAATGCTGTTTCTGCCTTAGAGCAACATCCAGGAATTTTTTTTCAGCATTAATCGTACTGATCCTTTGTAGAATCATGGTGATCTTCATTATTGTGCTTTCACGTTGTAAACTGATCCAGTGGCAATATGTGTTGAGACTCTCTATTTTTTATAGACCCATAATGTAAATGCTTTTCCCTAGTCATGAGTGAAGTGCTTTTATTTCCAGACACAAGCGATGGATCACATTCAATCATATCCAATTCTACACTGCCCTTCTTTTTGATCCCTTAGCCATTTTCCAATCTACTGCCAGCACTTTCCCTTTCTGACTTTATTTTATTTCTTCATCTGTTATCTTTCCCTTAATGTACAATTATTTCCCTTAATGTTTGCATTCTCTTCACAATTCTATGAGGATAATTCCATGGTCAGGGTTGCACTCCTAGTATTATCCCTTCCTAGCTCTGATTCCATTTAGTTTATCTCCTTCTGATCTGTTACCACGGTGGCATTTAACCACTTTTATTGTTGTACTGCATTGCCCATTAAAGTTTCCAATTGTTCTGGGTGTTCCTTTATGACTCGCTTGCTGTTGCGTTTTCTTCATCTTGGCACATCCATCACTGATGTACTTCTCTCAGTCTTCCTCCCCCAGTCGTTCTATTTCTCAGGACAGGTAATTAAAATGTCTTAAGGCGTGTTTTGCTTTCCTTCTTCTTTAATTTTAATCTTCTCATCTAATCTCTTGCGACACGTTTCTTCTGATTGCCGCGGCTCTTGTTCCTTCATCTTGCATGGTCTCATCTTGTCCTCTGACATCTCGGTCGAAGCAGCTTTTAATCTGCTCTTGTACATTTTGTCTCTCTTACAACAGGGGTTAGTTAATAGGGATGCATAGGATGAGATTACCTCTCATTATCACAGAACACTGTCCTTTCATCTACTGGCTATTGTGTTTCTACCATTGGATGTAATATTTTCTTTTGTCTTTACTGTGGTTTCCAATTTAGGTGGTTGTTTGCAAATATTAGCTGGCGGCTTTCCTGAAATAAGTGCTTGTAAAACCTCTCTTGCAGAGTAAACTATTGTACAACTTCATACAAACTTGAACACAATTAATTTGTGAGTTTTCTGGAACTAACTCTGACGATTCCCAAATCCAGAGTCCATTAGATTTCTTTTGTTGGGACATTGTCCACTTGGAATTAGTTTATTCAGTGCACAAAGAGTACATTCCTAATCCCAGAATCTCTCAATTGCTCCATTCGTGTCTCTTCATTCAATTCTTCCCTCGCTATTGATGTAGTCTACTATGATCAAAGTACTGTACCAGTTTTTGGCACTTATTAATTGCCGTTTGTAACTTGTCACAAAACACCATCTACCACTTCTTGTGTTGTTTCTCATGGCAGTCCAAAAATTTCCATGAACCACGAATTCTAGCAATTATACAATTATGCTGATAAGAATGGTTGATGCCGTTGCATGCCTTGTCAATCCTTTCCGTACATTCTTGCTCAACCGCAAAACTACTGGAGCAGACGATTTATAAATTACGGTAGTCAGAGGATTAAAAATCTGTCTTCAGAGCACAGATTCTCCACCCAAACATTTAATAATTTCCAGCAAACCATTAGTTTGAAAGTGTAGGTGTTGCACACTTTTCCCTGTTCCTCATTTTGATTCTCATCGTTTCCAGGGAAACCAATCTTCTGTTTTAAGGTGGTTCTAAGTCTGTTTTGTGATTCTCAATAATTTGAGCTTTACAGCTCTGTACACACACCTTACTCAGCGGGACTCAAATTTACTAGTTGAAATTCAAATATTCTTCAGAAGCAAGCAAGAGTCTTCCCTAGCATCATAGAAATTTACAGCATGGAAAGAGGCCATTCGGTCGGTCCATTGAGGAAACATCATCAGCAATTCAAAAATTAGTTTAAAGTCGCATGGACATTTGGATAACTTTTACAATAACCCAACTCTTGCTGATGTAAAAATTGTATTTGCTTTTGGGACACATGTCAAGCGACTGCCAGGATGGTGGAAGGCAAACTAGATGACCTTGGTCTTCTTTCGGCTAGCAAATTCTTATCATCTTACTTTAGCTCTCCATCAGAAGACAAGGTGGAATTCGGTGAGAAACAAAAACTTATTGAACCACATGGGTGACTGCCTTTAACAAAGGTAACAATGGCATGAATAATTTTGACAATAGTGAAGGTGTGGTAATGGCATTGGTGAATGATGTGGTGGAGGTGCATGAAGTTCAGTCTTGGTGCTGAAGCTTGAATATCAACTTGGAGTTAAACAGTGTGCCAAAGCCCCTCACCATTTGGCTCAGCCTGAATGAACAGCCAGGGAGGTTGATGGGCATTTGACAGAGCCAGAGGCAGCCAAGTTGCTGGGAGGAAACCAAAACAGATGGCTTCAGTCTGGCTGATGTTTGGTTGTAGCAATGTTATGGCTCATCCAGGACCTGATGTCAGACAAGAATCATTCAGAGTAGCAAATAGTCATGGAATTGAGGTTGGTGATGAAAGGGGTAGAATTGCGTATAAATAAGTATGAACATGAAAGCTAGCCCAATGCTTGAGGAATATGTTCCATAAGGGACAACATTGCTGATAAGGGATAGCAAAGGACGAAGGAGAGAGCCTTAGGGTACAGCAGAGATGACAGTGACAAAAGATAACCAACATTAGTTGAGAAGCCTTTGAAACTTATAAGTGCAATATTGAGATCATAATACAGGAATGCTTAACATGGCAGTTTTGCACGTATATGTGAAACATTCCTACATTGCAAGCCAAACTACTGACTTTAGTTTAGAATTATCAAACTTAATACAAACTGACTGTTCCCCACTCAAAAGGTTCTTCATTTAATACAAATATACATAATTTAAACCTGACCTAGTATTACATATTGGGCAGAATAGTTTGCTTTAAAATGCAAACGCAATAGATATTCGACCGTTTCTCCGGTAGACTATTCTGTGGCCGATTCAAAGTCTTTTCAAATATTGTGTTACTTTGTGCAAGAGCATAATATCGGATAGATATTCTGGGGCCTGTTCTCTTCTGAAATCAGCCCCGCAGAAAGATACGCGCACATTTTCAAAGCAACAACATTTTCAAGAACAACACGAGTTAACCATGATAATCTTACGGCTCTTTTATATACTGATGGAGTTCTTCGGAGATCAAAGGCAAGGGTATGGCCACTGGCGTTGACTGCATATCAAGTTGTGGAAGCACAGTGGGGGACACTATTATCAAATACAGTCAGAAGCAGCAGCTGAATTTAAAATACTGAGCCCACAGGCAATTAAAAAAAACTAACTGTAATGACTGTCTGAGGCTTGTGTGACTAAAGGGAGCAACTATCTTGAAATCACAGAGGACAAGAATTATGTGAAAGACAGAGGGGAGCAGTAAGCTCTTTTTATTTTGCTGTACTTTTACTTCCGAGGATTGGTTTTCAATAAAAATGTAAAGGGAGAAAAAGTGAAATCAAGCAAAGAAGGGATGAATTAAGCGGTGGGAAAACAAATAAATAGCCTCTTGGCCAAACAAAACCTCCTCATCCNAAAAAAAGCAAGATGTATAATGATTGAGGACGAAAAAGAATGAATAGAAAATAATATCAAAGGATATAAAAGGCAGCGAGAAATGGACCAAGTTAATTGAAATAAATGTATTGTCAGAAAGTGTTGCGTCGTTACAAGTGTTATCTTTAGCAGCCTAAACAATTAATTACACAGGAAGACCTCATTAAACTATAGGCATCCCTTCACTTCTTCTGCTTTTCAAAAGGACATTGATGCTTATTCTGCATGGGATGTTTCTCAAGGGCATTTGACGAGAAGTTGAAGCAAGTTGTACCAACAGATCATTTATAAGGCTGCACGGTGAGTAGTTTTGGGTACCAACCAGTAAAAAAAAATAAGACAGTGATGCATTAGAAAGGGTTCGGGGAAGGGAAACAAGGATGATCGCTTAAGTTAGGACTCTATGTTGTAAATAGTGGCATGGAGCTAAATATGTATTCATTATGGAAGAGTACAATTCTTTTCCCGAACCATTTTGCCTTGCTATCTCTTTTGCTCCCCACACCCCACTCCCCGCTTACAAATATTCCTTCTCTTTGCCCGTGTCTTTAGTCACTCCAAACTTTCTCCCCATGTTTGCTTGGTGTCTGCTGTTCTTATTGTTAACCATTTCAAAGTATAATTTGGGGGTAAACAGAGCTGTACAAATGCATGTAATATAATTGTATATATCCTTGCATTTGATATGGCATCTTATTAAAACATCTCAAAGCGTTTCACAGGATTTTCGCAACACAATGTAGTGACTTTTTTTTGTAGGTGATCGCAGCAGCCAATTTGCACACAGCATTGTCCTGCAACAACCATGAATTGAGTGACCGATTTTATCTGGTTGATTGTTGGCCAGGACACAAGGAGAAACTCCCTTCTCTTTTCGAATAGAGTTTCGGGATCTTTAACATCTACCCCTTGGGATCGACAAGTGGTTATTGTTGTTAATAACGTCTTTCGAGTCGTGAGGATGTCTTGAAGCGCTTCACAGGATTGAATGCATAAAGTGTAGCAACTGTGTATTTTGTAGGAAACATGTCTAAGCGGGAATTATAATTTTGTTTTTCAAAGTATTGAGAGCTATAAATAGCATTGATGGAACAGACTTCTTAACATCAATCGTGAGGTCAGAGCTGCACAAAATTAAACCCAAAGCAGGAACAGAGATGACAAGCAATGGCTTCCTCTCCACACACCAAAACCACTTAATGCTGTGGCAATTAATTGCTTTATATATAAAAAAAATTAGGTAAATATTTGGTTGGGAGCAGAACAGGTGAGGTATAACTGGAAATGATCAAATACTCTGCAGAACACAATGATTCCTGATCATGGAACACACCACACCAGAGAAATTCATCAGTCGAAGGTAAATAAAGCAGGTTGTGAGTTCAGATAGATATTCTGGGTCTTGCATGATTGCCTTTTGGTGAGCAGGGTGACAATTTGCGAAGCCTTCTCCACTGGAGTAAATAAATTGGACAGAGGCTATGAACAGACAAATTATACATGATCTGTGGCAGGTACCAAGATAATGGACTGAATAATCTGTTTTCATTCCACCCTTTGTTATGTGAGCCTCAGGTGCTGTACTATTTTTTCTCTTACAAGTAAGGCTAATTTCTTCCATCCCCGGTAATCACAATCTCTATTCTGTGCATTATCAATGGGAAGGCCTTTGCGCTTTGACGCACGTGACACAGAGTGAATTAATGCAATACTGTACAGTACAATTTACACCTTTCACACCAGAAGGACGTCCCAAAGAACTTGGCTGGGCATCAGAGCAGTGGGTGGACGTTGAGCAGGGAAAAGTGCCGTCAATTAAATGGCTGAAATTCCACGTCGGGGCAGATAAAGAGCGAGGGACATGGACTTGGCTGGCGTCAGCCGAACAAAGGGAACAGTCAGGTTGGGAAGGGTAGAGAAGGTTGCAGAGGTAGGGTGGGATGAAACCATGGAGGAATTTAATGTGAGCATCAGGTTGAACTGACCACTTTTAGTCCATTCGTATATCCATCAAGTATGTTGGGTATCCCAATGCACACGACTGAGTATACCCATAATGCAGTCACTACACTTAATAGTAAACCCCTGTGAAGCTCTTTGAGACGTCCTCTTAACATGAAAGGCACTAGATGAAATGCAAGGATTATTTTTTTTATTAACATTGAAAATATTAGTTCAACATGGAAGGCACAATTACTTGAGCTGATGCACACAAATCTTATTTCACCAAATTTTTCTGTGGCTGACATCAGTTACCCTTCTTGAACATACATTTTAAAACAATATTTAGCGTTAGGTTCTGTGCCCAAAAAAGCCAACTCTTTCCACAAAACAAGAAAGACAATGGAAGATTTTGTTTTCTGGTATCAAGAGAGATCAAAGCATTTGGGTAGAGCTCAAACTTGGTAAGCAGACTTTGTAGGTATGTACTAAACTATACACCATCTAGATATCAATAAATCAACAAAGAACATGTACTGAGAAACCAATTGGCCTTTATTTGAAAAAAAGATTGTGCCAACTTCACATTAATTTCAATGGTTCTTAGCTTTGCCTTTCATTGAGATTGGAGTACACCATCTATAATCAGAATAATAAAAATGTTTGTAGGCATTCAACGCAAGACACTCCTGTTTATTGAATGGATGTTAATCTTCTTGAACTTGGACAAATCTCTGCCTGAATTGTACACATGAGGATCAAGGCCTGTGTTATAATGAAATGCCATTTACTCATATATATTACCAAACTATGTTACTTACAAGCTTCAATGCAGCCAAGAAAATTGCCAGAAAATATAATCTATATTGAATTACTTTTTCAATAGAAAATGATTTATGGCTGATTAGATAATTAAATCAAATACCGGTAGTTGAAAATAACCCCATTTTTAATCATCCCTTTGAATTGAAAGTTCCGCATCATGAAAAATCATGCCCAGCTTGAAAATGACTAGTCAACTGCTTTTTATAGTCAGCTAGGATTTATTGTCAATTAGCTTATTGAACTGAACACTCAGGATAACCCTGTACTCAACATTTCTTTAAATTATTTGCATCAGTTATCAAGCCACACGGCATCGATGTTGTAAAATGTATCTGCTTCTGAACGGAATGAACAATTCGTTAGGTTAAGACCTTTGATATACTTGTTTCACTGTATTGTTATTTACCGTTTCTAACAGTGACTCTTGATGAGAATAGGTAAAGCATTGGTGAGAGGAGGGAGGGGGAAAAAGCACAAAAGTCTTATTGATCGCATCGATTTTTCCATGAAGAAGAGCTGACACTACATCAAGCTGATCTCGTCTGGGTTGCTTCTTCCTATGTTAATAAATGCAAGTCGGTATTTTAGTTTCTTAACAACCTAGAAATACATAGACACCAGTTTTTCTTAATTAATAATATAGCCTTAAACTATTCAAGCGCAGGGGGTATTTTACAGCCTGATATTACAAAAGGCAGAGGAGAATAAACAGAATAACAACTGCATGCCCACTTTAGTAAAACCAGGATCAGATTGGATTCCTCGTGTCAATCAAAGTCTTGCTATACCATGCGTTAATCTTGATTTGCTGCATTAATTCTAAGCGAAAGCTTTGGCAAGTAGATAATTTTTTTCTCTCCCAGAGCTTTCGGCAATCAGGCCCCTAGCATCTAACATTGAGCCTTGGAAAGAAAATGGGGCAGTGATGTATTCTACATTTTAAAAAAAAGGAAGAAAACATCCTTAGGCTCTTTCTTACGTTGAGCACATTGCATCCAGTGCTGATAACCGCGAGATATTGAGCATGAGGAAACAGCAATAGGATTTGGATACCATCAGTAAAATCTAAAATGTTAGGCAGACTTCCTTTCTCTCATTGCACTGTGCAACCAGTTCTGACATGAGGTAATGCTTTCATATTTATGTAGTTACAGTGTTCACTAGACAATAGCACTGCTCGAAATTGGACACGCAGCTTTCATTTATCTTTCTGTTGAGTTAGCGAACGGTGCATTGTGTAGAATTAATACGATTCGTTTGTAAAATTTCCAAATGTACGGATCTCGGTTACACACTGATGACCAAGCTGCCTTATTATATCACCAGGAAGGTTCAGACAACTTCAGGCCCTTCTCTCCATTTGATCTTATCCTTCCCATTACACCCACCCACAATGGTCTTCTCATTACAGCATCAAGCTGAATACAGTGTCCTGGCCGCTGGTTGTTTGGTATTTTTTTCGTTAAAACATCCTTGGGATTACACAAGTAATGATTCCAATAATAATCCTTGCATTTGATGTCGTGCTTTGCACATCAGGCAGGCGTCTCAAAATAAAGACTGCGTGTTTGTAGGAGACTGCACACATAATTTGCGCACAGCTGTGACCCGCAAACAGTCTGGAAGCGAATGGCCAATTTTATTTTAGGGGATTGTTAGCCAGGACACCAGAAGAACCCTCTCTTCTATTTTTGAATAGTGCCATAGGATATTTAATGTCCATCTGAACAGGCAAATCAAGACATTGAAATGTCAGCCGAGACTAAGCGAGTTTTTGATCCGATGATCCGCTGAGTGAGATGGGCTAACACGTTGCTCACTGGAGTTATCGATAACAGAACAGAATCCTCCCTTCCAATCCTGTGTAGAGAATTATTACATACAACAACAAATTATATTTGTAAAGTGCCTTTCATGTCAGGATTACCTCACCTTGTAACATGGGGCGGAAAAAAAAACCCTCTACAAAATGACAACAATGATCAGAATCTCCATCAACCTTTAAAACATAATATATATTATTCAATAACTTATATTTCCTGCTGATCGCATTCCACGCCACTTTAAAGTGCAACCACGGCACGTTTGTTTCACGTCTTGAATCGTTACTGTTCGAGAACACTGCAGATATCAGCGCATTTTCTGACTCATTGTTTTACAAATATTTAATTATGGATCACTGCAGTCAAATAGATCATCATCACACCTCTTGCGAAGAATACGCAAAACTGAGTTTTATATTTTATATGCAGTATATATATTTATAAATAATCCATTTGATTCCCTTCAACCACATTGCTCACTTCTGTCAAGAATAATTATGTAAAACACGCAAAGTTACAAGAAGTTAAGATGTTAACACCTGCTCCCCACCTCTTCAAACAGCAAAGGAGTTATGGTAAATGGCAGGACAGATGGTTTTTTTGATAGAAAAGATAAAACCTTTTTGTTGACTGGCTCAGTTTTCTCCTCGTAATCTTTGCTGCTGATAGGAGTTACTTCTGTCAAGGTTAATACTCTACACAGATTTAAAAAGATGAGTCTTGACATGGAGCAGAAAGCTTGAATGGTTAAGATTAAATGGGTATGCACAGAAGATGTACTGGTATCCATTCCTTTCGGGTATAGAACCAATTTTCTTTCAAATTGCCAGCGTGTGTGAAGAATGATCTTCGATAGTTATTATGAAAATAACAGTAAACAGTTTCAGAAATATCTGCCCACGTTCTCGCACAGTGACACAGCAAGTGAACAGGCTGTTAGGTTTTGCTCAATATAAGCATAATAAATGAAAATAGAAAACCATGTTGCCAAGGAAATATCTCTGTGTCTCGGGGCACGGCCCCATTATCCTTTCCCACTGTGTGTTTCTCAGGTTGATGAAATACTGGGGAAGGTGTGCGAGGGAAAACAAGCTTATTGCAAAGGCACCAATACTCCGCCTACAACCTCAGAGCAATGCTTCTCGCAGTGCACAATACACTTTACCCCACTTTACTCAGTGGTTCGGGCACCCTCCTCGCAAGTGAGAGACCTGGGTTCAATTCCCGGCAGGGTGAAATGTCGGGCAAGTTTCCTTACTCCACACGCCTCTGTTTATCTAGCAGTAAGCAGGAACCCGGTTGTTAGTCGAGTGGCAGATTGTTTATCCGAGGGTAATAATTCCTTCAACAAAAACAAATGGTCATTTTAATCCACGACCATTTGTGGGACGCTGCTGTGCGCACCTGGGTGCCGCGTTTCACCCACAAAAATATACAGTCAATACACTTTACAGTATATTCTGTGAAACGCTTTGAGACGTCTTGAAGACGTGATAAGGCGCTATATCAAATGCAAGGATTATTATTAGCATTTTTACGTGGTATTGCAACAAATCTACAATACACGCGTTGGGCTGCTTGCGGAGCAGATAAGAGGAACGAGACAGGTGAAAGAGAGGCAAGGAAGCTGAGACATGGTGGGGGGGTGGGGGGCAGGGGGCTGCTGCTGAAAATTCATTAACTACTTCTTAGTGAGGTTTTTCGAACACGCTATGAGCAGCTACATTAGTTAAATGTCATTGCCCTTGTTTGTCGGTGAAAAATCATTAGGTGCTGTGCTTTCATTCCTTTGAGTCCAAACCATGTAATCCATAGGTGAGCTGGTTCTTGTACGTTATATCCAATGCATTTTCATTTGATTTATGCTTCCGCCCAAAATGTTATTTTCATGCAATGCTGAAGGCAATTACAACACTGCCCTACAAAAAATAAAATAAATAAGTCTAAATATGGTTTGGGGGGAACATTTTATTTTGTTCCCGAATGAATGTACATCTAGCTTCCCTCCCGATGGGTAATGTTTATCATTTTGAAGCCAGGGAAGGTTCAAAGATGTTGATAAAAAGCATTATTTCCTCTCATTCTGACACAGGGCACTTGCAATGTGCCAGTCACCAAATGGCTGGAATTTCAACCGACTCAGTGCGTTCTCGGAAAATTAAGATTATAAATTCACCCTAAAATGTCAGTTTTTCATCAACTGCAATTTGTCTGAGCTGAAAATAGCCACATTTTGCGGACAATGACTTGCTCTTAGCGAGTATGGGGAGAGGGGAAAAGTAATGTGCACTCAAGCACATAACAAGGAAAAGGGTTGAGAAAGACGACTTAGTCCAGCGAAGCTCTCCCCTCCAACACATTCACCCTCCAATCGTGACACTGAATTGTATTCTTAATAACGCAATCTTTGCTATTGCTTGGTGGTTCACGATAACATTTGTCACATTTAGTTTACCCACAATATGTTCTAAATTTACTTTCCACTCTTTCCATTTATGTCCTCCTTATTATCTTAGGTTTACTGTAGTTTTATGTTATCTTAATATTATTTAATATCTTATAATCTTCAATGAGTGTCCCCACTCCCCTACCCCAAATCTCACCACCTTTAAGGTTAAGTTTCCCTAATTTTTTTTCATCCCTTATCCTGCTTACACATGGGAACATTTCAGTGGAGTGCTGACCGACACTGAATGCCAATATTCTAAGTGGGATCTAACCCAATGGATTCAGAATGTCTCAATATAGCTTGCACAAGCCTGCGCTCTGCTTGTACCTGTACACTGGCTTAAATATTCTGGCTGTGTGATCCAAGCATTCTATTAGGTTTGGAAATGCATTCACAACATTTCCTGGGCATTGAAACTGGCGCATCAATTATTATTCCCCAAGCCTCTCCCGTTGAAATCGATTTGATTCACTATATATCAATGTCCCACTTTTTTTAAAAAAAAACCTATATGTAATACTTTACATTTATCAATGTTAAGTTTAATTCTTCATGTCTGCCCAATTGTTTAAATGGTGTAAGTTGCCCGACTAACGCAGGGCGCTGTTGAAAGCAGAAAAGGAAGGTTTGCAGAACATTCAGTTCTTGCAAGCCACATGCATAGGGCAGTGTAATGGTTTCGACTGAGGCACAGAAACTACTTTGGTGACCGAGTCCGGTAGATCATTCATTAAATAAGACACTTTCCATATCCACCATGTCTGCTTGTGTCAAGTAAGTAAAATTTAGGTCAAACATACTATTTGAAATGGGTATATTTTAAGAAGATACACTGATAGGAGAAATCTGAGTAGTCATTAATTGTACTGAATAATAACTGAAAATAGCAGGGTGAGGAAATTAAAATCAATAGGCAAAACCGATAAGAGTTGATGCACCTTGTGTTCATCTCCACTGCCATTGCGCTCAAAGGCAACGTTTACATTCAATTTGTTTGGCAGACACAAACCTCTCCAACCTCTGACACACCTCAGGTTCACAGGCAACTTAGGTTGACACTCTTGCACCACTTCTATGCCTCTCTGATTGTGGTTCCACCCAGCTCAAACCCACAGGACTCACACCCTGCACTCAACAGCCATGTCTCCTCCAGCCCACGCGGTTAAGCTGGATGCTCCTTTGGTCCAGACTTAGGGTGTAGGACCTCTCTGTGACACATTCCTGGGCGCTCAATCACCTCCTTTACACAGGCACAGGCTTCATCACTCTCCAGTACAAGCTGAAAGCTTAAGCCTAACTGCTGGCCACACTGCCAGCTCTCAGAGTTCGTTTCGACAGTCAACTGCTGCTAACATTTCGAGATCAAATACTAGGAAACAACAGAAAAGTATCTTCTGACAGAAAATGCATCGTTTTACTATTTGTTCGACTCTCTCCAACCACTTCCCCATCCACCAAAAAAAAAAGAAGACCTTCTACAAGGTCTATATTTAGCTGCCTGGTTAAACATCTGATGAAACTTGTAAAATTTAAGATGGGTAGACCTTGAGCGATGTGTTAGTTCTGGGACTTGAAGTTGTGATCTGTGGACTGTGAAATGAGCTGTCTTACCATTACTGCAGACCCATGTTTTCACAACACAATGCAGTGGACATGTTAAAGGAATTATTTGCAGTGCTTAAAATCGGAACGAGCCTCCCAATAAGATCACACGCTAGCTTTGATAGCACTGCACAGACATTAAGTAGATTGCTGTACTTTTTTTTTAAGTGTGGAGTGGATTACCTTTACCTTTTATAGTCATCGCTTCGTGAATGGAGGTGAGAACCTGCATGCAACATCGCCATAGCATGGTTCAACCACAAAATCAACAGAGATGAGATCGACAGTGACTGTAACACTCACTGAGGTCCCATCTGCCTGTTCAGGTGGAAGTTAAAAGATCCCAAGGCACGACCTACTGGGTATTTCTTAAATAAGTTAATGAATGCTTCAAGGAATACTGTGAGAGATGGTGCTTGTGGCCAGAAACAAGTCAGTGGAAGCCACTTTTTGCAACTTAAACAATTCATTTAGTCACTGGATGCTGTACATCTGACATAGAGATGAACAAATATCCACTGACTAAATGAGCAAGAGCATTAATGAATAAGAACCAGAACGAGCCCAGTTCTTTTCTTACATAGAATTACCTTCCTATTAGCCTAATGTGAGAATTGCATCTTGTGCGTGGTTTGTTAACCAGAACTGCTTCTTCCACCAAAGCGAAGTCCAGCAGTCCTCCACCCTATCACGTGGCCATCAACTCCATCTCTGCTTTTTCAAAGACCGTCTTAAGACTTGCCTCTTTCGCCTTACTCTCTGTCTTTCCTCCCTCCCCCCTCCCCCCAGCTCAAGTGCCCAGCCAACAGTATAAAGACCTTTGGAGAAGGCCTCTTGACATGAAAGATGCTATATAAATATACAGTATATTGTATTGCAAACAGTAAGCACTTACTTTTGTGATTCAATGGTAGCAACGACTCGTGATTCGATTCAACGTTATGAATCTTTGTGAGAGTTTCCACAGATGTTCAGCTATCTGAAAAGTGATGACCATGGTCAAAGCATATCTGATGGAGTCGAGCCTGTGTCATTCATTGGTTCAAGACCTATATTTCCATTTCATTACCCTGGCTTCATCTAGTTCTTGGTCTTCATTCTGGAGCACTAATCTCTTCCCCTTTAGTTACAGTTTCTAACGAGAGGCTCAGTAAAGACAGGTCATTGTTTGAGGATCTCAGAAGTTTGCCTCTGGGATTTTTTCAACTCCCATCAATTGAGGTTGGATTCAAATTTAGCAACAGTGAAAAGTGCAGGATTTACAATGAGGATATCAAGCAAACAAACAACTGCAATAGCACTTTCAGCAGCTGGGGAAACACGTTCATAAAGAAATACTCCTTTAAAATGGACAAACAATTTGACAAAACACTGTACTGCCCTCTTAGGATCAGATGCTCCTTCGAACCAGGTTTGCTCTTTGATAACTTTCTATCACAGGAATGATTTCCAATTCCCCCCATCCACCACTCCTTCCCGAGTTAGCTCACAGGCCTGAGTTGTCAGGGGTTTCAGCTTGATTTGTAACACAGCGACTGAGCCTATCATAAAGCAGAAGTCAATCAATAATGTAATAAGCCTCTGAATATAATATTTCAAAGATATTTTAAACAGAATTGATGTACTCCCGGTTTTCATAAAGTCACAAGATTGCTGAGCACTGACTGTGAATGATAATCAGGGACAAATATAGCAAAGCAGTTTGCACTGGCACACATTCCCTGAAAGCTCACCACAATGCAGCTGAAGACTGGAGCTTCTCTATATAGATCTCGGGCTGAAGAACAAACATGGCACATTGCCAACAATACTTATATTAAAAAAAATGTGAATTTGTGTCGAGGCTTCACATGTCTAACAAAAATGTAATAGTCAGCGGTTTACAAATCTTAGCTGTCAAACTTTGTTACGTCCTCGCTTTGTGTGGCCTTCTTTGTCTTTTTTTCCCCCTAAAGTTCTGCACATTTGCTTTCTTTCGGCATCTTTTTTCCTTTGATTTCCACTATCGGGGGAGCCAGTGACCAGAGTTAAGAGATCTTCACGAGAAGATGAGAGTTTAAGAGATTTTTTTTTACACACACACTCAAAAGTTGTTGGTTGGGATGTGGAGTGCTCTGCCAAGTAAAGCACTAGAGGCAGGGACTATTGTGGGATTAAGGCAGGGCAGTGGGATTGAATGAACAGCTTGTTGTGCGGGTCAGTGTTGACTTAATGGGTGGAATACCCTCCCCCTACACTGTGAATGTCTATGATTGTGGAGTCCTGTAGCTTAGTGGTTAGAGCACTCGCTTCGCAAGTGAGAGACCTGGGTTTGATTCCTGGCAGGACAAAATGTTGGGCAAGTTTCCTATAATCAAGTGGAAGGATTATTATTATTATTTTCTCCACTCATGGGGGAAGTATGGAAAGAGAAAGGGATTTGGGGGGAAAAAAAAAGAAGGAATCTGGGAAGGATAAATAGTGAAAGACAAGCATAAAAGTGCCAAGAATGTGAATCTATATTAAAAAACTGTACACGTGTGGAGATCGAAACAGAAAATCGAGACCAGGAAACTAGACCTAAAAAAAAGGAGAAAAATTATATTTTATTGCAAAAGGTGAAACAATGTTTAAAAATGCCAATATACTTGCATTCTCTCTACCAGCTGTCCTCTGCAAAACACTATAATTCATACTCCTATTTATTAAGCATTTCTGGGTCCAGATTTTGTCAAATACTTAATTTTAAAGCTGCGTTTCTATACCCTTCTTCAATTTGCTAAATTCTGGACCTTCTAAAATGCTGTATAAATAAAGTCAACATAGACTCAAGTGAAATTTTTCCCTTTTCCTAAATTCAGGCCTCAGACTTCGCACAGATGTCATATCTTTTGTACATTCGAAGAGCTCAGAATTTATATCAGTAAATATACTATCTGAACAATATATGCAACTTACAATCTGCCGATTCGCACAGGACAGAACTTAAAAGCAGTAATTACAAGTTAAAGTGTGTAATTTTACTCGGTGTGATGTTCTATCTTACATATGATGTTACAGTGCCCAGGGAACGGAAACGTACAGATATGCACATCTTTCAATGCTGCATATCTGAACACATCAATGTTTCTTTGCACAGCGAAATGCCAGCAGGTCTCCTGTAATGTACACCGGAGCCACAGAAAGCCTTCAAGTTAACCGCTTATCTAACTTAAGTATGGGTTAATTGTCTGTATTAAATGTCCATTTGCTTACAGTATGGCTTCACCTGTTCGCAGTGGGGAGTAATTGAAAGGAGCTCAGATGTCATGATTGTTTCTCTTTGTCCACCTGAACAAAGAACTGCTCGTGTCATCAACCGTACACCACATAGATCATTTAAAAAGTCAGGCACCGAAGCAATAGTGCTATGCGTATGTCACAATTGGGCTCAGTCAGATCATTTACATGACAGAATGTTCTACTGTACTGTTTTTTTTCTGCCAGACACCAAAAATAAATAACAAATTTCCCAATCGTCAGTGACCTTGATCAACAATAAGGTGATGCCTCGAATCGAGCTCGAAGAACTCATTTCAGCTTCAGGGAAGCAAGGCTTACTGCTTTGTTTTTGTTTGCTTTGCAGGGCAACTATCTACGTACGTTGGCAAAAAGCTGACGGTGGTACAAAGGGATCTTCACCCATTCACAAGGCAGAGCATCGGTGTTACTTTAAAACAAAAAGACTGAATCAGAGGCAAGAAAGTTTCTCACTCATTTTGGAATGAGTTCATTTTGTATTGTCAGAATCCGGTTCTTTATCAGGACAAAGGTCATTTACTGACGTTTGCAAGATTATCAAAACATCCTGTTGGAAATGATTTATGACACACTAGAAAAATCTTTGTTAAATCTTTAGGTAATCTTAACACAAGATGTTATTGAGGTCAATCTACGTGGAAGATCTGATTTGGGGCATGTATGTATCTATGTCCGCAGCTCAGAGCTCCAAGGAGTTATCTCCCTGTGCAAACTCGATGCTGCAATGTGTTTCATTGATATTTTCCTTAGGAGTTATGATAAATAATCCTTTTATTTGATAAATGTAAAGTGTATTGTATTTCTTATCTTTAACATCCACCTCACCTTCGGATCAGAGTCTCATCTGAAGTTACCTAACATTGCCTCAAAAGTTTCGGTGGATTTATTCAATGATTTGACTGACTGCCTACGGTAGGAGTTGACCTTGGGTTGTCTGATTGAAGTTCAGTTGGGACAAGTGGAAGGCAGCTGGCTGGGTTTGAAGCTGCAGGCACAGAGGATAGATCAATATCGTGGAACTCCATTTGACAACTGTTAGCAGTTTAAGGAATTTTTTTTTTTAAGGATAGTTTTGTAAAGTCTTTGGTAGAAGAAAGTTGCAGCCCGAATGACCTTTTCTTACCCTAAGTTGGGTACTTTTTGCAGATCTAATGCTGAACGTGTATTAAACTTTAATGCATTAAACTATTAGTGCAGTTAATGGCGACTCTGTATTCTACTGCACGTATGGAATAATCGGATTTGTCACATTTTCAAGTTTTAATTCTTAGGTTATTCAAGGACTAATGCCAGTGACAGAATTAGGGGAGACTGTTCAGTCTTAACTCCTCCACTGGACTAATTGTTCTAACCCCATGCCCTACTCTTTCCCCGATGTGAAAAGAGCTATACAAATTGTAATCTTGTTGTTGTTCTGTTGTTGTGTCCTTTGTCTCTTTTTTTTCACAAATAGAATTACATAGAATGTTACATGCAGATCCATACTGGTGCTTATACTCCACCCGAGCCTCCACACCTCTGAATCCCCTCTCCCATGCTCGTTATTCCCTTCTCCCTCAAGTCTGCATCAACTTTCCTTATTTCTATGTTTATTTTGGCGTAAATTCCTGGGTAGTACCCAAACTGTGCATTCATGGCATACAAACCACGATAGGGGAAGTGTTTCACACACACAACAGTGATCCTAACTCTTTAGTTTGAACCACCTGCTGCCCTGAATGTAATATAAAATGTAGATTTCCTCCCACCCAACTCGATGTCCGGTTACACACACAGTAATACTCCATGAAGCTGCATTTGTCATGTTATTAAATACCAACTGAAGATACATTTGGGATGCCGAGCACTGAGTATCTCATAGGAATAGTTCTGAATACAGAGGGAGTTGAGGTTTCTGCATAGCAGAGATGGGACCTTAGTGAGGAGAGCATCTGAAGCAAGCTACAGGATTTTACATGCCATACAAAGCCAATGCTTTCTCCTCAGATACATAAATAAGATGGGCTGGGCACGTACCCTTTGGGCTGCATGCAAATAAGCTGCTTCTTCCTGATTTGTGCAGAAAAACCACCACAGGAATCTAATGGTGCTTTGCCTCCATAATTGCCATTTGTGGTACTTGAATTCAAGATGAATGTTATATTGCATTAGCCTCATTGGCTTATGTAAATTATACCTAATTAACTATTTATGCATTCCCTCTTTTAACACAACTGGCATATATCCTTCAAGAAAGGATTTACACAAAAGCAGATTGTATTTAAATTGTGAAGTCAATTTCCTATCCAATATTAAGCCTTATTAACAATTCAATGCGGTGAGTAACCCCTCTACTTCCCCCAATATTGTATCAAGACAGAAGACACAACTATTAAGCTAATCCATAAAAAATGTTGAAATATGTTTACTTGTCGCTTTTGTTTTGCTCGATCGCCTTTTTAACCCTTGTTGCCTGACCATATCTCTGTCAGCCAAAAGCTCCCCAGCCAAAGGCAACCTTTTTTTTTGGAGGGGGAAAAGCAAACAGAAGACATCAACAGAGAGTCGAAAACACCACGTCACTTGTCTGTCTTCTGATCACAGCATTTGTGATGTGGGCTTCAGTTCCTCCTTGTTCTCCTATGCTGAATGATGTTGTTGCTCAACAAGAGGTTCGCATTTGAATTGCTGGCAGCATTTCCACGCTGGCTCCCAGTTTGAGTCCATCGCTGAACCCAACTGCGTCACAAAGGCTCACAGGCTCTGTGGTAAATGTTGCTGATATACAGTATGTTCTGGTTGTAAATCATTGAAATTCATGTCCTTGAACATCATGGGGATCAATAACAGTTGCACTGGGGAGCCGGACAACAATTATTTCTTAGCCATTCGGCATCTCAGATGATGGAAGAGGATAGTGGTGGCTCAGTGTGAAGATACGGGGATAGAAAAGGAGAGACCGAGTTCTGCTTCAATGGGCAAGTGAAAGTTGTAGCATTTATCGAATGCCCTTTGTACCACTCTCCCTGAGTGGAACGAATAATGTGGTGCCAGTAATACAACATGGAAAGAGTTAAAGAGCGAGAGAAGGCAACCTTTCTCAATTTATTTCTAATGTCCTGTTGCTGTATTAAATGCCCTGATTTATTAAACAGGTGCGGAGTTAATTGGCTGGAAGATTCTTGAGTTTCTCAGATAAACTGTGAAGTCAGTGCAGTAACAGACTGTATTCTCCAGAGTGGCTTTTGAAGCAGCTCACTGCTGGTCTTTTTGTTTCAGAAGTTATTTGTTAGTGTTAACATTCAGCGAAGTTAGTAAGAAAAATACGTCAGAAGCTGGCATGGTTTCCACGCACTCAAGGATCCAACAATATACACTTTGAAGATTAGCATAGGATTCCTCAAGCGATGGCAAAGAAAAGGTTTGTATCCGATACAAGAGAATTGACTGTCTCGCTCTACGCATGCATCACTGGAACAGGACTTTCAAAGCCAAACTCAATCACAGAAGGAAAGTCAGAAAGTGTCTTGATCAAGACTCACATCTGAGTCTTGATCTCAAGGTGCTCTCAGAAGCCGAGCTCCAGTGTACCCCACTTAGAGTTTGGCAGAGGTTATCTGCCTTATATAAACTCATCGCAGATTATCTTGAAGTGTTACACTTACACGATGGCAGCCTCCAAAGCGACCGAAGGCCAAGTTGGACAAAGGCAAAATAAATCCGGTTGCATAACAGGAGATGGGATCATAAACTCCCAATCCTCCATTAGCGATGCCTGAGACACAGTGCAGTGCGAGTATAATTAAAGGTTACATTTTATGTACAGTACTAATATGGTAATGCATAATACTAGCTTAAGTAACCTTGTCTTAATTTACTATCACAAATCCAGTAACTGTCTGCATAAAACACGTGCACTATAGCTTTGAGTGTCTTGCTATATCACTGACTGCTGCACACATGCTAAGACGCACACACTAATAGCTGGGTTGCTATGGAAACCCTTTTTATGAGTTTTCGGGCTAAGGAGAACTACTTTATTAAAAAAGCAAGAGCCTCTCAATCGTCATTAAGTTGAACTTTTATTGTATTTAAAAACTTTTGTGAGGCACTTGCTTATTGGCCATCAGCAATCACCCTCAAGAGTTCACAAAATGGCTGTTCTCGCTTATTCCGCAATAATAATAATCCTTGCATTTGATACAGCGCCTTATCACATCATTGAGATGTCTCAAAGCACTTCACAAGATATACTGTGAAGTGAACGGAGTGTATTTTGTGGGCGAAACAATCTCATTTGCCACAAAATACACTGATTAACGTTTTACCTTTTATCCTACCCTGGTCTCTGCTGCACACTTCTTAAATCATGGAGCTAGTTAATTTTTTTTAAAAGAAGAAATTAAAGTTACGTCACTGACAACTTTAAACATATAATGTTCCTGAAAGTCAGCCTTAACCTTATGTTGGATTGATTTTACTCCCTGCTCCTTAAAACCAAGGTGTCAGAAGATTGGCATTGCATTGTCTATCCCTGTGTATTGCAACGATTAGTTGCTAATTTTGTTAACGCTTTCAGTCTCCCAACTAATTTGTGGCATTTCCTATGGAATTATTTCCTCTCCTTTGCTCCCCTCCAGCCCGCATTATTTGCTGAGCTCACGCTTAGCCTCGCATCCTTGCTGTGGAAACCTCCCTTTCAAGTGTTGCGAACAGAACTACTTTTTTTCCCCCCAAAAAAGTCCAAAGCTGGTCAAGCACTAAGTTGCAAAACGTCGCTCTGCAATGTGTGGTATGCGTCGTCGAAGACCATTGGCACTAAATCTCGTTTTCAGTACTTTGTCTTGCAGTTTCGATGACGGAGATGCCTCAGTAAGGTAAAGTAAACGGCTTGATTTTCCTGCGTAGTGCGCATCATTCTTTAAGCCTCCGAACATTGCTACGAGCACGTGGTGTGTTCTGACATCTCGAGAGGCTAGGTAGGAATTAAACTGCTGTCCCATCCCAACTGGTGCCTGAACGGTTTGAAAATACAGGTGGTTCAGTTCAAGAAATAATTAAATTGATCACTTCATGGCTGTCTGTGGGACGCAATTGGCTGCCGCGTTTCGCCCACGAAATACACAGTCAATTCACTTTACGGTATATTCTGTGAAGCTCTTTGAGGCGTCTGAACTACGTGCTAAGGCGCTATATGAAACGCAAGGATTATTATTATAATTAATCAGTCTTCAGGTCTTCAAATAGAATTTTTGCGTGCAGAGAAATTTCCTCTGCAGAGAGAGGGAGCCATTTTCCTAAAACTGTTCCTTTTTTTAATATAAAAAAACAAGGAAACATTTCCTCATCCATTTCCATAACATTTTAAACAGTAAAGCCACTTGCTAATTATATCATGTAACGCCATTAATGCAACTATAGTGGTTGGGAGGCAAATACAGGATCACAATGTGTATCGAACTGGGCAGATGGTCTGTAATAGTTGTGTTTTTTAACGTTCCTGCACATTTCTACGTTCCTGTAAAAATACCCATGGTTTTATGATCGTTTTTAACAACTCTTCCTTCCAGAAGCGAAATGACCCTATTATAAAATCTCATGAGCAGCAGTCCCTTTTCTAGTCTTGGTACTAGCGATGTAACTGACTGCAGAGCAAGAGAGAATCTGTTGCCTCGGCTGCGATTTAACAGCCATTAAAAGTCTCCGTGCTCAGCTATCTGGTGGGATTGGACCTGGAGTGCAATCATTTGCCCAATTAAAAAAGCGTAATTCTTTCCAGAGCAGCTTGGGTTTGGAACAGGGAGTTGTGGCATAGAGTTCAGTCTTGTACTACAATTTGTTTTTATTAATTGCAACGGTATTCTGCCAGGGCTAGAGTTGAGCAAGGATGCCATCAATAATTTAATAGTCTTCTTGGTGACTGGATGACGACATGTTGCAGCTGTAAATGTTTATGTTTGGCAATGAGTTGCCAAAGTCCGTGCTAACCCCTCCTCCCTCGTAAATTCAACACAAATAAGGGATGACGGCGATTCTGCAAAACTTTCACTGCAGAATCACCATCTTTCCCGATTTAGGTTGAATTTATTGGGATAAAGCTCTAGTTATTTTCAGAATGATCTTTCCCAGCCCACAATAATCATTAGCGCTCATCTCAATTCCTCATATTCACCACTTGAACCAACGGCACCTTTGCAATAAGTAAGAAAATTAGTATTATATTTGATCGGCTTAGGTGTCTGACACACGGGGAAAGCCACCACTGTGCTTGAATACCCAAGCCACACAAAGTATCTCAAGTCATTGAGCTTGCCATCGAGAACCTGGTTTGGCTAACTTCTTGCTGCTTGTCCAGCTAGGACCATCCTACTCATTAGGGCTTAGATTTGCAGGGTTAACAGGAGCTCAGTGGGAAGGATCCCTGCTTACAGAGACTATTCCTACAGATAAACTAGACTCGCTGGTCTATCATCAGCAGTGCCCTGGAGTACTGAGGACCTGCCTGGCTCAGGAACCAAACTACCAAGACGGCCGCAGAGGATTGACTTGATTCTGACATTCCATTGCCAAGCAGGTCACCTTAAAGCCAACTCAACTCCATTTAACTCTGCTCTGTGAGCCCATTTACCTCTGCTCTCCCTGGAGGAGAATAATTACCTGAATTGTAATCTAGCTGAAGGTAACTAGTTGACATACAGATAAAGGGGAAGAGTCTGGGGCTCGCGGGCTGGCGGTAGGATTTCTTTCATAGTTTCAACAGTGATTTGAGAGCAAGTATCCGTGACATTTTCCTTCTCCCCTTCTTTTCACAATGTCTAAATTAAAAAATACTCTCAAAAGTTGTATTGGATTTTCTTGAGGCTGTTGACACTTGGTTCAAGTTTCAAATGAAGTACTTGTGCTTTGAGATGTCCTTTGTATTCTGGACTTGCTTTCATCCATCCTATACAGCCACTTGCCATGGGAGCACTGGATATTGTGGAGTTTTCAAAATTTTAAGTAGAGCAACTCAACCCCTGGAGGAGTTGGATCTAACACGATGCATTATGTAAAACTCTGAAGTGTTTGGATTTTAAATCATTGAGCTCAAATGGAAGTCATCGGGGTTTACAGCACTGACAGACCTGGAAAAGCAGGTCACTGGACACTTCAGGGTAAGTTACAGTTTACGTGCTCTTGCCAACCTGCAACTCATACTTTCCAGGATTCGGTAAGCAGGATGGTCTCTCCGGGGAGAGAGTACGCATTCCATTCCAACGTGCATCCCACGTGTAGGTGGGATGCATGGAAATCTCAGCTTGGTTTGGGATAATCTCAGCTAAGTTCTTAAGTACGGTGATGGGTTTCCGCATATGTCAGACACCCAGCTGACTTAAAAAAAATGTGTTCCAGAAAGGAACCGAGCATCTGAAGAGCTTCTGACCTGCTGAAACTTTTGAACTTGAAAACTCAACTGGGCAGAACCAATCTAACTTAAGAAAACACACCAGTGGCAAACAAGTGCTTGTTATTATTCATTAATTATGAAACACACAGACTCATTTAAGGCCATAAAACAGTGCTCTTAATATAGAGGTAGCTTTTAAACTGCATCTGTATGCATTGATAGAGATTGGCAGTGCTTTTGGGACTCGAGAAAGTTCACTTCAAGTGCAACAAAACCTTTCCTCCATTTGTTCTCACCCGAGCATAATTTTCTTCTCCCTAGCATGGTGGGTAGGTGGGTGGGGTGGAAGGTGAATAGTAGCCTCTCTACTGCCTAAATGGTTGATTAACGAACCCAGAATGAACGATGATTGGAACCGGGACCTTACAACTCTGTACAGCTCAGCAACTCATTGGGATAAATTTGTCGTACCCTTTGGCCAAGGTGAACACGTTAAGAGGCGTTGACACAGACAGTGAAATCCTGAAGAATAGCTATCAATAATTTAAATAATATTTGATGAAGGCATAGATCAGACTCGAAGGGCAACACCAAACAAGATGATGATCAAAGAGCAATATCTCAGCAGACTGGAGACCCTCATTAATGGACAGCCAGGCTAGCAATTATTGCCAAGGTGTGATAATGACAGCGATCAAACAGAGGCAATCAGCAAAGTGGGGCAACAAAGCTTTAACAGTACATCGAGAACTGCTTTCCTGCAGGATTTTGTGGCAATTGAAGGTAGACGTTGACTTTGTATTTTAAAGGTAGTGCAGTTACTCAGAACACTGTACTTTGAGTTCCAGGACTTCAGCTCCAGACAGATAGGATAAAAGTCTCTTCAGCTTGAATACAGCCAAGGGTCAGAACTCAGATGAGCTTTGCCAGTAATAATCCACTTCACCCAGGAGTTGAAACCACAGCAAAAAAATAACTACCCTCAAATTAAAGCACTTGAAAGAGGGTTTGGTGAAAACATTGAGAAAATTGTTAAGGAGAACTCCATCAATTGGAAAATGAATGTATCATTTTGTTATTCAAAAGCAATAAACTATAATATTACTTACATTTGATATTGCATCTCTCACACTAGGAGAATGTCTTAATATGCTTTACAGGATTTACTCTGAAGTGTAGTGACTGTATTTTGTAGGTGAACATAAACATGTTTCAGCAAAAGATTTGCCTTTTGATTTCACTTGGCTCACTAATGGCGAAAACAAGTGAAATCTCAGAACTGGAGAATCACATCTGAACCCATGAGCTTAACAAGGAATAGTACAATGCGCTTGTTGTATAAAGATCAGACCAATATTGATGTGAGGACACTAGGTTTCTGCCAGTCTTAAGAGGAGAACCATAGTTTTGATGTACACCTCCCAGAACCACACACTATGGGAAGAGTAAAGTGAAACATATCTGGGTGAGGGGTGGGAGATTGGCAATTTAGCAATAATGCTGAATTGGTTGTTCTGTTCATAAAGAATCAGCCCAGGGTTAAAACATTGGCTTACAGCAGATATTGAAGGAATTTGTTTCTACGTTGTCCAATCTATCAGAGTTATCAGTAAAGTGGAACTGCACGTGAAAGTTTCATTCGCGGGTAGTGCTTAATACCCTAGATGGCACTGTGTTTGGGCAGTATAATTCATCTCTCAATTATAAATATTTTTGTTGCATCTATTGGCATAGCCGACAAAAAAAAAGGCTCATCAGACCCAACTGTGTGAGAGATACAAGTTCATGTATTCTAGAGGTTATTGTGGGTAAAGGTTTCTTCACATAATTTGTCTACTTATCACGTAAGCTCTGCCGTCATTATGTGAATGAATTTGTGTTTGTACAAGGCCCCTTCCTGGTTCCGGAGACTGGATTCACAGTTTCAAGACTTGAACATCTCTCAGAGGAGAGTGCTGTCATTCTATACCAAGCAAATGGAAGCCATATTTATGCGGAACTCTAGTTAGTTTGGTTTTGAGCCTTAAGCGTCAGCGATGTTGTTCTACGTGTGTCAAGTCCTCGTCTGCCCACCACAAAATATGTGATCCACCTGACGTGCACTTCATTTGTAAAACGTAGAATTATATGTATCCAAACTGCAGGGTTGCGGGGCACCTGTATTTGGAAATGTTCAAACTCTTTCAGATATTCTTCTTTATTCGTATTCGGTGCCTGAGCGAGTTTAAAGAAACCTTCATCTTTTGCAGCATCAGCAAGTCCAAAGCACGCTCTCTCTCCCCCCCGCCCCCCTCTGTCAGCTAGTTCAATAAGACTGTGATGTTCGAAGCATACTCTGATATTACTACTTTGCTTTAATATTAACTGCATAGAACTAAGATAAACAATTGGAAATAATTCATAAGCGTTTCACTTTTGCTGGCCTTGCCTTCTCTTTTCCCCTTTAAGTCGAGCGCTAACAGTGACAACATTGGGAAGCAGCCTGAGAGCAATGGTTGTGAGACAACCTCATTAACACACCCAATTCAATTTTCAAGATCCCTGGCATCCCACTGGATTAATGACTAAATCTTTATTGAGCTGCTTTACGTGGTCAGATTTAACCTCCCGTCTCAGCTCGTTATACCAATCCGTTTGGCATTCACGCTTTTAAAGTATTCAGCACCAGAAAATAACCATAATTCTTTTTTCCAAGCAAAATGTATTTCTTTTAAATCCTTTTCTTTTGCCACGGCTGGTATTTTTGTTTAGAAAGTACAGAGTTTTGTCACTGTGTTTAAGAGTATCCAAAAGCAGACAGAGTTCTACACATGCATGGCAATTTCCCTGTGTCTCAAATGGAATATGTACTCGCTCCCTGGATGCTTACCTAATTCCAGGAAAAACAGAATATATCTGCTCAGGTTGTCAGTACTAATACTCGTATTTTAAGGAGGAAATTAATCTTTGTTCTGGGCCCTGCATCAGTCAGTTGTTCTTTGGCCAGTCTTCGAGAGAGCCAGGAACAGGTCAATAATAAGCATTTCAAGACCTATGATTACTAACCAAACCATTCACGGTCCAGTCACCTTTCTTACTATCACTGCATCTCATCAGTGCAATGAATATATACATCGCAGGACTTTTGTGGCCAAAGCGGCAGAATAGATGGATCATAGGGAGATAGTACAAAGCCAGCAAATATTAGCAATCTCACTCTCTTTACATAGTTCTTTGGGGACTCAGCTCATAAATAAAACAGATACTTTTTATGAGTCACCCATTCTTTGGAAAGTTTAATAGAGCTCAGACACAGACTGTGGGTCAGTCTCAGTGACATCATCCCAGCCATAATCTGGTGCAGAAAGGAAACAACCTCGACAATGAAAACTGCGATATTGCAAGATGGATTTCAACGCAACGTAATGGCAAAAGCCACAGTTCCGTTTGAAAGCGAAGCATTGAAGCATCCATTCCTTTTTAAATGCAAGAACCGAATGCCAAATCTGTAATGCGAGGAAGAGAAAGGAAAATAAAAATAACAGGACTAAATTGGCAATAGTTAAACCTATTAACTTGGCTGCCTTGATGGAAATTAAATCATCCCATTTATCAGGCCATCTCATAAAGCAGGATCCATCAGTACAGATTCCAATACATTAAAGAGCCAATGTTTGCCAGTAAGGATTTTTGAAGTATAACAAGGAGATTCTAGATTTCTTTTTTTAAATCACCTCTCCGATACATTCAGTGGCTCTATAGTGCTGATCCCAGAGAGAGCGCGCAAGAGATCATTGTGAAATTGCAAGTAGACTTTCAGTTAAATAATGCATGCTCAGTGCATTTTGTATTGTACGGATTTCCATGTCCTGCAAAGTGCAAAGCTTTTTTGGACGCAGTAAATAACTCTTCGGACAACTGATCCGTCACTGTGCCAAGATAATTCATGCAGAATATCTGAGACTGAGAGTTCAGAGAACCATAATAAGTGGTAAAGTAAAACTGATTAAAAGAAACTTAAATAAAAGGTGAAAATATGTCTCCATTGCAATTTTGCTTCCAACATTTACAGTGACTGGTGCAGATGCTGAAGGAATGGAAAATTAACATGAATTAATACAGGACTCCAAGGAATGTTTCTTGATGTGTCAGCAGCTTTCAACACCTGCAAACCCACAGACCAGCCAGCAGCACTGAGGGACTGAGACAAACCACAGCCGCTATTGCCCGAACCAACCAAATACGATCTCATCTCTTATATGCAATAAAAAGGTTCCTCTACCTTTAATTTAAAGGCATCTTGATTTATATTGTGCCACCATAACACACCAGATTGCAGTGCGTCTCTTCCAGCCACACACGTAAATGTACAGTATACAGGGACTAATCCCAAACGGTAAGCACAGAGAGCTCCTGGGGTGTGTAGTTTTATTAATAGAATTTGAGATATTGCATGGTCTACCTACAAGTAGGAAACGCACGATTTCACTGCCTTTTGATCTTTCGATCAATTGATGAATTGTAAAATGAATTAGGAGCCATCCCCTTATAATGGGACGGTGACCCAAGGAAATTTATTAAGGTGGAGCGAGGAACTTTCTGTCTCAAAAAGAATTTATCTACACTGATATTCAGTGAATATTCACTTTCATCACTGAAGGTGATTTATCTGCAAACCGGTCACCTAAACTACAGTATTTCCTTCAGCTGCATAATGTTTCTGTTTTAAGCCACTAGGAGGCCCAATAAGACTGCCCTCGAATTCAGGCTACCCACTTCTTTCGTCTGGATGCCATATAATTTACAGGGTGGGCTGAACAGTCACGTCCGCTCTCAGCTCTTTTCTGAAGCCTATTGTGAGACTTGAAAGTTCCCTCCCGAATCCTTGAAGTTGGAGTGGGACCATAAAAGATATACAGCCTCATACATTTCTCCCTCAGTTATGAATTAGGTCCGACTCCCATAAGGTGAAAAATCGTAACATTAAAGATGAAACGTGTTCAGCATCAGGGAGATGACTGGTAGAAGTGAACTTTTGGCCTCCTCCGCACAGATGCTTCTGTCAGATATGATCTGTTTCTATGCCCATATCAGCCTCCCATTTTTGTCTCAGGATTCAAGTTTAGGTGTGTGCTCCTCCCCCAAACTTTTTGATATTTGGTCCTATCCATTTTATTCTACATAATGATCAAGTCAGGATCAAAGGGCTTCAAAGAGTATTCTTTTGGATATAAGTGTCTGGGGGCTACTGCTAACTGAAGAAATCCAATGAATTGTTTATTAACTACATAAAATCATTCCGAGAAGAAAGAAGACAAGTCTTTGAGGGCAGATCTGAGTATTAATACACTAGTTTTATTCCCACTTTTCTACACTGGCAGCCTTACAACATATTACCCCAAGTGCTCACCAGGTCTTCACCAGAAAAATAGAAAAGTGCAGAAATATTTGCCCCAAAATGCAGGGATTTTGCCAAAAAAAATTGCGAAAATTTGTAGTGGGGTTGGTTGGTGCTATTGAGGTACATTTTACTGCCAAACTACATTTTTTCCATTTTATTACTAAAAAGTAAACATGAGGAAATAACACATCTGCTGTGCGCAATTGGCTGCCGCGTTTCACCCACAAAATATACAGTCAATTCACTTTACAGTACATCCTGCGAAGAGCTTTGAGACATCTCAATGCAAGGATTATTATTATTATTGTGATTTATTATGATACTAACGGGCCTCTCACATCGGGAGGATTTTACTGTAAGGTGTAGTGACTGTGCGATTTGGAGCAGACAGAAGAAGTTGAAAGCAGCTTTGCAGAATGCAAATAACTTCAGCAGCCTGGCTGGATAAAAAAAAGTTAGAATTCAACAGAACTCCACTGCAGGAAACTTCATAACTTATAATGACTTTGCTTTCTGGAAACACAAGCTTAATGAGATCCTTAAGGGTTGAATCTCCATTATGTGGCGTCAGAACCACATAATATGAAAATGAAACTTTGTTAGTTTATACGGTTTTCAGAAGGTGGATAATTCCCAGACTACTTTGGGGATTATTATAGCCTAAATGTGATTCTCTAATTACTACAGGGACAGATAGAAACATTGTTTTTGGGGTCCCTTTGTTGTTTTTAAAGGTACGTCGAGCTGTAACGCACAGAATGTCAGGAATACTTGCACCGAGAGCAAGTACTGCAGAAAAGCCAACTTTGCCAGGAAAGCCCCATAGATCTGCAAGAGAAGCTTTAGACATTTACATTCTATGTATTTCATTGCTATGTGTGGATTGTGGCAGATCATTCAGTTCCTCTAAACCATTCCTTCCACTAAACTCAATGCAATTCTCCCTGCGGTTGACTTACAGCAGATTCTTGATGTCCCATTTACACGACTTTCGACGACCCGAGAAGGCCCTCTGTCAAACGCAAGGATTATTATGAAATTATTATAATTCGGGACAGAGTCCACAGTGTTTCTCCGTTTCTCTCTCCAAACTTGGCAATGTGATAGGATTCATCGGGGAGCAAAGAGAGTTCAATCCACAGCTCAACACGCGTCAATCACTTTCTTTATAATTTTATTAAAAATCGATCACACCACTGTTTCCTTAAAGAAACAACTACATTCTCTGTTTTAAGGAAACAGTGGTGTGATCAGTTCTTTAATAACATTAAAAAGAAAGGGTTTGACACAAGTAATCCTGTGTACAAGATACACTGGATATATACATATCAAGATATCCAGCATTTCAACATGTATGAACCTGATCTGATGGATTGAGCTTCTGTCTGTTGAAGCAAGGTTCACATAGAAGATGGTTATGTTCCCTCAATTGGTTTTTTATGTCCACCCCTTTAAGGAATTTAAAAATATGAGGCAGGGATAGAGTGTGAGGGAGAGACGCGGGGCTAGAAAGTCTTTCGCCCCCCCACCCCTTTCTCCTTTTACCATTTTGGATTGCAACCCAATAGAAAGTTTTTTTAAAATTTTTCATAAAAGTATGAAACGAAGAAAGCTCAGTGTTCGAAACAGTCCACTGCTTAGATGTGAAGATCAGGGCCAATAGAAAAGTGCGGCCCCAATTGTTCCGCGGAACCCGCTACAAACAGCGTCCTCTGCTATAAACCCGCAAAACAAGGTTTACCTCACGTCAGGTAAACACTGCGGTGGAAGTGGCGAATGGGTTTCTCTCCACTTGGACTGAGACTGTGCGATTGCAAGTCCTGATCTGGGGCTTGAACCCACAACCTTCCGACTCAGAGGCGAGAGCTCCTACCACTGCATCAGGCTGAACACACCACAATAAAGTACTAGAAGAGCCGTTCTCACAAATAATCTTTCACCTCGCCAATTTTATTCCATTGCAGCAGATCCTGTCCACAAGGTTAACACAGGATTACACAGTTGAAATGTCCATTATATAGTGTGGTGTCTAATAACTTATTCTACCACGCTACCTCGCAACACCTTTTATTTTGCTCCTCACCTCCTTCAATGCCATTCCCACGTACATAAATCACATTGCAGACTTCATTATCAACTCACACTATCCCTTTTATGTCTGCTTTGAAACTCTCAGAGATCAAGAGGAATTTATTTTGAGAACAGTCAGCAATGTCTTAGACCCAAATTCTAGGTCACATCAAAAGTACACAATCAGGCACACAATAAAGACAGAATCACAGAGATGCGCACACACACACACACACATATATATATGTGCGTCGTAGAGATTGATTCCATGGTGGAGACAGAAAGACAGACACACAGACATTGGCACAGAAGCTCCTGCAAACAAATATTGGATATATAATAATCCTTGCATTTGATACGGCGCTTTTCACGTCTTCTCGACGTCTGAAAGCTCTTCACAGGATATGCTGTAAAGTGAATTGACCGTATATTTGTGGGCGAAACACGGCAGCCAATTGCGCACAGCAGCGTCCCACAAAGAGTCATGCGTGGCATAGAAGATCTCACATGAGAGAAGCATCAGGAAATGCTTTGTTATATTTAAGGCATTAATCCATTAAAATATTAGCATTTAACTACTTCGTGCACAAATTAGTTAAAACACACTTCCCTATTCTGGTCAGCTTCTCCTTTTAAGCCACCAGGCCAAGCATACTTTTACCCTTTTCATGTGCCCGCAAAGAGAATTTTTAAACAGGTTTGCAAATGCTCGGAATGAATTAAAATAAATCTTTCTCAGCTTCACGTTTTGCAGAAACGTGTAATACATGTTCTATTTTTCCTATTAATTTTCAAAATTTAATCCGGCAATTTAATCCATCTAACAAGCGTCGCAAAATATTCTATATTGCACTTCTGTGTTTAAAAAAACAACTTTGTTTAGTCATTTGGGTAATGATTGAGAGCGAAAAAATAAAATAATCAAAAATAAATTCCAGGTACAATGCTATGAAACAAACAGAAAAGCACACTTTCCTTGATTTCCAAAAATCCAGAAACTGTGTTATTTGTAATAATTATTGAAAAGAAGAACGGAAATTGTTCGCATTTGTAGCCTGAGCTCAGAGAAAAGTGAGTTTGGATAATTAGCTGTGGAAGCAAAAACATCTTTGGAGAGGCTTTCTTGGGTGATTGACAAACATAGGGGCAGCCTTATAGGAGAAAAATGGAGTATAATTGAAGATTTCAAAGCAGTCTTTTCCTTTTTTTTATTGCAAACTGGAAATAGTCCAGGGCTTTGCTGGTCCTGACTTTCTCCAGGACCTGACATTAACTTGGTTCCCTGACTTGGGAAGCCTCGTGCACAGCTAATGTAACACGGTGCAGTAGAAATTTCCTTTCAGCTGCTTTAGATAATATGCGTCGTAGAGATTGATTCCATCGTGGAGTTTCATTCTCCCTTACAGAATGGCATGTGGCCCACACTGCCTTGGCTTGATTTTCTACATCTCAATAAACTGCTTTGGTCTTGTTACATCCAGCACTCTGTTTGTAACATAAAGAGGGTCGGCTTTTGTTCTGGAGACAGTTAGGCTGGAGGTCACTAGGGACTTTCGTTAGATAGAATTGTGAAATGCTTTTTTTCCCCCTCTCCGCAGAACGGAAAAGTTATTTTTCTTATTTTTATTAAAAAAAATCCATAAAGTATTACAATAAGTAACCGTTCCAGGCTGGTACCAGCTCAAAGCGAGGTCTGTCTATTAATCTATTCACAAGCTATCCTTCACTTCCCATTCTGTTTAACAATAATAAGCCTTGCATTTGATGTATCACCTTATTGCATTATTGAAACATCTCAAAGAAGTTGGCAGGATTTGTTCTAGATTCCATTTTTCATGCCTCCGACAATGCAACACTCGCCCAGCATTGCACTGGAGTCTTAGCCGAGACTACGAGTCAAAAAAAAACCCATACGTGCGGCTTGAACCTACAACCATTCTGACTCGGAGTTGAGAGTGCTACCGACTGAGCCAGATACTGTCCAATATCCACATAGTGTCCAATTTCCTTGCATGTGTGATTTCAACTATATCCATTTGTCATCATTCCACTGCCTCCAATATTGAATCAGTTCTCGGTAGATAATCAAACTGCATTACCAACATGCACTGGTGTGCACAGGCACATGAACTGCAAACTGCTAACAGTGACAACAAGTTAATTGTTGTTGCTCCCACACCACTGTAGTTATTTAATGTGTAATTAGAATATTACCATTTTAAATAAGTTTGCAGTGAAACCAACAGAATTTGTTTTATTTTCGAGTCTTTCTGGGCTCTGACATTTGCTTTTTTGTTCCTCATTAGAAATAGATTGCTTTAAGATGTGGCCTATTCAATACACCCTCGCGTCAGAGAATAATTCAGTGCATAAAGAGATGAGTTTGAGTTGAATTTTTCTAGGGTAAGAAAAAGCTTTCAAGGAAAATGATTGGAGTTAAAATTATCTAACACAAAAGCAGTGTTTTTTTCAATGAGTTTGGTACATTGGCAAAATCGAAAGTCAGATTAAGTGCAATAAAGTCTGTGACAAAGAACTGGAAATGATGTTCATTGATCATCAATGTGTTCATTAGTTGCTCGCCCATCTTATTTAGACTGCTCCATGTCACACACCATCGCTTTGGCCAGAGACAGAGCTAGGAAGCTGCACTGAAGTGCACTGCCACTTTGCCCAAATACAATGCTTTCTCTTCCCACGCTCAACGGAAACATTTTCACGTTGAATACAAATTCTACAGCTCAGAGAGCAATTTATCGCTCTTAAAAATGGCCGCCCCCAGGAAACCTGGGGCTCTGGAAATGCACGCAATATCATTGAGGAATTTGATGCTTCCTGAGAACAGGAGCTGGCACAGAAATGAGCAGGATCCTGATGAAAAAGGAGTATTGGAAAAGACGGCGAGCGAGAGCTATGTAGGGCAGAGGGAAGGGAATTCATACATTGAGGCAGTGCGATGGAAATCTTCCCTCGTGGACCCCATTGGCTTTGGCGAAAACCAATTAAATGTAAAAGAGAACAAATGAAGAGTAATTTAATTTCTGTGATTGAAATTTGGCAAAGTGTAATCAATCATGTTAGTTACATTAACACGGTGATCAGTCTCAGTTACAGACACACACACACACACACACACACAGACTGATGGGTGGCTCCACTGGCAGGGAATTGTGGTCTTCATTAAAAGTGACTTTGGTTAAGCAAGCGCCGCAGATGCCAATTAGCTGAATTATGTATTTCAGCACTGAAAACAACTAATGAAAAGGATAGGCATTTTAAGTGAAAATTCTCATTTAAGAAGCACTACAAATCCATTACAGTGGGTAAATGGCATGGAGGAACAAATTTTGTCAAATTACTTCCTGTGAAATTCACACGCAAGTAAACAAATCTTATAATTGCCATCAAAACCTGTTAATGTTATAATATCTATCACGTGACCCTTCGAGTTTGCATCCAAAGAAAAAATCTCACACAATCAGTATTTAACACCTTTTTAAATATGGGAATAAAGGAATTCACAAAACTCCACATTTCTGTGCCTTCATGGAGTTGCTATACAGAAATATGTACTGTACAAAAATACTATTCACTGCTTGTATGGAAATAGCATGATTTTGCTCATATTCAATCAGAGCCTAAGGATCTTGTGATGCTATTCTTAAAAGAGAAGGGGGTTTATCCCAATGTACTGGCCAACAGCTCACCAGATACAATCGGTTGTTCATTTCATGACTGCTTGTGGGATATTACTGCGTGTCAATCTGCAGTGTTTGCCTACAAATACAGTCACTTCTGTTTATTAATGCCAATAATAATACTTACATTTGGTATAGGGCCGTTCACAAGAGGGGTATGTCCCAAAGAGCTTCCAGGATACACTGAGACATTTCAACGACAAGGGCACCATATCAAGCACAAAGATTATTATTATTATTGTTACCTCCAGTTACGTGAAATTTGTAGATTGGTTTGAAAACACATACATACCGATTAGGCAATTTCACGCCTAGGTTTTATAGTCAGGATTGTTTTTTTCTGCACACAGCCAGATGGCTCTAAAAGAGTTAAAGTGACTATTTGCCATTAAGCCTTCGTAACTGTCGTTATAAATTGTAATTATAGCATTTGTGACTCTCACCAGATGATAACATTCCGCCATCAGCTCCTACAAAGTTTGCGGAATTTAATCTAAAAGCATTTTTCCCTCGAATTACCTAATTATCTAGTAAAATTATAAAAGTCAAATCTGCACCACCAACTGTTCCCTGAACTGCCAGGACGTGCGTTGTTGCAAAACTGTAGTAAAGTGTAAACAAAAGAGCACCATTAAAATAGAAAAAACAAGCCCTTCACGTTTCGCATTCCCAGTGGTTTCAACCAAGGGAGCACTTTGCAAATAAACTGAGTCAGAGCGACTAATAAACTCCCGCTCTAATTACTGGCTGTAGTTGTATCAACTGAAGCAAATGGGAAACGTGCAACCATTAATTATCTAATGAGGCCAACAATACATCAGATGAGGTGGAGCTGATTAAATATTAAACAGCAGCATATGGAGAATGCTCTGAAGAGATGCCTGGCATCTGAGCACATGAAAGAACAAACCACATCATTCTGAGAAGCAAAGACAAGACCAGGGCTATATCAATGCACCAAAAAAAAAGAAAAAGGCAATTAAGTTTGAAATAGATGCGCAAGGAAACCGGCAGAAGGATAATAAAGCTTAGCTTCTGAAACGCTGAATGCCTTTAGACAAAGGGAAGACAGCAGATAAAAGGTAGAGTAGAAGGGGTGATGGAAAGGATTTCAAACTTAGTTTAACCTTCGTCAATTACACAAACACTTCCAGTTCAAGTATACACACACACAGCTGTGGAGCTCACTTTCAGCAACACTAATGTGCCTGAACCCAAGTCAGACTTTATCTCTAAGTTTATTGTGGTCCATAGATGTGCAAACTTTCAGCAGAAGAAGCCATTAAATGGGGGATGGCTGCACTGTAGCTGTTTCATGAATCTAAAGCAAAAATAGCACCATCGAACCCACACCATGCAGATTTACAGGACTGTATACCCAAATCTCACAGGTCAGGGTGTGTTCAGTGTGAGTTCAGCTCATGAGAATCTGCGAGAGGCCCGAACATGTCTCACACCAAGTGCATGGAATTGACAAGGTGGTACGAAGCCAACTTTTTTCTCAAGCTTCGAAGTTGGAAACTTTGCTTGGAGTGTGCTTTACATCAGAATAGTCAAGTGAACTTGCCGTCACCCTCAGCCAGGCAGATCTGTACCGTTGAAGCTCACACATTGGGATGTTGAAAATAATACTAATATCACAGTAATAAACATCAGGGGATATCAGGAAAAGAAAGCTGAACAATGTTTTTGCTGTGACACCAACTGTAGTATTTGAAGACTGTAAAGAGAGATATCACTATCTGTTCTCACCCAATAATCCTTCTCACCTTTAACCCCTTTCCTCCCCCCACCCCGCTCCCCCTTCCTCCGTGTTGCCTTTTCTCTACTCCCCCCATCCTCGTTTTATTAAAAAGGATAATTTTAATTTAATTTTTCCCCCACTCATTAAACATAAACCTCGTACTCACCTCCTCTGTCTCCCAGCCCTTACCGGCCATTTTTGCAGGGGAAGCAGTTTGTAGCAGTTTTAAAGGAAAGGTCACCATCGACTTTAAGGTCAATTTTCAACCATTTGAAAAGACAGGACTCCCATGATTAATGGGGGTCGTTTCTTAGGTGTCAAAGGTTAATCTGGTGAGTAAAAGCACATCGACTGCTTCCCCCCTCCCCCCACAGAACTGCTGACCGCTACACAGAAATTAATAATTAATGAATAATCCTTAGAATTGATATAGCACCTTTCACATCAGAAGAACATCTCAAAGCACTTCACAGGATTTACTGTAAAGTGCGGCGACTGTGTATATTGGAGGCAAACTGTTTTTCATGACTGAACTGGTGTAGCAACACTCAGGAGTTAGATTTTAATGATAGTAAAGAGCCTGTAGGACTAGGGTAAGTATTGACTCCAGTCCTTTACAAACCCATGGCTCCGAGTGGAGATTTCTCTCAGACAGGTCTCGGGACAAATTATTGATCATCCTGTTTAAAGGGAATGCTAATGACTGTACCTGGTGTTGTCGCAGACCGTAATGTATGTGCAAAATGGTTCAGTCAGAAGGACTAATGTGGCATTCCCATCGAATCAAGTGAAATATCTCCAGATTGTCTCCCTTTCCGGGGGTATTGTCATCGGCAGGCCACCATCATTGGGTTATGACTGACCCCCTCAGGGAACTCAATAGTAAAGCATAAAGGAACGAACTCAGAGGTTCCTTGGCTCATTTCCCGTTCCTGCTCTACACAGATCGATCTCTCCCTCTCTGGTGAGTATTGATAAGCTATATGAGAAGGTTACACAAAACACTGATCCTGAAAGCAAGGTCCTACTGTTGAACGCTTGTTTGCTTCACTGAACAATCATCTTCGATAGTCATTTTACATCTGTAATTGATTCTCAATATTACAACTAACGTGTTGATGGTAATATTAACTGTATCAGTGCCTTGTTCTTACAAGTGTTTTATGTGAACATCTTTTCCTTGATGTGTGCCGCGTCTTGAACAATTCTTCTACAGGATCATTAATTATGTCAGCTTGGTATCAGCTTGGCTCAGTTAGTAGCAACTCCAGTGCTGTAATGAGGGAGTGCTACATTTTTGGGATGCAGTACTTCAAATGAAACGTTAAACTGAGACCCCCGTCTGCCTTTTGGAATGGATATTAAAAATCTCATGATACTATTGAAACGTGAAGGGAATTTCTCTTGGTGTCCTAGCCAACAAGCCCCTACATATGTGGTCACCCATTTTATGACTGTTTGTGAGACACTGTTGGGTATAATTAGACTGCTAACTTTGTCTGAAAGTGCACAGTAACTAGACTTGCCAGCAATTACCTGTGAAGCACTTTTAGATATTTCAATGTTAAAGGCATACGTGGAGAGAAACTAGTTAACGCTATTCCTGGGGGAGCATGTCTGTACCGGATTCCAATATTTATCTATAATTTACTTTGAACCAAATTGGTAAAAGGAAACACAAACATCTAAGACACAGTGAAAGAAACCTGGGAGAGAATAGATGCCTAGAATTAAATCCAGTTGACAATGTAATTAACAGTGAAGATGAATACTGTCCCAGTGTGGAATGAACAATACCTGCAACTGACTTTTATAAATCTTTAAGGATATTTAATGTAAAATGCAGCAACAACATCTTGCATTTATAGAGCGCCCTTCACCTAAGAAAATACAAATTATGAAAATTATTCCAGGGCTTTCTAATTTTCTGTTTATTCTGATAAATTGAACTGCTGGAAACATGTAGACAGTGCGATTGTGGACATCCATGGCCAAGATCTTCTGGGAAGAGTTCTGTTCTCTCTCACATCTATAATATATATATATATAGATTGTATATGTCACACACCAACACACACCCACGCACAGACACAAACATCTCAGTCCAGCTTGCGTATTCTGAAGCATGATAATGGATTTTCACATGTGCCAGGCACCTAGCTGGCCAGAAGAAACAATTATTTCTCTCATCCTTAACAGCGAAATAAAATAGTTGGCTTTTAAATCCTTATCGGTGCCAACACACGTCATTTTAAACTGCAACCAATAACATGCCATTGAAAAGTTTCACTGGTTCTACTTTGTCAACACAATGACAAACGAGCTCTGGCTTTCAAAATACTTTGTCATCTGTATTTCAATGAATTCATACAGATGCAAAAATCACAGGGCAACAGCAGTCCAAAAAAGACATTGCATTTTGCATGAAGCGAAATGCATGTAATTTTTCTCTCGTGGTGTGTTTCTGTCCATATCATGCCAAAGGCTCCTAACTAGCAGTCTTGTATCCAAAGCATCTGTTCTACTGCAAGAGAGAGAGAGCTGAAATAAGCCCCTAATTGGCAGTCAATCTTATCCATTGTGTTGTCTTGCAAGAGACAGTGGTTAAGTTCAAAGTTGCCTCGTCGTACTGTCCTAGTCTGCTCAACATCAATCCAGTCAATAACCCATTAAGGCGTTCTGTTGGTCACTGGATACTGCTTCTGTCAGTGCATTTTATAGTGTAGAGATCAAAATACTTTTCACTGCCATAGAGTCCAATAGAGTTACAAAGCAACTGAGTGAAAGAATACCATTTAACTCGAGAGCAAAAACTCAAAATAATACAGATTTGTTAACAATTTATTCATGAAATAAATGGAAATATTTTCCTGGCATTGGATAGAATATTACAGCATGGGAACAGGTCCACATCTGTGCTAGTGTGTATACTCACAAGTCTCCACCCCTATTATCCCTCTCTCCTTTTCCCTTCCATTCCCTTCTCCCTCATGTGTGCATCAAGTTTCCTCTTAAATATATTGATGTTTCTTGCTTCAATCACAGCTCATGGCAGTGAGCTCCACATTCTCACCACCCTCTTCATGAAGAAATTCCTCCTAAACTCCCTTTTAGATCTGTTACCAACTATTTTATGCTTATGTCACCCGTTCACTTCAATTATGATACTTCAATAGACAGCTGCTACCCTATATTCGGGATAGATCTATCTTTAAATCACAAAAACAACTTTTACATGACATCAATTTTGGAAATGTTTTGTTAACCAAAAAATCCATAATTTTTACGAGTTCTGCAAATGTATATTGTGTACCTTATGAATATCCTGGACACCACTAACCTTAGCACATCTCCAGGGTGAGATTTTAAAAAAAATAAATACAACTAAAATATTGAATTGTGGTTTAAAAAAGTTTGAAAATTCAGATGCAAATAGAAAACAACTTCATCAATATGAATAGTTAAGCTTCAATAATAAAGAGGGATATCTCTAAATGTAAGAGAGGTAAACTCCCCACATCCCTTTAAAACATAATTATAAAGGAAGAATGTCAAACTCAAAAATAGGTGAGAAGAGCAAGAATGATGGTGTATGGAATCTAAATTTTACTCAAAGTGCAACAACTAAAGGAGAGAAATCTTCATTTCTTCATTTGGTTGCACTCCATATATCCTGAGTACCTTTCTCACAGTTCATCATTGGAAATATAGAGGACCCATCTATCTGGAACACAGTTTTACTGACTGCCTATTTTTTCTTGCGCCAGGAAAGAGATAATGTGCAGCTACAGTGGTTGGCACTGACTAGACAACTCTGAATTTCTATCCTATTCTATTGCTATCCCCACATCAGGACTTTGAACTCAGTCTGGGCTGATACTCCAGTCCAGGGCTGGATTTTATTTATAATATATAAAAAAACATTAAATCTGGATTAATGAGCAAGATATCACTGATTTACAACTCAGTAAAGAAATCTGTAGCTTAGAAATAATACACTAATGTCATTTAGGATCTGCTCCAGGAATGTACTATAATATAAATCCCTTCATAGGAACACTGCATTGTGGAGCAAAATATTCCCTTTAACCAATGGCAATGTAAATCTTTATGAACAATCGCTAAAGTACTCTTTCGTTAACCAACTGTCTCGAGTTTGTTGGCTGGTAACTAACATGTGCTGTATTATCTGAGTTCATTGCTATTTTGCACTGGTTTCGTCTACCACAGCCAACAAAGGTATTAAGTTGCCGGAAAGGACACAGGGTATTTTCTGTAATCTATAAGATCATGTCACTGATACAGTGCAACAGCAAAGGTCTATATCAAAGAGAAGGAATCCATACCGAATCCAGTTGTTAAAGAGATACTATCAGGTTCGGGAGATGGTGACCGAGAATGGTAAGCTGATCGTAAGCTGCTGAGGCACAAAGCCCCCACAACAATCCCCTCACCAATCTTTCATACCCCTTTGTCTTATAATAAATCAATTGACAGCATTCTGTGATGTCCTGTTTGAGAGCATACCTTTATCCATGGCCTTGCTCCCCTCTAACTCTATGACTTCCTAAACCCCTACCATCCTGCCCGCTTCCTCCGCTTAGCGGGCTCCGGCCTGCTTCACATCCCCCACCTCATCCGCCCTACCATTAGCAGGCAGGCCTTCTGCCACTCTGCCCCTATCCCCTGGAACTCCATCTAGCAGTCACTCCCACTCTCCCCCTCCCTCGCCTCCTTCAAGGCTCATCTCAAGACACTCCTCTTCGATCCCCAATCTTAACCCCCAGCTCGGGTTCGAAACACTGATTGTCCAGTGCCTTGGGACATTCTCCCGATGTGAAAGATGCTAAACAAATGTAATTTTGTCATTGCTGTTGAGCTCAAACTCTCACTAGTTAATTGGCGTATCACTTTTCCAAAGGTAATAATTCTTTCAAAAAAAATATGGTCACTCAATCCACGACTGTTTGTGGGACGATGCTGTGTGCAATTGGCTGCTGTGTTTCACCCACAAAATATACAGTCAACTCACTTTACAGTGAATTCTGTGAAGCGCTTTGAGACATTTCAAAGATGCGATAAGGCACTATATCAAATGCAAGGATAATTAATATTATTACTACTTTATGTCATTCCAGTTGTGTTATTTGCATTTGGTACAGGGTTACAAGATTTCAGTATTGAAATCTATTTGCAGCCCATTATGCCTAATCCTGACAAGCAGGAGAGAAGAGTTAGAGACTGTCTATAAATTAAGTATCATCTCAATGTCTCTTTACTCTTCCTGCCCAAGAGATTATGCTTTGCAACACTGAACTTGTCTATCATAGAATTATACAGTACAGAAGGAGGCCATTCGGCCCATTGTCTCTGCATCAGGTCTTTGAGAAAAGATATCCAAATCAATCCCACTCCCCTGCTCTCTCCCCGTAGCCCTCCAAACTTGTCCTCCCCAAATAATTATCCACTTCTCTCTTAGGTTGCAGGTGTATGTCAACGAAGTAGAAGAGGGCTTCCTTAAAGAGCATCTGCTGCTAACGTGATTCGATTCTTTGGTGGATGGATCGAATGCTACTTTTCCCCCTCACTCTGCTGAAGATTTCTTTATTTGTCCAGAAGCCAAAAACTGCACGTCGACAACAGAAGATAATAATGAAAGGCGGCGTTAAAAAGGATGGGTCTTAAATCCAATGTGAAGAGAGGTGGTCATGTGGTGTGCATCATAACATTAAAAGTGACGGTGTCCTTGTGATTTTATCTCCTTATTGCCACGTTGAGCTCCTCTGTGGTGCATTCAGGCTAACAAATGAAGAATAGTACTTCATTTACAGAATTAAATAGCATTTTATGTGTATAGGCAGAGCTGTAGATGTAGCAGTTGAAAGATTTATGTGAAAGGCAAAACACATTGTGTTCCCCAATGCAACTGCTAACATGAGAGCCGGTCATAACAGAACTGCAGTAATAGAGTGGAAAGCTATGAAAAACCATAAACACAGTCACTGCAATTGTACAATAATCAATCAGAGTTTATATATTACCCCAGTTAGGTCTGCACAACAAATCAGCCATTGCAACAGACAAAAATGACATGATTTAATCCCCGATTTAATAAAGTGAAATGAATCAAATCAACGGCGACAGAACTCTGAATCTTGCGAGCACATGCTGCATACACCGTTCATCATGCAGAATTTCGCTTGCACAAATGCCGGTGACCCCAAAACTCCACCCCAGGCCCTTGCGGCTTTTATTTCCTCTAACAACTAAGCTCTAGACTTGCGCAACAACAAATACAAGATACACAACCAGCATTACATGATGGATATCCATTTTCACAGGGCAACAACATTGCCTATTTGCCCCCAAAATGACCAAATAGTAAATCTATACAAATTATCATGGTTAAAGAAATGGTCCTTGGAAGTGATAAAAATGCAATTCTTCGGATCCCATCACTTGCACCACCGAACATTTCATTTCAATAACAGCTGAACCTAGGAACATCTGAAGCTGCTGTAGTTTAATCGCTTTTATAGCAGTGCACTGTGCAAGCACGCACCCTTTCTTCTAACTAATACACATTTAGATTGGAGTTCCGTTTGCGTTCTCTCTGGAGGCTTATAGCTCAGCGGTTAGAGCACTCACCTTGCAAGCAAGAGACTGGGTTCGATTCCCGGGCATGGAAAAATGTTGGGCACGATTCCTTACTCGCCTGTTTGCCAAGCAGTAAGTAGGAACACAGTTGTTAGTTGATTGGCGAATCGCTTTTCCAGAGGTAATAATCCTTTTTTAAAAAAAAATGGCCACTCAATCCATGACTGTTTATGGGACACTTGTTGTTGTGCCAATTGGCTGCTGCAATTCACCCATAAATCTACATTCAATTCACTTTACAGTATATTCTGTGAAGCACTTTGAGAAGTCTCCAAGACATGATAAGGCGCTATATCAAAGCAAAGATTATTATTATCTAGCACTGTTGGTCCAATGGAATTTCCCTGCCCAGTCTAATCACTCACTGACATTTAAGTTAAAAAGCATCTCCATATTAGAGTAAGGTTAGATGTGGAAATAATTACTCCCCCCTCCAAAAAAAGCCTTGGGTGACCTCAAAACCAATTCCAAAAAGGCAAGTAGAGAGAAAAATATACAGCGATGGGATTTTAAACCCACACCAGTATTCTGTATAATCTTGGTCTGCTTGCCTTGTTCTTTAAAATAGACCCTATAGCAAGTCTTCAATCTTGGTCCATTCGTAATCAATCGTTTTTTTCTCTCTCTCTCTCTCTCCGAATAAATGTTGAACGCAGAATGAGAAATGGGGCCATCTTCAAAGTTTTGGGTTATACAACCGCTCTGTGCTGGTGTAGGATCAGGCAAAGGGACAGATCCCAGCAGTGAACTTGTACAAGTTTCATCCCGGTACACCCACCCAGCAGTGCTATGGAAACAAGGTCAGCCTACAGCAGGGACACAGTATACAGGATGCTACTCTTTCATCTCACACTTCAAAGATGGCAGGCCTAGGTAGGTTGCAAGCGAATGCTTTTTTTGTAGTTACTTAAGCAAAAAAAAGAGAAACTTTGATTAGGAATATCAGTGTTAAAATTGTAGTTTGGTGACTTTGTGGGCAAAATTATCCCCGAGAGCACAGGAAGCCTTTCAAATGAAAACCAAACTAGAGTTGTAATTCTTTGGGGAAAAATATGAATTGTTTCTCAATTTACTGATTTTTTTTTAAAATACATGTTTTAAAAGAAAGCATTGTATGCTTGAAATTACATCTAAACTTAGTGTGTATCAACACAGCAATTTGCATTTACAGTGCCCCTTTATGTAGATAGCAGTGTAGGATGATGTGGTCTTATAATTTAGAATTGCGCAATAATTATGGAAAATGATTCAATTCCATTTTAAATTGGAAGCTGATCTTCTGTAATAGTTTTGGGCTTTGTATCTTTAACTAATGGCCAATTAGTTAACTATTGGTCAATTTTTAACCAATGGATAATTCAAAGTGTTACCTTGCAGAACTCAATGCGAAAAAGTGCTATCCTCCTGTTTTGATCGATGTCAATGTGTGATCTACGATAACAGCTTGATGGAGAAGGGTGAATGTTTAAACGACATTATTGCGCTAGTTCAGGGTTTATAGAAAGGCTGAAGTTTAAAATAATAAAAGGTCAAACCAATGGAAGTGATCCAAATGTAGAAAACAGTTGAAATAGACTCAGAATCACATCCTCAGTCCAGAGGTAACGGTGTATAAATTGCAATGGCATCTGTTGACTCAGTCCAGTCCACATACTAAATTAATTCTTGTCAATTTCATTGCTTTTGCTGGAACTTAACTTAGCTTCTGAAGTTAACTGAATATAGCACAATATAGTTGGGGGAAATGCTTCCCTCACCCATTGCAGTACAATTGAACTGATTATATATTGTTTGCTCAGGGTTCCTGTGAGCATTGAAACAATTGAAATCTCAGGCTGTGTATTCAATTCGATCAACACTAGGTTATTCGCTTAAAAGGATTTTTCCATACTTTTGCAACAATAATAACACTGAACTTGACTAATGATGATATTTGTGTTCCTTGCTGTTGAATGGAACCGAGCTGTGCGATGATTTATGTTCACTGTGAAAGCATTATGGGGTCTGGATTTCTTGTTATTGTCTATTTCTCATGCATTTTCCTCCTCCATATGGTTTCTCCCTAAAAATGCAATGTCCCTGCCAAATAAACAGTGTGTGAAAGTAATTTACCTAAAAAGTGCGAGTTAAAATGGGTTTGTGATTTATCTGACATATGTTCCACTCTGCATCTTCAAGGCTCACACATCATGTCTCAAGGATAATACACTTTCCACGCAGAGAAAGGAAATGCAAAGGGAAACAGCGTATTTAATGAGACTGACAGAAAACCACAGACCAAACAAAAAAATTCCTAAAATGCAGCCCTCAAGGAATCAACTGAAATGAAAAGGGTAACACGTAAAGAGCAAAAGGAAGCAATTGAAAAGCAAAAACGGTAGGTAAAATAGTTACTAAAAAAACAGTAGGAATACCATGAAGAAGTAAAGAAAACTGACAAGCTCTTGTTTTCTGATCTTTACGAAATAGAGTACTCGCTTCCTTATTCTGCCTCAATCTTATTATTGTCTCTTCCTTTTCTCCCTTGAGCTCATAGTCTAGGCTGACACAGCAGTGCAATGCTGAGGAGAAGTATTCCATTGGGCGCGTTTGAGATGTGGAACCGAGCACACACTATTTGACAGTGGAGGAGAGTAAAATTGCAGACCAGCCCAACAACAAATACCTGTACAGTGCCTTTCAAGTCAGGAGAACATCCCAAGGCGCTGGACAGTCAGCCCAATCCTACCCTTCCCCCTTGGGCATCTCCCAGCAGGGATGAGTGGGTACTGATCAGGAGCAGGAAACCTGACTGATTGTCTCTTCCCAAACCTTGTGCCATGGGGCCAATTTTAACAAGTTCCTTTCCTACCACCCTGGCTAGTATCAGCTATCTCAGGGATTGCATTTTGCCTTTTTCTCTCCAAGTGTCTGACTGTCTATATGTCTCTCTCTCTCTGCTGCTCACTTGAAAAAAATCAGCTCCAGACAATTTATTATGGTGCAGCATGATCTCTCGTAACTTACAGTTGCCGGGGACATAAGGTCTGAAGGTCTGTTTTGTACTTTCTTTGTCTAGTCAGTAAACAACAAGAAACAACTCCAGAGGTTGAAGTTCCCCTGAATTTAAGGCTAAGTGGCACAGCTGGCTATAACCATTAAAAAAAACCACCAGCAGTAAAAGTCCCTTCAGGATGTTGGCGCCTAAATTTGTTTTATCAAGTTAATGAGACCTCGGAGACCCTTGATTGCTTTGGCATACTTTTCATCAACATAAAGTACTTAAATAATAACTAAAGTCAGACTTGAATGTCTGGATTGGAACAAGGTTATATTTTACAAAGGAAGGCACAGCACGCCAAACATTTTGTTCTCTACCCAACAGCTCTTGGAAGGGATTCATTTAAGAAACAGCTCGATGCTGAGTAAGGTGGATATTGTGGAAGGATAAGATCAAATGGGCCTTGTAGAAGACCAAGGGTTTTCTACATCCAAACATCTCTTGTGATCTTGTGCTTAAAGGGTATCCAAACCAGACTGAAAATTCCACACGTGCATGCCACCAACACATCAGAATTTTCCAGTATCTGGAATTGAATGCAGACCCTCCCTGGAGGGAAATGTGCATTGGGAGTTTAACCAGATGAAATCTGTGAAGCTTGCCACTGACGGCTGATGTTCTGGCTACCATTTTATAATATTTCAGAACTAAAATTTAAAACGCATACAATACTGAAGCACAGAGTTCAAAGTTCAGACCTCGCTTCGAGGAACAAGCTTTTACCGTCAGCATTCGTCTCTCTTATACAAAAAAAATCCAAACGATAACAAAATGAGGCTGCTGGTAATGTTTTATTGTTTCACGTGGAATGGCAATTGAATACTTTTGCTCAGCCAGTTGTTGAATGCTGACGATAACACTTGGGTCCTGATGTTGACAGTTCTACACTGCCGGGCAGTGCCAGAGCATTGCATTGACATGCAGGGTTGGTGCACGAGTTCGAGCACTCTGGGTTAATGATCTCGACTGATCTTCATTTAGCTCTCTCACACACCATCGGAAGGCAAACAGTGAGAGGGAGCTGAATTAAGATCAGTGGAGATACAGCCATTAACTCAGAGCTTCAACTCTGCATGTTAATTTAGGTCCCTCATGCTGTTGGGCAGAGTGACTCCTCCAGGCCACTTTCCAGTCTTCAGCGCTCATTCTTCAAAGCAAATAATTACACTAAGAAAAGTCAATGATTCTTTGTACCAATTTGATTTTGAAATGGGTACCAATTGCAAACTCTCTTTTAAAAAGGACAATGTAAGAGGCAAGAGAGATCATTTTAGCAGTGTTATACAAAAACATTAATTTAATCTGTCCGGATATTTTTCTAATTACTCTTCCCATTGGTATACAACTCTGCTGGTGGTACCCATTATTTTCTTCCTGGGATGCTGTTCCACAGGCACTGATTGTATGAGCCCTGGTATCAAATATCAGAAGGCCACTCGACTGAAGAGGGCATCAATATCCCCACCCAGCTGCCACACACGCAGACTACCAATGGAGGGACCAGGATTAGAACACCTTCAGTTAAGCAATGTCTACTGTTATGCTTTTTTCAGCCTTGAAAGATTGCTGGCACATTTGTAAACAAATTAGAAAATGGTTGTACATTCTGAAGTCTAGACTAAAGTTTACCCTGCCTAGACCTGCCCTCCCTCTCTCCCGTTGAATTTTGGAACAAAACTTCTCCTGAACTTCGCTTTAAAAGAAGTTTGTCTTCAGTAACAGCTTCAAATATATTAAGTAGAACTAATCAGGCACTTTTAATCATGTTGTCCAATCAAGACTTCTGTTCCTGCTGCTACACCACATGCTTTCGCACTTGTACCACAAGCAAATAGCTGTCCACTGTCGCCCAGGGTATTGCTTAAAGGACGAGTGTTATCACAGAAGTAAGCAGACTGTAGATAAAATACAGTTTTGTCATCTTTGCTGCAGTATATTGCAATAGAGTTTCAAGTCAGGAGGACGTCTCAAAATGCTTCACGGGATCCAGTGAAACGTGTAGTGACTATGTTGTGTAGTGCTCTGAGACACTATCCTGCGTGAAGATCGCTATATAATACAAATAGTTGTTGTGTACTTTGAAGGCAAACTTGCACACAACAATAACCCATAAACGACCAAGAACAAATGGCAATTTTAGCTGGGGGACTGTTGGCGGGAAATTGGGAGAAATCTCAGTTATATCATTTTAATATCTTGTTCGATGATCAGAAATGCAGAATAATGAACAATGTTTAAAAGGAGCCCACAAAAAAAAATTCCAAAACAAAACTTTATTCAGCAGAGAATATCCCAGGTCTAGAATTTGAATTACAATTAGTCACAATTGCATTTGATACAGAGCCTGTAACGTTAAAATGTCCTAAAACAATTCACAGGGCTTTGCTGCCAAGTGTAGTCACTGCGTATTTATAACAAACCAGAAGCTAATTTGTACATAACAAGGTTCTACCAACAGCCTGAAGTGAACAACTATTTTAGTTGAAACAGAAGTTGCTGGGAACACTCAGCGGGTCAGGCAGCATCCATGGAGAAAGGAAAGCAAGTCAACGTTTCGGGTCCATGACCCTTCATTAGAACTCACCCATCTGCTGCATTTTGTTTATGACTGTTTTAATTGGGAGTCTGAGGAATATTGGCAACACCAAGATGCTGATCAATGCTCATGGCCCATTGAGGCCCGAGTCTGACTATAGCATTCCATTTACCCCACTTCAAGCGTATTCCGAGGTAGCCACTGATTTATCTCAGTGAAATTGCTTGCAGGTTGCAATCCCCTGTGATTATCACATTATGATTCCCTGCAGTCTCATTTGCTTGTCTAAACAACCCATTATCTACCTACTCACCTTTAGCTGGCACACAATGCCAATTGCCAATTATTACTTTGCTGTCCTTATCAGTGGTAATTTCGCTACAAATTGCTCTCGCCGTTTCACTCTATGGCTATTTGCACCCTTTCAGTAGCTGTTATGTCACCCTTAACCAATAATTGTACTCATTGACCCATCTTCATTGGTTTATCTTTGTGAACCATTCAATACCCTTAACTCCATCGCTTGTTCATTTTGTATCCCCGTGGATATTTCCACAAAATTAATAACATTTCACTATCTGCACACAGGGAGAACTGCAGTATAAGGTATGGTAGTTATCACATACTGTATCACATTTTCTCCCTCCATCTTATTCCTGCTTATTAAAATTGTTTTAACTGCCTGTTTACATAGATGTTAAAGATCCCACAACACTACGCAAACAGAAAAGGAACTTTCTCCTGGTGTCCTGGCCAACAATCCCCCCCAGATAAAAATTTGGTCATTTACTTCATGGCTGTTTGTGGGATATTGCTGTGCTCACCTACAAAACACAGTCACTACACTGTACAGTAAATGCTGTGCAGTGCGTTGACATGTCCTCCTGTTGTGAAAGCCACTATATCAAATGGAAGTATTATTCATTGTGAAAAATATACTGACCACAGACCGTGCATGGCAATACAAGTGGAGTTTCACTAGTTGAGGTCTTATACTCTGAATATGTATATTTTAGCAGCTTGCCATTTTCAGCAGTGGCAAACTTTTCTGCTGGTCCAGCTTGTAACCTTACCTGTGAGGGCTTTGGCTTGCAGCGTCAACAGGAAGAATGAGTTGAAGAATCCTCATCTCCAGTATCTGGTCCGCTCTTCTCAGTCCTGTTGTGATCCAGCCTGGCTGGTCCGTTATGATGTGTGAGCACCTGTTACAAATTTCTCTGGCAAATACTTACCTGGGTGGGAAGATGGTGATGGTGGGGGAGGGACAATGTTTTATTGAAGTGAACCATCCAATCATTGTTATTCACTTCCCCCAATCCGATCTGCTTGTCACAAAAGGTTTGCATCAATCAGTTTCTGTAGATAAACATTATGGCTGGAAGGTTGAGTGCTATAATTACTGCTAATTTGGGGGCATGTGGGCTCCACGTTCTGGCTATCCTCCTGTTCAGCCAGAATGAAATCTTTGGCAAGTCCATATTCCTGGTTTGCGGGAGCCTTTGCATCAGACGTCATCACATGCCTTCATTTGCTCTTTCATCTCAACTGGAATTATTGGCCAAACTGCAGTCAGTTTTGTGGAAAATGTAACACATGGGAATCTGACAGCCCCAATGAATATGTCAATATAAATACATCATTTCTCTAAAGTGCCTTCAGTGACTGTGAAACCTCAAGCACATTTCTACCTGGTGTTTACAGTCACACGATATTAGAAGCAATTAAAGGTGACATTCTGGCTCCCATTTCTGTAATATTTTTAATTATAGACTAGTTCGCTTAACATCACAGTGAGAAAAAATGCTCGAGCACTCCACAGGGTCCATCAATATTCCACAATGAGTCCAAAAACCTTCAAGTTGTTAGCATAGACTTATTAACAAAGGGTTATATGTTGAACACCTTTTGAAATGCTGTGAGGGTAACTGATTTGAGTCATGGGGCAATCTTGTGAATTTTGCCTCTCTGGATTTTCAGAAGATATTTCATGAAGATTCGGATACAAAGACGTATAAAGGAAACTAATACTTATAGAATCAGTGACAAATTGGCAAATAAGATTGATGTGGCAGTTGAAAGCAGAAATGACAGAGGCTGTTTCTAGAGGTAGTGACTACTATTTACGCTATTTATAGGTCATATGAATTTGAATAATAAATGTGAGGTAATGCACATACATACAGGAAACAATGAAGGTCAAAAGGTAATAAGTCAGAAAGATTTAGGATAATTCATTGATAGCATCCAGTCAATGGAAAGCTGTTATCAGCAAAGCCGGTCATGTGTTTGGCATCATCTCCAGGGTTTTTGTCAAAGCAAGTTTCTTTAACCTTGTACAAATCAATGGTGAGGCCACCTTTGAGAATGTTGCATGGATACTTGGGCAAGTTGACTTCAAAAGCATGTTGGTGCACTGTAGCAGGTTCAGACAAGGATAATTCCAGGATTAAAAGCTCAAAGCTCTAAAGAGACACTCATAAATCTCAACTTGTTTAAAACAGTCATTGAGAGGAGACATGACTCGGGTATTAAAATGATGAGATGAATGGATAATATCGATGCGGACAGATTATTTACCTTTGGACGATGAGTGCAGATCCAGAGATACCAGCATAACATTAAGAAGCCTTCAGATCCCCTGATGGCTGAGTAAGTAAAGACATCTCAAGGCGATAAGTCATGAAGATCGCAAGCTTGAGGTTCGAGATATATCTGAAAATATGTCCAGCTTTGTTGATAACTCTTTCACATTGACTGAACCCTTTCAGTGAATCATCCCAAATCTTTCCTTTATTTAAAAAAATCTTTGCTCATGAATTTCCCATATTGTTTCCTATTACTACACAATGATAAGTTGATTACACGCTGTTAGGTTCTGGTGGAGGAGAGAGTTTGCCAATGTGTAGGATTTAATAGAATTTTCCCGCTATAAGCCAAATCAACAAAGCCCCAAACTTAATAGCAACAGCCGAGTTCTAAAGCTTCTGGATGACTATCCTTGCATTTGATACAGAGCCTTATCGTTTTGCCGAAACATCTCAAATTACTTGTGCATTTTTCGCGAACACAGCGGCTAATTTGCGCATAGCAATATCTCATCATTATTTTGGAGGCTGCCAAGGTGACTTGATTTTTATGCACTAACTTGGATTTGATGACTCATGAGCTTGATGTCAGTCATTGGATTCCATGTGTCGAGGGGTAGGGCGGGTGGGGAAGAAGGAGGGATGAGGGTCACTGCTTTGGAACTCCTTTTAGTTTAACTTCTTGTTATCGGTTCCCTGAGGAGATTTTATGTAGGGCATCACGAGTACGTCTGCACTCGAAGCTTAGCTTTCAGGCAAATAGGGCGGTGTATCTCCATGTTTTAAAAGATTATTGTCAAAAAAATGTCAAAGCAAAGTGCTGTGCTTCGCATAAATGAATGCTAATAAATAACTCCTCCTCTAAGGAAGATTTGGCAAGTCATCATTTGCTGCACTTCTTACTCAGTTCACGGTGAATTTGAATAAGACTGGTTGCAGCAGGCTACCTGCTGTGGGGATGGTAAACACGTTCCCATTCAGCTGTGTTGCACACACGACGTGGTTCTTATGTGGTAGTTAGCGACAGAAGTTATCTGTCTATTAGTTCCTGGCAGAAGTAATCTGACTTGTCCTATGGTTCGATTTGGGTTTTTTGTAATCACTTACAGTCAATTCACTCTACAGTATATTCTGCGAAGCTCTTTGAGACGTCTCGAAGACGTGATAAGGCACTATATCAAATGCAAGGATTATTATTATTATTTACCACTGCTTAGGCCAATGATTAGTATTGTCCAGTTCAAGGTTATTATGCCGTCTATACAATGCGCGGAAAATAAAGCTCCCACATCATTTAGCAAATCCTTACCTGTAATCCTGTTGTTCCGCTGAGCGAAATAATGGTTAAAAGGATTCTGGTTTGTGTCAGGCGTGATATGACACAATAAGAGGTTCTGACATATTTATTAATGTTTGTCAACATTTGCTTTCTGTGTGTCGTGATTCTGTATAATTCTTATTCAGTAAAAGGACTGAGAGGTCGGGAATCTTGGATACTGCTCTGTTCAGTGTCTTTGGTGATAAAAACGGGGAAAATCCCATTAATGGATGGCATGGCCAAAGGAGCTAATGCAAGATATCTCGAAGCGATCACCACAGCTAACTGGAAACCCGAGCCGAGGTAGGTGGGGGGTGGGGGAAAGGTGTTGGCGGGTGGGGGGGTGTTGAATGGTGAACAGACGGGTTGAAATAGGCAAGGGAGAGAGGGGCAGGGAAAAGGAACTTTTGGACAAGAGTTTCAGAATGATTGACTGAAAGCTCATCCACCGATAACAAAGCGGATCAGGGTGGGGGACGTGAATCAGGCCGGAACTTGCTGAGGAGAGGGAAGTCACAGAGGAATGATGGATGAAGGCTGTGGAGAGAGGGATAGACGCCTATTTGCCAGTGTTGCGCTTTTCATCTTCCGCCGGCACTCTCATGGTTGCGAGTGGGACTTTGTCGTAACCTGCGAAACGTCTGCAAACAAGTTGATTGTCGGTTTAGTATATTGGATTCGGGGTAAAGTTTGTGCTATTCGTGACAGAAAGTAATAATAATAATAATCCTTGCATTTGATATAGCGCTTTTCACGTCTTTGAGACGTCTCAAAGCGCTTCACAGAATATACTGTAAAGTGAATTGATTGTATATTTTTGGGCGAAACGCGGCAGCCAATTGCGCACAGCAGCGTCCCACAAACAGTCGTGGATTGACGTGACCAATTTATTATTGTTTTTCTTTCTTGAGGGATTATTATCAGGCGTGCGTGTGGAGTAAGGAAACTTGCCCAAGGTTTCACCCTGCCGGGAATCAAGCCCAGGTCTCTCGCTTGCAAAGAGCTGCAGGACACCAAAGTGCTGGTTGCTCCACGTATATCACACACAAAAACTGCTCCACTGTACCTTAGATATACACCTTGTCAGAGCACGATGTCTGCAGTCTGGTGTTCAATTACACCTGCTTACCACAGCAGTCACTATCTGGCTACAGGTATCATAGCTGAGATGCTACGGCTGTGTTTGAATGTGGCCCGGCTTACTGCTAATAGATCAGATGTAGCTGGGAGCTTGCATTAGAAGATAAATCTGTGTGTCACTGGGTAAAACCATCAGTAAATAATTGAACAAGAGGGAATTAACCAATGTCAGGAATAGATTTTAACGGGTTTGCTGAGGTAATCTCGTCACTCAGAAGTTTAAAGATGTGCTTTTCGAAGAATTTTGCTTACATTGGATTTTTATATTCAGCAGATCTCTTTAATAGGGTTGTCTTTGGAAAGTCATTACCAAAGCATGTTAGACAGGAGTTTTCTGTCAATGAAGAGTCCTTAAAGAAATCTGCTTTGCATCAGCAACCCTTTGAAGAGGGCAGGTCTACTTGACTATGTATAACCATAATTGCTGAAACAATGTATTTGGACATATTTCTGAGTGTTCTGAATTCAGCAATGGTAGTTATAAGATACTGGAGACAAAAATATGTTGTTTTCTCTATCCCCAGGATTTGGATTATTGACGTGTACACATTAAGGTAGAGGTTTCACCTGTGCCTTGATTTACATTATTATCTTAGCATTTCAGAGCGTTGTGTTATTAAATAGCCATGGGCTCAACTGGTTAAACAGCATTCCGACATAAAAAGTCTTTTGGTTGTAAGAGCCCCATGTGAAGTGCAACTATTAATTGCCTCATTGCAGTCTTGACCATCCCATGAAATGTAACTCCTTGCCATGTAATGGTGACAAATGACACAACTGGTTCCTGCTTTTTATAGTTCTAATGGCTCGTCAAAATTATTGAAGGTTTCTTATTGAGTGTGGGTGGAATTAAATATGTGTAAAATCAACTGAATTATTGGTAAAAATGAATAAAATGCAATTGCCATGTGCAAGCATTGGGGAACAGATAGTGAAATACTTATCTCAAAAGCCACAGAAGCTTTAATCAGGATAACTTAAGAAGCAGCAATTATTTTAACTTAAAAATTAACATTTTTCCAATTATAGATTTTAACTAGTGGAATCCAAATTCTCAGAACTTCTTAGGAGTAATGCATATGCATGGCTCATATCCAGAATGTTTGGCTTCCACCACACATATGCAAATACTCTCACATGTACCCTACAATGCTTCCAGAGTTTGTAAGACCAGTTTCTCTCTCAGTGTGCTATCATCATCCAATATTTCAAATATTTAAGTTCCTCATTTTGTTGAGGGACAAAAAAAGTTCCCATATAAATATGAAAATATTATAGTGAGTTTAAGCACTTTGGGACGTCCTTATGACATGAAAGGTGCTAAATATATCTAAGTTTTTATTGTAATGTTTTTATTCGCAAAGAAAACTAAATTAAACTCTGTCCCAAAAATATCTTGTGAATTTTACGTGGGATTGCACATCATTGCAGGGAAAAATGGATGCTCTCCCATTTATGCCCCCGATCTCAGCATCAAGTGCTTAACGTCAGGAACAGGAATGTTGGATGAACAGTTAATATCTTAACTCTCCTTGAAGAAGGTGCCACATACCACTCCACCCCAATCCCAATCCAATAATTCAATCCTAACATTTTTCACTACAAATCTGCCTTCCTGTGGCTTTACGGGGTAGGATTCAATCCTGAAATCAAACTGTTTTATGCTTTGAGCCCAAGATGTTAGGACTTCATTTCATTAAGACTGTCCCCGAATCATTTCATGTCAGACCCTAAGAGCTAACAGGCAGAAGAGAGTTTCATACCATCAACGTGAGCGGCTTTTGAACCTAAGTCCTAGAAGTGAAAGACCAGCGTCTTAAACCTCTGTGCGCAAAATATTTTAAAACTGTTTAAATTCCTTTCCCGGGTTTTCAGGAGGATTTCACACACCGAACCAGTTTTCTTAAGACAACGGAACAGCGTGTTTATCGGCGATATTAAGCCCGTCGACGTCTCATTCGATTCGAAGACCTTCGAGTTTAACAAAAAAAAACTGTGACACTTATCAGTACTTTCAATTTTGTGAAATTTTATTGATGGTTATTGTTCAACTGATCATACTGCATGCACATACGATGACAAAGAGAAAGCCTGGCCACAACACTTTCCAGCAGGTTTTTTTTTTAATCGCATAGGTATCTCACAGCTGTGGGTTGATAATCACGAGTGATTGCCACGGTGGCAAACACGCTACACATGAGGAGTATTAACTAAGAATTGCAGCAAAAAGGCAGAGGAAAAAGATTTTTTTTTTGAAGCTGCATTATTACAAAAAACAAGGAGACCTGTGACAAACACCTCAACTTAGGTACCGGTAAACAGGACAAAGTGAACAGATTCTAGCATATGCACAGACAAGCTGCAATTTTTCAAGAGCGCTTGAACAAAGCTGACTTGACAACTTGCTTACATTGCACTTTTTTTTTTAAAACACTGAAAATGGCCCAGTGAGGCACAACTGACTACTTCCCCCATTTTATTTACTCAAATGTTGTCAAGACCCAAGCTTTTATTTCTTTTCCCGAGTGTGAAGACTTTTCCTTTTTTTTTATATAAGTCCAGTCCAAACATAAGAGGCCTCCTTATAAAAACAACATGACAAAATAAGGCGAGCTGTCAAGCAATGAAAAATTGCAATTTGTTTACACAACACAGTCATGTCTCAAAGTACCAAGCTGACAAAATACCATGATTATCTATACTTAATGATTGCAATACTTGTAAAATGCTTATATAAATCTGAATATGATTATCATGTATTCCATAAAAATGATACGTCTTACAGTTTGATCTACTATGCTAACTCTAAAACATCATAGGCTGTGTAATCTATAACTGAACGTCTCCACTGCACAATTTGAAATTTATTTTATACATTTTTTTTTACTGGTACAAAGAATCTAGTTTATTACTTTCCTTCTGAAAAAAAAGAAAAATATAAACAATGCTTTATCACCATTTTCTGAATGTTTTTTTTTTCTCTTCCCCCCTCCCGTAATACAAAAGTCAGCAATGATATCAATAATTTATATACTGGAAGTAATATAAAAAAGAATGCTCATTGATGGCCTAACTAGCAGATTTACTTAAATAGACCTATCTATGATTGAACTGCTGAATACTGCCTGGTGGAGTACCTTGAATCAAACGGATGCTCCTACTAAAACTTTATGTACAAGTGCCGAGAAAACATCCAAAAAACATAACCTTTGGCTTGAACAAATAGTGAATAATTTAAGACAGTTGATAGCAAGATACTTGGTGCAGAGATGCCCTTTATTGTTATTTTTGACTACTTTTTTTTTAAATTCCAGATTGACGCCCCCTTTTCCCTGAACCGCTTTTCCCCTCCCGCCCTTTCGGAAAGCAAAAAAACGAATTGAAATGAAGAAGAAACGCAAGAAAAAAAAAAGACTGCTTTAGTCACTTATACTCCTATATAAAATAAGTGAGAAACCTTTTCTCCCCCCACCCCCTCCCCCCTCACACACACGCACACACACACACACACACACACGCGCGCGCACACACACACACACAAAGAATTACTTTTCAGCAATTTCTTTCACGACCGTCTCTTTTAGTTTGGCTCTCGGTGATTGTAGCTCTCTTATAACTCAATAATCTCGCCGTTTCCTTTACCACCGGGGTGAAAAATGCTAGCAATTTCTAGAGATGCCGTTCGGACGTGCGTGTAACCTTCAGAAACCAAAGCCCCACAATATTAAAAATACACAGAACAAAAAAATATCTGAGGTATAAGATTAAAAAAAAATGCTGTATTTGTCCTTTTTTTTAAAAGAGAGAGAGAGAGAGAGTTGCTAAAATGATGCACTACTGCATGTATTGCAATACCCAGGCCTTGGAAAAGCTTCTTTTTTTCCCCAGCAGAAGATTTAATGGTATGTCATTTAGTATGGAGCAAAACGGCTGTATCCCCCTCGGTATATACTAGCCTGCAATGAAGAAAGAACGAGACCGACATCATCAGCAAGGCTCCTAGTCTTGGCATCAGTCAAGGGTGCAAAAGCATTCTGAAACAAAGTGATGGATTTAATTATCAAAATGACTAATTATTCCATTAAAAAGCCAAAAACGTTCAGCTAGGTGATACTCGGAAAATGAGAAATATAATAACGTTACATGCATTGCATTTGCCAAGAAATTAAGACATTCATCAAGTTTACTAGTAGGATTAATGTGGCGTTTTAGCTGCTGTTAGCGGCCGAGACAAATTCAATTAAGTTAAAACTTGAGGATGCGGTGGCTGAGATTAAACAAACAAACAGAAAAAAAAGGGCAAGACCCATGCAGGAATGAAGAAGAAGTGAACAAGATAAAACAGTGCAATAAACTTACCACGGCACCAACGCCATAGGTGGCTGCTGGAGTAAGTGTGTGGTGGTAGGGGTCTGCAGCATAAACTCTTCCGTAACTGTAAATCAAAGAAAAACAACATTAATCTTTTTTTGGGGCCACGCAGCGCTTTCTTATCAAGAGAAAACAAAACAAGGCTTCAACAAAGCTACAGTATACTATAGATATCAACTGCTAGGGTTTCGACACAAACGACGCTGTTTAATGTATGTTGGTAAAGTAATGCCACAGGAACGCAAAAAAAAAACACACACACACAGAAATATAGTGACAATGGAGCAAAGCACATTCAAGATTGTCCATTACATCCACTCTCGCCTCCTACAGCGTAACACGTGAACTCATCTATTTAGGCATTTGGCCTTACACTGCAGCCAGTAGATTGATTTGCACAAGCACACCACACCACATCACATGAAAAACAATGATGCCCCTTCATGACATAGAGAGCAGGAAAAATGCCTAAGACTGAGTTTGTTACCGATCCTAATGCGCTCCAAATATGTACAGGGAATGCAGGGAATATCTCTGTGAGAATCTTCGTCCTGTCACATGAGTTCACCCTTTGTGCAATATAAATACTACAAGGAAGGAAAATAGTAGTCGGGCAATTTAAATATACAGTATATATGTGTGTGTGCGCGTGTGCGTGTGTGGAAAGTACATAACCATGTGAATCTTTGGATTCAGGTTACATCGATCAATAACTCAATATTTGCTCTCATAGCTTAGGACATCAGTTAAGCTTTAGATAGTAGTGGAACCTACCTCTACCTTACAGTCAACATTTATTTCTATCTGGTTTGCTTTATTTTTTTAAAAAAACAGGGTGTCAATTATTCAAAACTAAAGGAAGGAAAAGATTATTCTCCATGGCAGTTTGAATATCTTATTTGTTTCGATGCCAACCTGAATTTGCTTCTGTCTACCTCTGTCTCCCTTGTTGCTGAAAGATCATTGCTGAATAAAAGAAGGTGTCAGCAGGCAACATGTTTTGGTGACAATAGAAAGCTTGTTCAATCAGGTCTTCGCTAAAACAGAGCTCCCTTCAACTAATTTCTAAGAGGGACATTTTACAAGTACACATTTTCCATTTTGTTTTCCTGCCACTCTAGGAAGGCAAGTAAGGGTGGGTGTGCTGGAAAGATTAGATAAAATGGACCAAAGGGCCTTCTCCACTTGCACCTCGCCTTGTGATGGGTTACGATTAAGCTACAGCCTTTTTTTGAAGCTTAAGTGAGCCGAGACCACCTTCTTCAGATGATATCACACTTCTTGTGAATATCTGAAATGCAGTCAGTTTGACAATCCAGAGCCAAAGTTATTCTGTCAGTTTTCTTTTGAAGCAATGGGAATGTCACACTAGAAACTGCAGTAAAACTTGTCTTTCATACACTTCAGCTGAGGTTGAGAGCTCAGCGATGTATTCAATAATGGTGACAATCCCACTTTCAACCATTCCCGATATGATACATTTTTTGCACAGGACACCCGAAACACCCAGAAGTTTGGAAGAGAACTTCTGGGTGCTCCTGGAAAAACTTCTGGCTGTCTCAATCATGTCGATCTGCAGAATTTATTTTCCTCAACCCAAATATTTTCCCATTTTCTGGGCATTTTTACAATCAATATTGTCATTGAAGAAAATGGCTATGTCAAGGGCAAGTATAATTGATGGATGTCTTTAATTCAGGGCTTAAGGGGAAAATAAGACTGGAATACTTTTAACCAGATGAAACTGTTCAGATGGAATTTCTTTTTGAAATATCTAAGAACGTTTATATTTAGGTGACATTAGTAGAGGAGGATTATTTTAAACATTTCTTAAAAATACAAAAATACAAATGAAGCAGTGATTCTCTTAATAAATTGTTACTCGTGAAAAAAAACACATTAATTTACTTTTAATCAACTGGGATGAGCAGCTTTTTCATTTCATTGCTTGCTTGCAGATAGTTGTCAATTCTGCAATGTTTAAGGTCCTGCCCACTGGCTTCAATAAAAGTGTAAGTAACAGATTAACGTCTAATAAATTGCTTTACTGTGTTTGAAATCAGCTTCTGACTTCCAAGTTGAACGAGTGAAGCAACTGAGAGCAGGAAACAGTACTTGAAGTTGCGTTTCAAAATGGCTTTCACCAAAGGCAGACAAGAGCTCTAGGCTACTAAGTTCCACTAAGTGCTAAAGTTAGAGATGATCACACAACGTACTGCCAGAGAAATCATTGGGATCATACCTAAAACAGGAGCACAAATTAATCACTTCATCTGCATTTGCACTACACTCGTGTGAACTGATGTCTTCTCAAAGCAAACTTCCCCATCCAGGTTCATCCAGGTTCCAGATGACAAGATAGCAAGACTGGTTTGGATGAAGAAGGCCCTCTGGCCCACCTGATCTCATCTTTCCAGAACGCCCACTCTGCCATCCTCCCATCACAGCATCAAACTGTTACTAAAATAAGACCCAATGTCCTGGCCTCAACCACCCCCTCAGTCATCAATTACTCTCCGGGTAAAGATCACGGAACCCAAACCAGACCTCATTTGTAATGTCAATTTTGGTGCCATTCGAAGTAGCACTGAAAGTACAGAATAAATAGGACATTTCGTCCACAAATATACAATCAATTCACTTTACAGTCTTCTGTGAAGCGCTTTGAGATGTCGAGAAGATGTGAAAAGCGCTATATCAAATGCAAGGATTATTATTATTATTATTATTCACCTGTCGAGATTCAGCATTTATTATTAAACAGGGAAAAGAAAACTTTTGGTTTATTTATAATCTAAGATTGCGTTCAATATAAGCAATCTTTGATATTTGTTAAGTTGCTAATTTCATATCTGTGCTTAAACCAGCAAAAGTGGTACGACACTTTGAAGTACAAGTGCCATTGAGGTTACATCTATGGTACTTGTTGGGAGGCACAGAAACCCTCTTCGCCAGGAGACTTGGTGAGTTCTGGGGGCCTAATGAGGAATAGGAAATAGTTTAGGCAATGGGAATGGGGGAACGAGATGGAAAACAAGATTTGCTACTCGCAAAGAGATGGCAATTAAGAAAATTTGGAGATGCATTGTTCAACTAATCCCTGGCAGTTAATGGATCACAGGGTGACGTAATGGTACCAAGGGCATGTAGAGCTGCTCTAAAGGTCAGGCATCAGTGCAATGAAATCTCCTGTAGGTCACATAAAATCAGATTGTGTAATGACATTTTTCGAAAGTTTCTCGAAACGTTTCGTTACCTCCTTTCTTCTGCCTTTTTTTTAAACAAACAAAAAAAAAACATTCACAATGGTTTAGGTTACGGTTCTTCGGGCCTATAAGAAAAAAGGTTTGAAATCGGATCAATGCTGGTTTTGCAGGAAAACCTGTAAGTTTTGGTCTGCTTCTGAAGAAGAAGAGAAGAGAACTGGAGTTCACTTTTATTGCTGCTTCTCGTTGGGAGTCAGTGAACGCATATTTCGAATGCTGACTCAACTCCGATAAAACACAGGGTTATCCAGGAGCTAAATGGGATTCAAAGGCACACAATCTCCGGGATAATGTGGTTCATTTCTGGGAACTCATTTTTGTTCTCCTAGGAGGTGTTAAAGATTTGACGGTCGAGATATTTAACAGGAAATACCTTCACCGTGTGCTACTTGTCACCGTATAATTTTGAAGTAAAGCTCTGCCAATATCAAAAGCCATTGGAGCTGACAACACGTAAAATATGAGCAAAGGTACCAATTGAGCCGTGTTCCTGCAAGTCCTAATGAGCCAGGCTGGCTGGTCTGTCATCAACAGAGCCTAGGGATATTGCTGACCTGGCTGGCTCGGAAACCGGATTCCCAAGACTCAGAATGTTATGAGCGATCATATATTACATATTCAGTTCCACCTTCAGAACTGAAGGGGAGAAAAATTCTGAAGTTAATGACCCACAGTCAACGGGTTAAAATTCAGCTGACAGAGAGAATATTTTACAAGCTAATAATTCTACAGATACCACCAAAAAAAAAAAACCTGGTACATTAGTTACACAGCAGAGAACTAGATCCTCAACTCTTTATTCATGTGCTTTTCTCATGTAATTATGAATACCATCAAGTCTGGATAAATGCACACCTGATGCAGATCAAATTCAAATTCAAGCGTGCAATTTCCAGGCATCATCCTCATTCTCCCTGTGATCTGGCTGTCCTGATCCAAGCAAGACATTTCTTGGTAAATTAGTTAACCATTTATCAGCGTTCTGCTCTATTATATTCAAATTGTTGAAAAGCAACGCTTGCTCAACAGTCAGACAGATTGGCATTTCGAGCTCACTGTTGCACAGCAAAGGAAGTCACGTTTAGGAAGAACAAATAAGACAAACAAGAGCAATGTTTAGTTTTCTGTGGTTTTTTTTTCTTTGCAATACATCTTTAGTCAGTGTGTACCATTCATCAAATGGCTGAGGGGAGAGCAGAGCGGTCCCCAGCCCCCAGCCCACCAATCCCCCTTAAATGGCTTTTTACAAGACGCATGAAGTTACATTTTAATGAATAATTAACACTCGCTAGATTTTCAGTGCTTTCTGTGTGGCTAGATTGGTGACCCTGGAACAGTGACAGCACGAGCTATGGTGCCCGCCTGCTCACACCGACCCAGAGACAGAGCAGCAGAGATCCACTCGTATCTGCTCACACGCATGCACGGAGGGTTGTTGAGCAAAGTCCTGTCACTGTCAGTGAATTTTCTTCCCGCTGAAGAGAGCTGACGGGACAAAGGGTAAAATACGTACAGTACGGTTTTAAGAAAAACAAGGCAGTCCGTTGCTATTGCTATACTGCACCCTTGGGTTTATCATGAGGACAATCATGAACATTTCACTGGGCCCAAAAGCGCAGTTCAATGACAGCTTTAAATATCATACACCTCACTGGTACAGTATTCTTCCCGAATGCCCTTTATATCTCTCAAGTTAAACCACATTTTTTTTAACCGCAGTAAAGTACGTTTGTGCATATAAAAATACGTGTTAACTCGCGAACAGAAATGGAGAGTGCGCATCCTCCACGGATTTGTCACCTCCTTTCAATCGCATTATAATAATAATAATCCTTGCATTTGATATAGCGCTTTTCACGTCTTCTCGACATCTCAAAGCGCTTCACAGAATAGACTGTAAAGTGAATTGACTGTATATTTGTGGGCGAAAGGTGGCAGCCAATTGCGCACAGCAGTGTCCCACAAACAGTCGTGGATTGAAAGTGACCAATTTATTATTGTTTTGTTTTGGAGGGATTATTATTAGGCTCTGTGTGGAGTAAGGAAACTTGCCCAAGGTTTCCCTGCTGGGAATTGAATCCCGGAGTCTCGCTTGCAAGGCGAGTGCTCTAACCACTGAGCTACAGGACTCCACACTCGAAGGGGTTAATATATATAATCCTTGCATTTGATGCAGTGGTTTCCAAGTCAGGAGGGCGTGTCAAATACTTGGGCTTGTGACCCCCAGGGTTGGGAAGCGGGAAAATAAACATTGATTATTTTCGCTCCTACACTCATCCCTTCTAGGAAGTGTCTGGAGATCCATTTGAGGAAATGTTGCTGTTTGGGTCTGATATATCCTGTTGTCAAACCCTGCTGACACTCACTGCGTATTCTTACACAACTAAATGATCACTGTATCAAGCGTGGGTCAGCCCTTTCAGGTAAGCAACAGAGAGAATTATAGAGGGGGTGTGGGGGGGGGGGAAAGAAACCCAAATTACTTGGGTTAAATGTGTATAATCTTGCAGTTTGTATATCTGATATGGCCATAATATTTTTTGTTAATCAATGTCGCTTAGCAGTGTGTTATGAAACGTTTCTCACTGCAGTGAAATAAAATGGTATCTTGAACCGCAGTTCCACCAAAAGGACAGGAAAAAGGAAATATATAGCACCAGCATAAGGTCGGCAAACACGACAGCAGAGCTCAAAGGGAGTGAAATGCTACCAGCGTCCGGGTTTTATTTTCTTAGCGTTTCAGGCTGTCCAGGATTTAGTAAATTCTTAAATGCAACCTTCGTTTTAAAAACTGGATTTGACTTCTTTTGAGAACGACGAAAAAATAACAATTGCAAAATTACCACTGAATTCAGCAAATTCGCCCAAATTCTGGACGCTCTGAAATACAACGTAAATAAGAGTAAACCTCGATCAGCGGGATTTTTTTTCCCCCTCGAAGCCTCTCCTCCATTTCCACACGATACATCTTAGCACCACACATCCAAAATCAATGTTCCAATGAGAAAATAGGTCTATAAAACTCGCCTGATATACACGTGATTTAATAGCAGCTGCTGACACAAAAATGCACTCTGCAGCCTATTTACATGCAAGGCACCTCACTGAAAACGTCTGCACAATATGGACTCACTGAAACTAACCCAGGAGAGTTGACAAAACAATGTACGAACAGAACAATTAATGTGTCTGATATCCACTCAGGAGTCCCCGTGCATTCAAGCACCAATACACTCACTTGTCTGTTATTCCTGTTCGACAAATTCTCCACCTTTGTTTGTCTACAAAATAGTCACTACACATTACAGTCAATCCAGTGAAGTGCTTTGAGACATCCTACCAATGTGAAAGGTGCTCTATCAAACACGAGGATTACTATTATTTCTATGTGTGGTGCAGGCACCTTAGCCCCACTGTCGTACCAACAAGCTCAAATCACTCACTGCTTTGAACAAAAAATGTACAGTCATTTCATTGTTTTATTTATTCCATGGTTCATCGCCAATCTCTACTGGGTTGTGTTAAAACGTGTTCAGGGACACACAATGCAAAATGCGGTAAACATTTCAAAGCGGTAAGCTATCAATTTCAGTGCAGGGAGACTCATCACCTTAGAATAATAATTGGAAATTAATGATAGATGTAGATTAAGCAAACAGCGTGACCCTGCGTGAAGCGGATTGATGAATCTGTAGTTCAATCTCATTGATTGCTCAGCGAGTGCAACTGTGGGGGAAAAACATCAGTTTTATTTTCGTATTCAACCAAGGAAGTCATGCAAGAATTCCATACTTTTTGGCATGAGATGTATAAGAGGTTTAGGGCATTTGCCAAGTTCCCCTTCAACACTGCACAAATATTTTTTTCAAGCGAGTTTGGCAACTTAGCAGAGAGGCGGAAGAAGTGAGTATGATGGGACTATAATGACCAGAGCCTCCGCATGGGGGTAGAGTAGTTAACAGCCATATTACTCATGTTTTATTACAGGGCATCAGTGAATAACTTTCAGATCTCAGTGCCCAAGAAAGCAACACCGTGGACTGAGTCATTTTAAAACTGACTGGATAAGAATCACATCCCATTTCTCTCTTGTTTTACAAGCTAACATAACAATAATAATGATAATAATCTAGGCTGTATGCTAACTAGATCACGTGAAAATAATAGTGAATTTAATGTCAGGGTAATTGCGCATTTTATCCTTATTCTTTTCAGGTTGGACATTTGCCTACAATAAAGCTTCTGGAAGCCGAAGCTGTCAGTTCTTTGCAACACCTAACAATCTAAAGTGCAGATCATTTCACTGACTCCGGGCGAACTTTGGAAGTTGACTGACATCCAAGTGTGGATGACACCAAAAGAGCCTGCAATGTCTCTGCTCCCTTGCGACTGACAACTGCGGCTATTCTGAAGCACTTTTGTCAAAAAAGCATCATCTGTCTTCTGCTATTGACCATCGCACAGGTTGCTTTTGAACTATCTCTACTGGAAAGGGTATTGAAAGATTCAAATTGCACTCTCTCTCCTTTCAGAAATCATCCCATCCCTGCTTAATCCTGTCACATTTTTGCACTCTGTCACATTTGACCAAGCATGTGAGCTGACCTGGAATTGTAAGCACAAGGCAGACAAGCTGTCAAGTAGATAATGACCACCAAGCTAAAAAAGATGCCACTATGCTCATTGTGTACAAGTGAAGGATTAATGTAGACTGTAAAAGAGAAAGGAGGTTCTATTTTAAGTATCTTAAGACCTTATCACGGAAAGCCCTCACTGCCTATCTTTGCTCCGCTCAACAGCATTTCTTTTCAATTATTAGAACCTCACTCAAGACTCCAAACAATTGTGAGGCATTTTTTTTCTAAAGAAAAAGAAAAAATTTGATTTGCGTGTTGCAATTTTCTGCCATTCCTTTTTGCCAATTTAATTTCGTAATGGCATTACATTTGTCAATGTCTCTGTACGTGTCATTAAAGTGAATTCGATACCCTGGTGTTGGAGCCTATTGTATGTTCAGGTGCAATTATAACGGAGCTCCTTAAAGAGTTGTACTGGATTATGATTATTGGAAAGAAATCATCCAGTTTTCTGGCAAGCATTTTTTATGGAAAATCATTGGTAATCTGTACTTTTTTTTTCGTTTCACTTCACTGGCACAAAAGTGTTGCCACACTGTCCTGTCACCTTAGGGAACTTAGATTTAAATTCCGCCCAGATGGAGCCAAACTACAAATCGTGCCAAAACTATTAAGCGAATGCTCAAAGAACCTTGTTCTAAGCCTAGAAATGCCTCTCAGCCTTAGCAAACCATCATCATCCTCAAGATCCTAAGGCTCAGTGCCGTTCACTTCAGGAGGACGTCCCAAAGGGCTTCGTAGAACATACTGTAAAGTGTAGCGGCTGTGTGTTTTGTAGGCAAACTAAATAATATGAAATAATACCCAAAACGCAAGACTTTATTTTTGCCTTAAAAAAAAGAAACGTCTTGTATTCAGTATTGATTTGGAAGTCGGGTGCTTTTAAAGGTTTAAGTTAACAAGTTTGAAGTGCAACATGCGATCAGAAGGCCTGTCGAGGATGGGCTGTACGTAGCCTGAGAAAGGAGTGTGTTTGATGCCCCCAAAAGGTCTGTTCCTACTGTGGGTTGACAACAGATAGTTCGCAATCATATTTGACATTTCACAAGTGTCTGTTTTTCGTACACAGACGGGCTTGACTGAACTGTTGAGTTCACCGGCATTTCATAAGTGGAAAGGCTCTCAGACAATGAAAGAGGAGAGTTGGAGTGACAGGGATAAGAAAGATCAAGCTTCCAAGTCATCGAGACTCTGGTGATAGTAATATGGTTGAAAGGGAGAAATATTGAACTTCTAAATTCCTAGAAATGTTAAGTATCCCCCTCACCTTGTGGACCACCCTGTCCTTTCATCCAAACCCCTGTCAGCTCAGTAAAGGCAGAAGTCATGAGAAGGCAATCATTAGAAGCCTGATAGTAATGCCCGAGCATTTGATAGCACCTTAACACATCATCGGGATGTCACAAAGCGCTTCACACGATTTTACTGTGAAGTGCAGTGACCGGGTATTTGCAGAGAGGATGGAGCTAAATTGGAGATTAAATCACAAGACTCCATCAGGGAAATTCACTGAATAGTTTATAAAGGAACCAAGAGATGTATTTCTTTCAGCATCCTATTGATGTATGCATAATAGTATTAGTTTTCTTTGGAAAATAGATGACATTATACACTAATAAAAGGGCCAGCCATAAAATGAACCAATTAGAAAATGTACAGCGCATTGGGACATGTTCCTGATGTGAAAGGCGCTATATAAATGCACTTTGTTGTTGTTGTTCTATTTGCGGGTTTTGAAGTTCATCAGCCAACCCATTAAACACAGTAATGCTCTGACATAATACGTTTTTCATCAGATTAGCCAAACAGAAATATATCTCGTTCTCACATAAATCCTGTATTAATAATTTGTAAACTGGCAAGTGGCCAGAGAAAGATCCTTGTTGAAATCAATGATGGATTGAAAGACTTGGAATTAGGTTGAGAAAACACCGCAATGAGCTTAAGCTTGCCTTCATTATTACTGTTTACAAGGGCAAATTTAAAGCACTTTGACACAAATCCATATTTAAGTCTAATCATGCCTTCACAAACAATCCTTTTAATTACAAGATAACAACGTTGGTTCAGTTGAAGAAGGCCATTAAGCTCATTTCATCCTTCCAGAATACCCTGTCTTCTACTCTGCACAGCATCAAGCTGTTTTTTTTAAATGAGTCCAGTGTCCCAGTCACAACCACCCTTTATGGTAACTTGCTCCAGTGATTAAATATCCTCTTGATAAAGAAAAACTCTCTGGTGTCTCTTCTGAAGTTGCCCTATGCAACTCTAAACTTGTGTCCTTTGTTTTATTATCTCGACCCATCCAAAAGCAAGATTGAAGATCCCTAACTTAATAACAATAATAATCCTTGCATTTGATATAGCGTCTCATCACATCTTCGAGACGTCTCAAAGCGCTTTGCAGGATATATACCGCAAAGTGTAATGACTGTACATTTTGGGGGCGAAACAGGGTAGCCAGTTGCGCACAGCAGTGTCCCACAAACAGTTGTGGATTGAGTGATCAAATGATTATTATTATCATTATTTTGAAGGGATTATTACCGCCAGAAAGCATTCAAATTTTTTGGGGGGATCACTAGGGATCTTTCCTCTGACCATCACAGCTTGGGTGCTTCCTTATGTCATTGTAACCTGTGCAATACTCTAGGTACAGCCTAGGCAGAACACTTTATAGCTTGACCTCTGGGGATTTGAACTCACAAAGCTGCAGGGATGTTTTAGGTAGAATTTGCGCGTTCAGGCAGATGCTGTGCAAGTATCGCAATGCCTAGCCACTGTGAATAAACAAAGATTGTTGGCTTGAGAATATGAGCTGCTTCTAAAGTTAAGAGAGTTTTGTGCTGTGTTTATTTTTTACACGCACACTCTGATGATCACAACAAATATACTTTTGACCTTACCACACCACCCATGACATTGACTGATCCCATTGATTTCTGGACATACACTTAACATTGTTTAAGCCTGTGAGCACTTTTTATCTTTTGTGTGGCAATTCTGACAGATAAACCAGGGAGCATTTTTTTTACACTGTCCTCCTGTTTGGCTGATCCACCAACTTCAGTCAACTCCGCCAACTAAATCCACCTCTGTCCTCTTCCAGCCTAGGTGATTTGCTATTTTCACCTTGAGCTAAAAGATTTCAGCAGAGCTTAACCAAGCTTTGATGATTATTTTCTATCTGGTGTTTTATGAGCAAACATTGGTGCACTTAATCATAAAACTACTACCTCCAGCCTAACCTGGTTTGTGTCGTCTTTGCCGAGTTAAGTATGATTTCTGAAGTCATTTTGCTTTTGCAACACAATGTACCTGAAAGTTTTCAGTCACATTTTGTTCCAGTAATAATTTTTTCTTTAAAAATAACGTCTTGATTCTGAAAGTGCATTTTCCTGGTGGAAAATATGTGGACCCAACATTGCAGAGGAGTGAAGCATAGAGCAAATTTGAATAGCAGATGCTAAAAGAGATCTGCTATCATATTGGCAATTCCTCTTATGATCATCTTGGGTAACAACCTCACTGATCTGATATAAAACCAAAATACTGACTGAAAACACGAAGCATGACTTACTGCCAAACAAAAGACATGCAGTGTAAATGCAGTCAAACCAGATTGGATCAAGATCGGGCAGGATGATGAACCTTTCCATCTTTCCTGTCAAGCTACGCATTATCCCATTAAACTTTCACGGTAATGAAATTTTAATACCAGCGCTCTCTGTAGTTTATACGTGGTGACCTTTGCTGTGGCTTACGGTATTTGTCAAAAGCTTCGCTGAAGAACTGCTCCGAGTCCACTGTGTATTAAGTCCAGCTAAAGATAACAACATGAAAAATACTCTAGATTCTGGCACAGGAGGTTTCGGAATTCTGGCTGTATTTTTTTCAACAAAGCCCATGTCTGATTGCTTCTGTTTGAAGAGATACCATTGTTACGATGAACTCATCTCCAACTGTCCATCCTGATATTGTTTTTTTGTTTGCAAATTAAAGAACTTAACAAGGGCAAAGCTGAAATAGCCAAACGATGTTCTTTAACCAATGAAAACAGGAGAAAGGAAGCTCAGTGTATATCCCACAGGACAACTGCTGGCACTTTTACAATGACAGCTCAAAAACTACTTGTTAAAATGGAAAATAGTGCTGATGTGTAGAAGCTGTTTCAAACCAACTGTACCTTCTCAGCCTTTAAAAGTCAAATCTCAGCAACCTTAAAGAAAGCTAAGTAACACCTGGGTTATGTATTACCGCGCTTTGTGAATGAAACGGTATATTGCTCAAGGAGTTGAAATCTAGGTACTGATGTTAACTAAAAAAGGGCTTTGCATGTGAATTACTGTAGGATACCACAAAAGATATAAATATCACTGTGGATACATCAAAAAGTATCAACAATTATTACCTGAAGAGGTGTTACAAGAAATTTCATCTGCTGCAACGAAGACGAACTGATTTCTGCAAAAGAAGATAAAATTGACAATACTGCTTGCTGACAGAGCACGTTTGACTGGAAGATGTGCTATCTGCCCGTTGATTTAAAGATGGGAAAGGAGAGTGGCGGTGGTGGTGGGGGGGGGGGAGGTAATACTTTATTTAAATGGATGTGAAAAAAGCTTTATAGAGAAACTGGGGAATTATTTTGTTCATGGTGGCTGCTATTTACTATTTAGTGGTGAATGAATACAGTTTTAAAAAATATCTTTTTAAGCGATGTTTCCAAAACATGAAAATGTGAAATTAAAGCTGCCAAAATATTGGCTTATTCCTAGTTAGTCCTGCTTTAAACAGATTTGGATTTTCCACAATAAATATATTTATATTTCGCTTGTTAGCTCTCAGGGCTATTAAAGAATTTAGAGCATTGCATTCTAAATATATTTCATTATGAAGCTGTCAAAATGGGTTCCAGCAGCAGCTTGCATTTAAGTCAGTTTCTCAGGAATTTTCATGTCACTAGAACAGGTTTTTTAGAGAGACTAGAACATTTTTATAGGTCATCTTTCAAATATACAAGCTTATGCACAAATCAACACAGTGATTGTATAGGTCTGATGTTTATCAAACTTGCTCCCACTTTTTTTTCCCCCAAATTGCTGTGACAAATGCTCTCCGTCGAGCTCACAATAAATGAATGCATCTTGGAATTTGCATTGAGACATTCCAGTTTCAGAGGAATGCATCAATTTTCATTGAAAACAGCAAAGCGCTTCTAGTTTTACAGTGCAAATAGGAATGTATTTATTAATTAGCTTGGTGAATGGCAGGTTGAGTAATTAGGCTGTAATACATTTTTTGACACCACTCGCATATCTGATTTTTTTTTTCACCTTCTATGTTCCACGGGAAACATTTTAAAAAGATCAGATGGAGTTTTCACATCAAAACTAGCGCTTTCCTGCATAAGATTCCTTTATATTATTTGGACAGAAATTACTCATTTTATACTACTGTAATCACCTCTAAGTTAAGGGAGATTTAGGATTGGAATGGCAAATTGAATAAGGAATTAAAACAAATCTGCCTGTAATATTTATGAATTTATAGAATTACAGCACTTTGCTTCTAACTATTTATTTGGTTGATTATAATGCATGAGAAAATAATTTAACCTTCTTGTAGACTGATATTTCCTGATATGGAAAAAGTAAATTTTTTAAAATGTTTCTTTAAAATATTTATCTATATCCTCGGTTCATTTTATATTGGAACTTTTCTCAGGTAATAAATAGCCTTTTGGTTTTATTATTAAGCTGAGTAAATGGACAAATGCATACAGAAGAAAAAGTTATGTAAAGCAAACTCTATGTTGAAAACTTGCATTCCAACATTCCCCTATCTCTTTGTCAAGAACCAAAAAGAAGCACTTATTGCAAACATTTATGGGTAATTAGCTTCAATCTACACAAAATCATACCAACAGCGTCTAAAAGCATACTGGTGTAGCGCATGCAAACTGGAGTTTATGATACTGCATTCAATGTACAAAGTGCATGTGCATGGATTTCGAAATGCAAACAGTAGTAGCCAAATTTATTCAATGGCATATATTTCAATCCAGTAATTCAATGATTTTCACGAAAGAAACCCTAGGTTGCAAGCTATGATACACAAGCCAGTACACTATACACAACAAAATGCACCAATCAAATCAAAATACCACCAGGCAGCCAAACAAGGCAAAAATCCTTGCCCTGGGGCTTTGCTCAAGAAGCCACACAGTGAACTTTGTGTGATGGATCTGTCAGAAGTGATATAGCTTTGCAGATAAACTGATTCTATCAAGTGAATATGCACCAACAAAATGACAATCCATCCCTCTTCCCTAAGACCGATAAGGTACGAAAGGGCTTCAGAGTACCAAGTGTGAAATGACATCAAGGGTCAGCTCAAATCCTTTACAGTGCCATTAGTACTTACATACTCTTCAATGAACATGCTGTCGGCATACTGGGTGACAAGATTTTAGCTATGGACATGCATTGTGCAATACATAGTAGTTTGGATCCACTGTTCATAAAATCAGGATAGTTTATATTTCTGAAACAATGTTCAGCACATCGTGGGGATAGAGCTAGTGATGACTGTACTCGGTTAATCATGATCAATGGCCTGTTACCATTCAAGCATTCAAAACAAATAGCCACAGGCCTTTTGTTGCTTTCCTCACTAGTTCCCCCCCATCCGTTCCCCCCCCCCGCACCCCCCCCCCCCCCACCCCCCCATTTGTGACCTTTTCTGCTGGTATCAATTTCCACTGTTTCTGTGCCATGTGTAATCTGACTGAATTCCGAAACTGCAGCTGGCGTAATTTACTTAATCTTGTAAAAATGATAGAAAATGGCAGAAAATTGTAATTGGAAAGGGAGACAGCAAAAAAAAAAAAACCATTTTTTTGCTGAACGTTCAAAGTAAGCTTTATATAGCTTATTTAAAAAAAAATCTATTTTGTACCAGAAGTATTTTTTTAAAATAAACTCCATGATAACATAATGCAGTACAACACAAAAGTAAAAAAAAATGCACAGTAGTTTCATAAGCAGACATTATTACACTCCATGTTCTGTGGAAGCGTGCAAACATACATCTACCTTTGGCATGACAGAAATAAAACAATGCATACTTGGATTATGTGTGGAGAGGCATTAGACATTTTGACATTCTGTTACCTTACTAGGACCAGAACACAATAGTATACTGTAGTTTCATTGATACAAACATTCTTTACATTGTAAACGCTACAGGCGTAAAAGTCTAAACCTTTTGAGATAAAGATGGATAAAGCGATCAGTGGATTTAGAACGTGCACTTTTTATTCTAGACGTTAAACAATAAGGCAACCCAATTGTTGTATGATTACCAGGGAAGTCTAAAGTCTAGCAGTATTCATGTTGTGACCATCTTATATTTGGTAACTTTATATATATAGATATATATATATATAATATATATATATGATTTGTATCAGCATAGTTCAGTTGAGATTGTCATATCTTCTGCATTAAACAACAAATTTCAGGAATTAAACATACATGTCACAGATATGTATTAAGTTACACAGCATAAACAGATTCTCATTGCATGACCCACACAGTTCGTACTCCTTCCTATCTTTGCTGATTTTTTAAGATAAAAATAAAAAGCACATTACACTAGCTGGAAAAAAAAAGATGAGAAGTGAAAGTAAACCCGAGTTTGGGTTGAAGAACTGTGAGCAAAATCTGTGAACACTTGGGAGCTTTGTCATATTCTAAACACCAGAAAAGAAGCAGAAGTAGAAATTAACCTAGAATAAGTCATGCTCCTGGACACACGTTTAAGAGGATGGGCATAAAAAATAATGAATAGCACCCAGTGTGAATTTCAGTGCATTTTTAAGGAAAAAATATATTCCAAGGTTTCCATGTTGAAATCTATTCATTGAAAGTGCTCGGTCGATCTCCAAATGGTGAATAGATGGATAAACTTGAAACCATTGTTTGTCAATCAAAATCCCACCCAGGACCCCGGAAAGTGTCAATAAAGATACTCTATGCCAAATACAAAGGCAATTCTCTCACTGTCTGGCATGAGATATGAAAACAGAGATGGAACATCACTCTGATCAACGACTGCTGTTGAGAATCTGTGCAACATGCCAGTTGTTGATGTAAGTGCACGCATTTCAGGGGCCAATTTTTACGGATAGATTATTAGAATTCAAGGCAGGTTTGGGAGGGTTTCAGTTTTGGGCCATTTGCTTGGCCTACCACAAAGTTAGCCACCCAATTATAAGCTTCTGTACGCTAAAATGTACAACACTTTCGGTCCGGAATGATACATCGGTACCAGAACAACATCAACGAAAGATCAAACCAGTCTCAAATCATCCAAATGAAATTTGGAAAAATAAATTGCTTATTAAAGATTTTCTGTTTCTGTTTTTTTATAATCTACTAAACAAAGAGAGGTCGAAAGATGTGAACTGAACTACCGGCTGTGGTTACGCACCCATTCGTTTTGGAAAAGAGAATTTCCAAGTGTACCAGGTTAAGCCTTATCTGCCTGTGCCTTTTTGATTGAATGCAGTGAGAACCTGTTTACTGAGAACACACAGACCCAAACTGTCAAGCTCTCAACAAGCTGGAAAACGCATTCCTTGAAAAAACAGATGTTGCTTGGCTGGTGGGGTTTGCCAACATGCATGAAAGTAATTATGTGCGGGAGTGATAACTTCCATTTCAATTAATATCCCTGCTTCGCAAGGCTCAAAATATGACATGTCACAGCCAGGCAAGGCAGCCCAGTCCAGTCAGGGTGCAGTCTCCAACATAGCAAAGAACAAACAATCTACTGATCTTGCGAGTTTACGTGACAATGTGAACTCTATTTAGCATCGGATGAACCCGAAATAACTTTATTAGGGAGAATTGGCAGTACTTGCTTCTTGTTTTTTTTTACTGGTAACACCTCTGTACAGAGACAATGTGATCTAGATGGGCTCTTCAACTACATTCAGTTGATCGATCCAAAGAGAATTGCATTAAACCTACTCTCTGTCTCTCTCTCTCCATCCTTACTGTTAGCCTGAATGATTTACTGATGCGACTAGAGAAAACATATCTATTTATACGATAATAAATGTGCATCATCTTGGGACTTGATATGACCAGGTGATAGAGTGCAAGTGAATCCTAAAAAAGTAACACCATCTCAGAATTTTAGCAATAATGCTCCAAAATTATTTATTAATCAAATTTTGCAATCTTTTTGCAGATTCTGTGCCCCCCCCACCCCCCAAACCCCCCCACAAATGGCGTTTTAATATAATTTTTTCAAAACAAAATCAGCAAATATCACTTTGCGAGATTAAAAATAAATCCAGCAAATCATCCCTTATTTTGCAGACCCACAAAATCATTAAACAAATTAAGTATTTGCATTTTAACAACTATTGACCCATAGGAGGTTTTTTTCTAGTCCCTTAAGAAAAAAACAATGATGTTATTAACGTTTTGCTGATTTTATTGGATCAAATATAATTTTGCTTGAAATTCCAATGGTATGAATTACTGATTATTCCCCATTATTGTGATGAGGCTATTGAACTGCTCTCTTTGTCGACAAACAGCACACAGAAGTGTGGTTGGTTTTAATGGGAACCAGAGCATCTTTTGAGGAAGAGTTATCTGGAGCTTATAGGGCTGATCATCAAAGAGATACATTGGTGGAGAGGGATCAATACTGTCTAGTGCGCATTCATCTCTGAAGAATCAAGAGTTATTGTTGTTTGAAGTGGGGTGGATGGGCGGTTGGGTGGGTGCTGGAAAAGGGACATCAATGAGCCTACAATGTTAATCACCCTTAAGTCTCTCGATAAAGGTTAGCCCTGCTAGATGTGTTGGAACCTTAAATTTCAAATGGCAAATTTTAATACGGGAACAGCCGCAAATTGAGGACGGATCCAAACTGACAGCAGGACAGAGAGTGGCCGAAGAGATTCCCAACTTCAACTGCGGAAACAGTGCCACAAGTGGATCCGGATAAAGCAGACGTATTATTCTTAAAGGAGTGCCTGACACCGATGATGCACAGCTCACCTGTACGTACCACCTGATTGAATGACGATTCATCATTCCTGTGAAGCAGTCTTTTATTTCTGTGCTGAACTTTGTAAATGATAATAACCGTACGTCAAAAAAAAGGTCTCCTTACCTGTCGCTGTAGGCAGCTGCAGTGGCAGTGGCAGGCTGGGCATACCTATATGCAGCGTACCCACCCTGTAACAAAAGAAGAAGCTCAGTCGGCTTGCAGTTTCACAGCGTGGGATGCCCAGTATTTTCAACACTTATGGGAGAAGGTCCAGATTTAACTCGACTTAAGCTTCGAATAATGATTGCATGTTTGAGAATAAATTTGATGTAGTGTCTTATTTTTGATGTAGCCCATTTGATATAGCGTCTTATCGCGTCTTCGAGACGTCTCAAAGTGCTTCACGCAATATACTGGAAAGTCAATTGACTATGTTTTGTGGGCGAAATCAAATCAATGTGGACATTTTTTTTGGACAGAAGGTAACATTGATTTGTAAAGCTGTTTGCTGCGAGGTACGTAGGGTAAATTTCATGACTATAACGCTACAGCTCGTCAGGATCTGGACTGAAAATCTGAAATCACAAAGACCTTTTTTTTACAAGGATCATGAAGATAGCACATGGTTCTTCACTAATTGGGTCCAAAGTATTAATCTATTGAAGTCAATCATTGCAGCCCTTGGGAAAGATTTCCAATGTTTTGATGCCTAATATTCTAAAATAGACATTTAGAATCCACTTCTTTATGTGGATAGACATGAATCATAATATTAATAATAGTAATAATCCTTGCATTTGATGTCGGGAGGGTGTCGTAAAGTGCTTCACAGGATTTAATGTTACGTGTAGTGACTATGTATTATACGGGTGAATAATGTACCACAAACAGCCGTAATGTGAACAACCAATTTGTATTTGGGTGATTGTCGGGGCACGATAAGTCAAGGGGTTAAGTCACTATCCAGGCAGCCTAACAAGCAACCCTTTGGGCTAGATGTAGTAGAGGGCTCTTCCACATGCAAGAGAGACTATTTCAATTTGTGATTCATTTTGGCTGATTTTGTTTGATATTATGTGGCTTTATGTCAACAGCCCTTTCCACGGCATTGGTCTCTGGGGACAACATCTCGACTTTAACATAGTTCTTCTTTACGTTTTATTCCACTCACCCAAATGTTCCAAAAAAAATATTCTTTTATTTTCGGGGTGTTGGATCACACAGCAACCAACCATCTACAAAGAAACCAACCCTCTATCCAAGTCCTGGGGTGGGGTGGGGTGGGGGTTGAGATTCAGATGTGTTTTTAGGAAATGCTGCCTCTTGTACAGTTCCGGGCAACTTGACAACTCATGCCAACAAATGTTGAAAATACTGAATAACCCAATACATTTCTGTACACATATCCCCCAAAATATTGATCCCGACACATTTGTTGGCTCTGTTGTTAAAATTTATTCTCAAAAAGTGCATAACTGGAAATTAATCGTTGTGGAAGAAATTAGATTTTTTTCCCCCGAAATTAGCTTTTTGCTAATTTTTAAAGTAATGATAATTGCGGCTCTTCAATTAAGCAACAGGACAAACAAATGAACATTCAAAATGAATTGTGTGCAGTGATGCATTGATTATCAAACTGTGAGAACAGCAGAACCTCCTGTTCAATGGGCCACAATGTTATATCAACCATTTCTAAATAATCGCAGCATGCCAATTAACATACAGAATCCAGTCTCTGTAGATAAAGCAAACACCATTTACGATCCAATTAAAACGTGGTTGGAAGTGGTTGTCCCACCATCCTTTGGGACAGCCTCCTCTCTGTGTACTCTTGCAAGCTCAGTGGAAAAAAATAATGATTACAAAATTCCTGATCTTTTCAGCCAAAGGTTTTGTTTCCGCCCCCATCTGAAATCAACGTTCATAACACACTTTAGCCACCATTCACCCCGCCTCCCCAAGCTCTGGTTTACTTAGAAATTCCCCCAAACTGCCACAAAAGTGGTTAATGTTCACTCAAAACCCATCCTGCATCCAATAATTCCCATTTAATCTCGCAGTTAGTAAACATTTCACAGCAATCCACATTCAGTGTGACGTTTTGCTCATCATACAGTACTCCATACCTGTGGTAACTTATTGCCATACACAGATTCTTGATATACTACTCTATAATGAAACAGAAAATAATGTTTTGAATGCAAAAAGAATGAATAACCCATGAACCCAATAAGCCATTCCTTTTCAAGTTTGCTTTTTTTTGATATTGGGCCATTAGAAAAAAAACTTTACAAATTAAGCATAAGGCAAATCAGAAATGAAGCAAAGGAGCCTTTTGAGTACTGAAGAGAAATTTTCCCTGAAATTAGCTTTTTGCTATTTTTTAAAGTAAAGTTTTCCCCTTAAATTGAAATGAAAAAAAAATGCTTTTTATTTATTAAAGATTTACATGGCCTCATTTTTCAGTCTCGGAAGGATGATATTCCTTGGCTGTTGAGCTCACATGCATATCATTGTTTCTAATATACCTCTAATACAATTTTTATATGCGTATCAATTTAATTTAATCAATTTCAACTTGGAGGCTAAGCACTGATGGCAGGAATTTGGAAGGGGAGAAAATAATTCTAATTATCTAGTTTTTCAATTTGATCTAAATTGCATCTTTTTCATACAGTGTCCTGTGCACTTTCAAAGTTTGTTGCTTTTAATTTGGTCACTTAGGCACTTGCAACAAACCACACGTCCCTCATGTTCACACGTTAGTGATCTACGGAGGGATTCCACTGGTGGAAGTGGTGAGACGTGACATGCATTATTTTCTCCCTTCCAACATGGTGAGCACTTGCATAACAAGCACAACGGTAAAATATTTGATGTTAACCTCCACAATGAAGCTAAATAGTTAAGCTGTCAAGTTCTAGTCTTGGTATCTGGCCTTCTCCTATGTTACCATCTCACATTTGGAATGTGTTTCGAGTCTCTGAAGTCAGAGTGGAACTTGAGATGCTGGTTTCAAGAACAAATTACATCTCTTTCTCTCTGGAGACTCAATGGTGAGAGTGTCTCTGCTCTTGAGTGAGTTAATGGCTCGAGTTACCCAAATTTAGCAAGTGACCGTGATAATTAATGGGTGTTTTTGCATTCCTGCTTATTTTCCTGATCTGCTAGCTTTCCACCTCGACAAAAATCTTTCTTCTGTCAACATAACACAAAAATCAGGCCAAAGACCTCTTCACTGAATTCATCAACTCAGCTCATCTCAGCTGGCAGATGTTAAGCTCTATAGCACAGGATGAGTAAACGGGTGTGTCTACTTTGGCCATGAGGAGAATTAACGAGATGGAGTGCTCTATAACCTCATGATAGTCCATCTACAGGCCCAACAAAGATTTAGTTTAACCTTCTCATAGATAATGAAGTCTGAAGGTCAGTTGAGACTTCACAAGACGTCACAAGATTGGTTTGGGTGAAGAAGGACCTTCGGCTTTCATTCCATCAGAATCCCCACCCTAGCATCCTCGGATTTGAACCTGATCCTGATATTGGGAATTAAGCACTCTACATCTGCAGTTACCAAGCCACGGGTACAGAGGTAATTCTGGGGTTAGTGCTCAGACTGCAGCTGTGACCTGGCTTGCCGGAAAAGTGATGCGATTGGAAACAGAAGCAAATAAGGTTTCATTCCCTACTCCACCACCCATCATGTTAATGAGCGATAGAGCCATTTTTTGCACATAACAGCAAGTTTGCATATCACATATGTTACAAGCACCAGCCAAATTGATGTCATGCATAGTGCTCCCCAAATAAGAACAATGGCAGGAAATGTTTCAAAACTAAAAAGTCAAGGTACCGTTAACAAAAATAAATCCATTTACAATTCTGTTCAGAAAATCAATGATGAATAATTACGGATTGTCAAGTGACTGAACTAATATTTTATATTTTCTCATTTTGTTACTGTGGAACCAGAATAAGCATTCAGCACTCAAGAGGCTTGAAGGCTATGTTACTTCCGTTTAAAAGTACTGGAAAAAATACACAAGTGAATATTTTTTTGGGGTGACTTTTCAGCAAAGGTAAACATTCTGCGGAATTGTTTCTGACAGGCTAGACTAGGGGTGTGTATCACAGGCCAGAACTGAAGTGCATTCCATCGTAAACTTGTAAGAAGAATGGCTTTGGACATAAATGAGGACCTCGTGCACATCATGAGTACTTACATAAATGTCTGCACCATAAAATCCATCCTGGTAAACAACACTGCAAAGATGCACACATAAAAAAAAGGACATTCATATTAGTGCATTTCCACATGCAAAAGACAAATACCACAATTTCACCACAGAGGTTAGTCTACCGGGGAAAAAAAAACACAAGGGTGCAACACTGACATTGTTTGAGGAAGTTGGACAGATTTTTCTAAAAGGCGTTTTTTTCGGCCAGGTGGCTGCAAGTCTATAAAGGTCTGTGCGGACTGTCGAGAAATACCGACACGGCTACGAGAACGTGCACACGTGTGTGTTTTTGCCTGACAAGTCTCGCTGTCCTGACCTCTAGAGGACAGCGAACAATTCAGGAGTTGATGGGAGGAAGCGGTCATTCCAGAAGCCTCCTGAGATGAATCGGAGCAAATGGAGGTGAAGAGTGATGATGAGCGATGTCTAGGCATGCAACACAAGGGTGTCTATTCTCCCCTTTCTGTAAAACATTTTGTGGGTAGCTATGTTTAACGAGAGCATCGAAGGGTTCCAGTGGCTGGTGGTGAGAAGCAGATGGTTTTCCACTGTGGTTTCAGGAATGGGTCCTTCCCATCTCAACAGGAGTTTCCACTTTGTATTGCAAAGACACTCGAACGTTATTCGATCAATGCTATGAGTGGCTGAGTTTTCTGTTGTGAATTCATATTGACTGAAACCTGGGTTAAGAATGTTCGATGAGGACCTTTCGCGGTCCAAAAGAGTGTGAGAGAGAGAGAGAGAGAGAGAGAGATGAGGTGGGTTTGAACAGGATTCTGGAGTGTTCGTCTTCTCTTTTCACCCTTCCAAAGGAAACATAGTACGCTGTGTTCCCGCTTTACATCCCTGAATGTTTCGTCCTGTCTCACAACTGTGTCGGTGATGCCTAGGTACCAATACGAGCAAGATTGCATTCAGATCATGGACTAGCTTCAGCAGGGACAAGTATAGCTGCTATGTGTTACAATGTCTGCTTTTTACCTTTGTTATATCAAGCTGCCTTTCAATTTCAGCTGCCAATGATTGCAGGTCGAGGTCGGAGGTCTCGTTAACTCTTCTCGGTTGCAGGAAATTGACTCGATTGGGTCAGGAAGCAATGCATGAATCCGAGTCAGTTGACAGACCTCACAGTCACTCATTCACAAAGCAGCTAAAATGTTGTTGGCATTGCATCAAGTGTGGTCTGCTTTGGTTGACCTCCCCCTCCCTCCTACCCACCCCCGCTCCCCCGGAACACCCCCCAAATAGGGCAACCTACTCTTGATCCATCCTTTATGATGTCCTCCCAACGTGAAAGGCACTATACATATAATAAATATGTAAATCATGGCGTTTCTTCAACTAAATATAATTTTGCACTGTATTGTATTCTGGAACCATGAGCTCATCCAGCATCTTTTCTGTATTCCCTATTCTTATACTTACAAGTGTAAGCAGTCAGTCAGATGATCTTATTTGCTATGAAAACAGACACTTGATGATGACAGATTCAACGCAGGTTAGGTCGCATTCCCATTGAAGATGCTGAATCCTCTATAAATGGTCTTCAACAATCCACATAACCTTATTTCGGCAACAGCTGTCAAATATCCTCTGCGTCCCAATAGGTCATTTAAATTCCAAAGAACAGACTGCCTGAAGATCTTACTATTGTCCTAAAATGAAACCCGAAGCTTGTGTTCCCAGTTTAGAGAGACAACAGAACTCCAATGCACTTGTGGTTCTAATGAATATTTTAAAGCCCATCAGGACCCAGGGGTGATCAGAAAGTACTTGCCAACAACTGGAAACAACTGACATTGTCTCCTGTGGGTATCGCTCTTCCCTAGCTACAAGCTTGCTCTTAAATATTTATTTATTGTTCTGTAAGTGCTTTTATTTTTAAGACTGAAGAAAAGCGATATCTCTGGGCACAAAGGTAAGAATCAAGAGAGGGAGAAGGATGTCAGACCGACTGAAGGCTATTCTGACCCTACCCAGGACACATGGCACAGTGTTTGTTATAAAATACTACATAGAGGAACACAATGAAGGTCAGTGCATGTCGCAAGGCTGTGAGTTCCTGATCTCAACTACTGAGAGATTACATCTCTACCTCACTGTGTAGCCCTACAGGTGGTGGAAGGGGAAGGAAAGGCGGGGAGGGGGAGAAGGAATGGAGAGAGAGTATCATTACAAACAATTCCCCTAATGCAACGTGTATAGCTTAAGCTGCACTGAACTTTAGCTCTTCCTTCCAAACTTTCTAACAAAGGAAACAGAAGGAGCCCAGTCTGCAACTATGTTCATGTTCGGAGATGCGTATGTCCTCCTGACAATGAACACGAGATTTACTCAGAGGTTCCAATAGAGAAGGACCTTCTGCTCTTTTCGTCGTCTCTCCCATCAGAACATCAACTCTACCATGGGCCTGTTAATCATGGTGTTTCTTCAACAAACTGGATGCCTCCATTGCCTCTTCCGCACCACGGACTTTACAAGAAGAAAAACACTGCAGATAAGTGATGGGCTCGAGTCACAACAGAGACTGATTTCTATATTTTTCCAAAAGGAAATGTGGACTTTAACACCTCACTTCTGCTCTTCTCTCCGGAAAGGGTTTATAAACGGAATAAACGTTGTGTCAGATAACTGCAAGTTCAGCTTGTCCTCCCTCACCCTCCATCCATTCCCCCACTTAGGAAAATCTGCGGTATTTTCCATACTTCTCAAACAATTTCATTTTGGGGGGAAGGTGTTGGAATTTGACCCAAGCATCCAAGGGACTTCTCTATGCACCAGCAAACAAAGGGGAAAATATTCGCACACCCTCGGTTGAGAAAGTAGAAGGGACAATATCTCTTAATGTTACGTAAAAAACGCTTGCTTTAAATTGTCTTTGATGGTCTGCTGGAGCACACAGCAGAGGATATACACACACGAGTTGATGACAGTAATGCTATTTACGTTGCAGCTTCGATGTAACTGAATCTAAGCCGTAGAAGGTTCCCCTAGTGGATGCTTATTACATTTCCGTTCCCAGTACTCCAGCACGGAGGAGGGTTTTCCAGATAGAATTCAGTTCGATGCCAACTCAGGTAACCCTCAAACATAGTGAGCATGAGCCTTGTTCCTTGGGATGCAAATGGAACCATGGTCTCTAGAGATGATGTGCAGGTTGACCAAATGTACCATAAAACTATCTCCTTCACGCAAACTCCATCTATCTCTCCCCGGCTCATCCGCCTCCCTCCCTCCCTCCCTCCCCCACCCACACACACAGAATTTGGAGATTCCAGTCACCTGAAAGAAAGGTTCCTCCCAAACCGCCTTTAGATACTAGCAATCACGAGGGCAAACAATATGCGAAGGAACTGTTGCAGATTTCATTTGCAAAAAAAAGGTTTTCCTGTACTCTGTCCAACCTCCTTTAAGAACCAGATGGTCGCAATCACAGGAAAGAAATACATCTCCAACTCTTACAACTCAAGATTCTACTATGCTGAGCCCCCGGAAGAATGATGGGTGACACATAAAACCGCTTAAGGAGTCAATGTCCGTGACCCGTACAAATTACAGTCATATCTGCCATGCTTTAAGGCAAGGTCCACCACTTGCGGGCATTCCCATGGGCTGCATGCTGTGTCCGTTCCCACGGCGGGCATGCACTAAGCTGGCAACTCCTTCCACCCGCGTGTGTTATCTGCTGACGGGCCCTGATCCTGCCACTCACCCTCCATAGGCCGGGATGGGGGGAGGGGGTGCAGCAGCACGAAATGTGTTGTAAACGGTACGTCCTCTGCCCCTCAGGTGAGCCCCTCGGTATGCTGCGGCAGCGGTTGCTGCTGGGTAAGGGAAGCCGGGAACTGAGAGACATAGAGAGAGAGAGAGAGAGAAAGAAAGAGAGAGAGAGAGAGAGGAAACAGGAGAGTGTTACAACATTCAGCGTTACAATAGCAGGCGTTCTGCTTTTTTTTTTGCCACTCTTTGAAAACCTGCGAGGCGATCCTTTCCGTCTAAACATTGTCGTTTGGCTGAGGGGTGGGGGGAGGGGGGGGAGGTGTGGGGAGATTGGGGGATGGGTGGGGGGGTAGGGGGGCGAAGTGTTAGCTTCCTGACGCGAGGTGGCTTTCCATTCTTTCGGGGGAGAATCTCGCGTGTTGTCAGAGCACGAAATCCGCACGATATTCTCCTAGTAACGGACCGCGGGTTTAATGCCAATCTGAGAGCCAAAAACATTCCACTCCACAGGAAAACCATGTTGCGATGTAATGGATCTTTCTGATCAGTACGCTGCCAGACTATTAACAAAATATAATCGGCTGCTTTTAACATTACAAACGGACAGGCTTGCCAACTGTTCAAATAAGATCAACTCCGAAATCATTATTGCACCACGTGGCACATTTAAACTGCTCAGCTGCATTTTGTAATGTGTCGCACAAAACAGTACCAAATATTTCATTTCGTTTCAGAAGTACCGAGGAGCTCAGGTCTCTCTCTGCGCAGAAAAGACTGGGTTCATAGATTTTTCCCACTTGGCTCCTGTTTTATCCTGCGAGCCAAAGCCCAAATGGGTATGGTAGTAACAAGATTGGTTTGGATGAAGGAAGCCTATCGGCCCATTTGATCTCATTCTACCAGCGCCCCCACCCTTCTGTCTTCTCATCATAGCATCAAGCTGTTTTTATTTGTAAGTGAATCCATTCTCAGCTCGGCAAACAGCAAGAAGCTTGCTCGGACAGACAATACTCTCACTGCGACTTGCGGTTCGAGCCGGTTGAACTCCAGCAGAACCACAACTCACACCTTGGAGTCTCACCAACCTTAACCCAGCCCTCTCTGGAAATATGGAAGTAAAGAGTGCGTCCCTCCGGGCAGAGAACACACATTCCATTCCAGAGAGAGGAAAAATTTCCATTTCTAGTTGGCACAAATATGCAGACCTCTTAGTCTGGTTTGGATACTCTGAAGCATTGTGATGGGTTTCTGCATGTGTCGGGACATTTGGCTGATCAACAAAGGGGAGGTTGCAGTCTGGTATTCATAATGGAAGTGGCCACTGGGACCTCACCATTCAAGACAATTCAAATCATTCAGACAGAACTATCTGGCACAACTTCAAATGCACGCTGCCGTCTACAAATCTTAGTGCAAGTACTGAGATGTATTTGCAAATACATCAACTCAACAAAGGCTGGATTTGACCATTTGCCAAATTCTGGATGCTCCGAAATGCTACATAAATAACGGTAAATCTCGACCCAGGTGGAATTTCGCTCCATCGGTGCTTTCCTCTGTGCTGCAGTTCGTCCACTGAGCAGGTTTACAGTTACACGAATTACTTGCCCATGTGTAACTCGACACAGAGTAAAAAAAGAGGCGCGAGTAGACATTGTGTAACTTGGCATCATTGGGCCGGTATTGGCTGACTGCATTAAAATGCAGCGTGTTGCATAAAAACATGCAGCAATTATTTTCCTGGTCATACGACTGTAGCTGGCTATTCTTTAGGATATATACAAAACAAAACGAAAGATCCCAAACAACGGATGATGACAGGGCTCGTCAGAAAATGCTACACAGATAAACGCCGCACAAGTAAACACATCACAGAGTTTGCAGACTCTTTTCTCTGTGCTTCTCCATCAGCGTTTCGCTTTGCATAAGTGGAAACTGATTTGCATAATTGGATTTGATCGATTCTGATCCAAAGTGGATTGCATTAACCAGCAGCGTGCAGATGCTGTAATTCACAGGAATTCGGGGCAGCAAATTACAGCAAACCATTCTTTTACAACTCGCTCATTTTTGCAAATCAAATTAAAAATCCGCCCAGTTTGTTTCGAGCCTTAGAAAGTTAAAATAAGCTGATGGATTGGCTTTCTATATTTTCAAATCAAGGCCACCCACAGACTTTTAGGTTCACTCCATGTAGCTTTTCCGAGTGCCCAGAATTTTCGATGCCCCTGTTCTGTAAGTTTCTTTGATGAATGAATAGACCTCAGAATTAAGACTGAATTCAACCATTTGTCAAAAACGCTCGGGCGGAGTACATTATTTTTCAACAAAAGGCCACGGTTTACGATGTTGCTGAAATTGATTGCAAAGGGAAGGTTAGACCCAGAATCAGCTTTCCTCTACTCTGCAGGTCTTTCACGGAGCGCGGCACAGGTTTTAAGAGTTACTTGCCGATTAAGCCGTGTACAGTGAGGATGGCCTGGAACCTGTGTGAGCCAAAGGCTGAGCACTTTCTGTCTCACTGACATCACTCAAGAGTGTTGGCAGCTAAGTCCTCAGAGCGTAGTGGGAGGGAGTTAGCAGATACTGGAAAATGCCTGGCAGTTATACATTTTAAAAAATATATATACAGAAGGCATTTGCAAATTCATGTTGTCTTAGAAAAAAGAATCGAAATCAAATGCACCGGCAACTCAGTTCTTATTGCCATTGGTAAGAGAAATATGGCAGCTTTGTAGGGCTCTGGGCTGCAATGCTGCCAATCATCGCTTCAGAAATTCCCCTGAATGCATCCCTGTCTTGTGAGCTCCCCTGTCCCATCGCAAGCAGACACCGTGCATGACATGAAAGATCATCTCTCGCTTTGCTGCACAGCAAAGGTCCATCCACAAACACAACTCCTCCCAGCTTTTGCTGACCGTCTCTGGCAACTGAATCCCTCTTGTCAGTGAAATGCTGTGTCTGGCTGGGGAAGCACCTTTTANTTTTTAATCCATTTATTTTCTTTAATTTCTTTAATGGCCTGCCACTGTGAGTTATCCTGTGTTACACCGTTTGATGTGATTTCGCAAGACTGCAGTGTTTGCAGGACAAAACATTGCAGGAGCAAGCGCAACATAAATGAAACCGTGTTTGTCATCTGAGTTTAAATATTGCAAATACGTGGGCGGGGTTGGGAGGTGGGGGGTGTTGGGGGGTGGAGTTTGTTTATTTCAAATGTTTTGGGGATATTTCCCTGAATTGCTGGTTTCATTTCTGACAGTGATTTATCCTGACAAATTACTCTCCGGAATGCAATCCTTCTGACTTGCTCTCTCCCTTCCCTTTGAAGCCAGTTTTCCGTTACCCTCAAAAAATAAAGTTGCAGAAAAATGTTTTCGAAAAGGGCAAATTTGCCAAAATTCTGGATTCTGAAACGCTAAGAAAATAAGACTTAGGTACAGGTCCAACATCAGTGGAATTTCTCCCCTCCCTCGAACATATAACTGACTGCTGGGAGGTATATTATGTGAGACTGCCTCAGGTTTAAACAGTTCTTTCATTTCTGGTCTTAGCTCCAAGGTTCCTGCAGTGGTGCAATCACAACCAGAACATTTGACCAGGGAGCGATTCAAAGGTGTGGGTGAAGATCAATGCAAGCCACAATACAACATCTTACAAGCTCCAACGTGTTGTGCTGAATAAAGATAAACGGAGAATCCATTTAATTCATAGCACATGCTCACCTCACTCTGTCCCCCACCGATCCACCACTTGAACTACTGTTCTAGGTTTCTTGAAAAATAAGGCATTTTAATGTTGGTGAACTCCCAACATTAACAGTGATGCCAAAGGCAATTTGACAAACCTGCATTGAGCTAATTTGACAGGGAAAGTGTCTGCTTTGGGCTACCAACAGCAGCGTATGTCTTCCATGCAGAACAACATCTCAAAACACTTCATGTGGACAGAGCGGGTCATTCCAGCAAAGAGAAAGTTTGGGCAAAGGCGAATGACAAATGTTTCTAATTGCGTTTTGAGGATGTGGAGAGAGGGAGTGAGGTAGAGGGATTCAGTGATGCTTTTTCATAGAGGAGGGGTGTAATAGCGATAATCCTTGAATTTGAGAAACACCTAATCGTGTCAATACATCTCAAAGATACATGCTGCAGATAGTTTCTTTTTATTAGAAGTGAGGCTTCAATCCTCAACCTTCTGACGCAGAGGCAAGAGTGTTACTAACTGAGCCAGGCTAACAACAATTTTGGGATCAGGTATCCCACATGGAAGATCCGTGCTACTAAACAGAAACAAATAACGTGTACAACTCTGATGTCCTTATTTTCTAACCTTGGATGGGGCATTCACTTACAAGATACACAGTGATCACACTTTACAGTGTATCCTGCGAAGCTTTGTGATTTCCTCCAGACATGAAAGGCTCGATATCAAATGCAAGGATTATTATTTTTTTTACTCTATTCTGAACCAGTTCGGAGTGTAATACGTCACGAACGTCTGTTATCCTGTAAATATAGTTTGACATTGGGGTATAAGCTGCAAGCACCACGGACTATTCCCCACTCGGCATATTTACACAAGCAGCGCTCCACTAATTGAGGTCTTGAAACCACTGAAGCATTTAATGGCAGAGCAGCCCCTAGTCTGTCCTTATAAACGCTTAAAAACTTTTGCTTCACACTGGTTGTGGTTACTGGCCTCTCGCTGCTCACCAACATCTGGATGGCACTCAGGCTGCTGATCTGAAATGGCACTTATACAGCAGTCTGGGCGTTGTGGTGAAACGAAAGCTGCCTCCCATCGACACTCCAGTATAAGCAGACCGCGGGACATAGCGCACGACCGATTGTGTGCAGTATCTTCGGCTGAATATGAAGGGGATAATCTCACACCAGAGGGAAACCTCGACTGTGTAAAGTCATTGCTATCTTTGTGCTTGAAAACCTTGGCATTCATATTGCAATGAGGTAAGCGCGTCAGAGGGATTTTACGAGCGGTGATATTTAAACTTGCAGAAGGTTTTTATACAGTTTGAAATGGGGTTCATACCAACATACCAACAAAGGGTTCAGAAAGTTACAGCTGGAGTTGTTCAAGGGATCGCATAATTCGCTGCGCAATTAGCATGGAAACTCAGTCTCTTCAGCAGCAGGGAAAGTTAGCATAAGCACCCACAGCTATAAGAAACTTCCTGTAAACATTACTAAATACATTCACTTGAAACGGTGATCGGAATGAAATATCGTTTAATTAAATAACGCAATTCAAATTGGTAAAATACCAGCGGAATTTCAATCAGGCCTCGAGAACGCACCTTCTGCAAGTTTAAATATTAAGCTCTAATAGAAGCCATGAATTTTAAATCGCATATTATCAGAAATTCAAGACAAAGTGGGTTAAACTGTAAGGCAATAATGTAATTATTCTTCCACCCCCCACCACCCCACCCCCCCCCCAATTGTCACCCAGCTACTGTTTTCTGCCTTTCAGTTAAAGACCTTGCAAGATCCTTTTCAGAAACATGAAAACTCGACAGTAATCCTGTTAGGATTTAGATCCAAAGATACAACCTGCAGGAAACAGAATTACGGTGGCATAAATGGATGGAAAAAAAAATGAAACAATACAGTCACACTCCTACGAGTATAGCGTCTAGATACAAGACTTTTTTTTTATCTGCAGTGTATTACAGCAAGCAATTTTTCAGAGAAGTGGCATAAGCAAGCGACACGTGGGTTGTTTCATTTACACAGAACGTTGCTGTCGGCAAAAACAAATGTGAAAAGCGGCCCAGATATTGGAAGGAAACTGAATTACCGATGAAATGTCCCCAAATTTTCACTCGCTGCTGTTGCTGTTATCGGCTACGACTTATGATTTTGCATTGATCAATTATAAACTGTTTTCTTTTGCCTTTTGTAATCCTCTTAACGTGGGTCAGGAAAGGAGGAGGAGGGAGTGATGGGGGGGACTGGGGGAAAAGGAAGAAATCATCACTTTGTTGCAGTGCTGGTTACAAACTCGCTTACAAATGGATTGTCAAGCCCAGTTCGTACTACACCGAATCGGAAAATTAGTGAATAAAGTTGTCACCTTTTGCCAAGTTCCAACACCCAGCTTTGCCAAAATCTCTGGTTGAAGTCTACTTGTAACAATAATTATCGTTTGATATGACAGCCTTTTCACGTAAACACAGTGCTTCGTCGGATTTACTGTAAAGCGTAGTGTCTGTGTATTTGAGGGCAAATGCAGCGGCCAATTTGTGCACGTCAATATCCCCCAAACAACCCTGAAATGAATGACCAATTTTATCTGGGGGATTGTTGCCAGGACACCAGGAAGAAACTCCCTTTTATTGAATAGTGCCGTGGGATCTTTAACATCCATCTGGACAGACACAGACAGACAGAAAGGACCTTGTTTTAAGGACGACACCAGCACTACAATGTCGGCTTGAACTGTAGGGTCCAAGTCTTGACGTGGGGCTTGAACCCAGCAACTTTCTGACTCCAAGGCAAGAATGCTACCAACTGAGCCACACTGACATCTAAATGGGAGACTTCAAAGTGGCTGGTGGTTGAGATCCAAGCAGCAAAGCCCAGGAATTTCACACTCCATGCGCAAAGCGTCTGCAGCAAAGGTCAGAATTGAAACCTTGGGTGTTGGAGAAAGTTTGGAACAATCCACCTCATTATCCTCTAATCAATCCCTCATTTCATTCTGTTATTGGAAATAAAATACAGATTCTCCACTCAAACCCCGAGCAAGTTACTAATAATAGTCAGCTGCTGGCTCTGGGATATCTAAGACACAATGATTTCAAATGGGTTTCTTAATAATATTATCAATAATAATAATAATAATAATGCTTGCATTTGATATAGCGCCTCATCATAGCATTGAGACATCTCAAAGCACTTTACCGGATTTTACTGAGCCTTCAACCAATGTTCTTGGTATTTTTTCTTACATGTTGCTAATTTACCTAAGGTCACAATGGATACGGTTTGCCCCTTAACTTTCATTTCTTCCTTAGCTCCAAATGTGGCATCCCTCACGCCTGTTCAAGCGGACGTTAGAAACTCCATGGCACTACCCAAAGAGAGAAGAGAGTGACACCCGGTGTCCTTGCCAAAAATCACCCGGCAAAAAGCTGACCATTCCCTTCAGCACTGTTTATGGGACATCCGCCGTATCTGTAGGTAACTGTGACCCACAGTCGCAATTCCCCGTGAAAATCCTGTGGAGTCCTGTAGCTCAGTGTTTTGAGCGCACGCTTCGCAAGCGAGAGACCTGGGTTCGTTTCCCGGCAGGGTGAAACTTTGGGCAAGTTTCCTTACTCCACATACATAATCCTGATAATAATCCCTCAAGAAAAAAAATAATAAATTGGTCACTTCAATCCACGACGGTTTGTGCGCAATTGGCTGCCGCGTTTCGCCCACAAATATACAGTCAATTCACTCTGCAGTCTATTCTGTGAAGCGCTTTTGAGACATCTGGAAGATGTGAAAAGCGCTATATCAAATGCAGTTTTCAGCTGTTTCAACGCTCACAGATGGTTTATATAAAATGCAGTTGTTATCATTATAACTGATGTTACTGTTCTTTACCCAGCTCTTTACCTAGATTTCTCAATCAACAAATCTCTGCATCAACCTATGAAATGCAGTCAATAACCATTCAGAGGACTGAGCCAAAGTGGCCTTTATATAAGGCTCGCCTCTCTGAGTAAGAGTTTGTTGATGTGTTCCATTGTATTGTTAACAAGGGGTGGTTGCTGAATAGAGATGGTTGCTTGAACAAGTTTAACTGTATAAAGGACCCATAAAAGGCATTGTACATACAGTCAGTTGCGAATGTAATAAAAAAAATCGATGCTTCATAAAAATGTGTCATCCAAAATATACCGTAACAAACTGTGGAGTGTAAAACTGTGCACAGGAATTGCACCCAAATTAATAACCAGGCGTTTTGAGAGTAAACTGCACGGGCGGCAATGTAAAACCTGAAAATAATTTTTTAAAGCTGCTGTTAAAAATTTGGAGAACAAATTTCAAAATCCAGCCCAGATTCCACTGCCTTTCCATTTCGTCAAACTGATTGAAATGACGGCTCTGGGCTTATCATCCTCTGTAATTATTTCATTGCTACCTCTGGGGTAATTTGAATTCAAAGATGACTTTAAGAATTACCTTTCCTATAGTCCCAGCAGCTTCCTGTTTGAATGCTGTGATTCCACAGGGCTGGGGTTGTGAAGAATATTCTCTTTGTACATTACCTGGAAGATTCTGAGAAATTGATTCCCAGGCCCATGGTAAATGGTGCAGGTTTACTTCAATGCTATACTGTATGTGAAAATAATACAAGAACGATACAGCTATAATTACTTCCTAACGGTGCACTGCTCTATGTAACAGGCCAAGTGCCTTTCTCCATGCTCCAGGCTCCAGATCTCAGCCTAAGCCATCGATGGAGGTACTCACAAGAACATTGTTGATTGTAAGATACTCAGCTTTCAAACGCCAAGGGATTAATTACCACATTGCATCTTGTTGAGAAACGGCCTATTTTTCAGCTAACGACTGTCTGGGGTGTGTGAAACTGCACACCTCGCTCAGCCCATGCCCCACACGGGTTGGAACCGAAGTCATTCTGTTGTCTTCAGCTCCGTCATTGTTTATTGTTGACCAGAACGTGTGTGTGTGTCTGTGTGTGGGGGGTGGGGGTGGGGGGTGGGTAGGCGAGGGAATAAATGTAAGACTTAATTGAGATTGACGACGAGGAGTGGAGAAGGAGCTAGGAATAAATAGGGGAAAGGGTGCAAAGTTGGGATTGTATAACCAAGTATTCTTTTTAATAAATTAAAATATAGGCCACAATGGGGCAGTTCGCCCATTAATGTTTTTTAATCACAGTTCAATTTACATTACTATAGCGCCTTTCTGTCTGAAAGCGCTTTACACAGCTGGGAGGTGGGGTTGGTGGGGGGGGGGGGGGGGTCGGAGTGTGGGGGCAGAAAGGGGAATGGAAAGATGAATACATGCCATAGATTTCTAGGCAGCAGCGCTTTTCACATCAACAGAAATTACCAACATAAGAATTTACTGGGCGAAAGAAGATCAAGGTGCATCTAGTTTGCCTTCCACTATCCCGGCAGTCGCTTGACATGTCGTGTCCCAAATTATAAATCGGTAAACGAGAGGCCATTTCGCACGTGTGACATATAAATAAAAAAAAACCTCAGCTCAGTGTCTCACTCAGCACACTGCAGTACACTTGTGGGAGGAACACCACACTGATTGACGAAGCAATCTCACAGACAACGAACAAACTGTAAAAGAGCGACGCAAAGATATCATGAGAGAGTTACCACGAGTCGTACAGCTGGCATTTCTGAAAACACTGATCCTTGCATGGATTTAATTACTGATAGAATAACTAAGCTAACCTTTACCTTTTACCTCCACCCCCCAGCCCCTCTCTTTTTGGGAAAAGAAAATAACCCACAAACAGCAATCCTTCTGAGAGACTAAGCAAATGATTTTGGTCAATTTCCTCTGCTGTAAGACAGTGCTTTTTTTTTAAAAAAAAATTGACATCCGCTTTCCCCCAAACCCTCCCGTTCCCGAGCGAAAATACTGGTAAAATTTCAAGATCGAATGATGAAAAATCAGCCTAATCTTTCACCATAAATTGCTGCTGCTTTTTCCAGTAGAATTGCTATTTAATATGCGACTGAAATCACTGATTGGCACTGAACACAGCAGCTCATCTTTCCCGAAACCGACTTGACTTTTTTAATCTGTTAAAGTTGACGGAAAAGCTATTCAAACACTGACGGGGCAGAAACATTTTTTTTCGAGGGGGTGGGGTTCAAAAACGTGAGATAAAATTGTATTTATTTTATTTGAAAGAAAAATACTCCGTCGCCGTGCTTAAGGAGCTTAAGGGTTCACAAATCAGTAAATTGAACCATTTATCAGCAGCCGCTGGAACCACAAAAGGCTGAATCAGTCGAAACATACATTTCGCATCCTGCATATACTCCGTTTACGTAGATTAGAGGGTAAGAGGGTGAAGGAATTGTGTGATCTCCACTTTAGTGTTAGTCAGGATTGTATTTACATAATTTCATTCATGAACACATTGTGGGATAGAAAACAGTCATTTCGCCCATGCTGTGCAGTAAAAATATATTATTCAATCGATTAACTTTATCTGAATTGGGTGTCCCAGAGCACTCCGCTACAGTGCAAAATAAAATGGCCTCCTGCCTTAAACTGAGAGCAAATGCTGATAACTGGCCAACACTTTGCACTGATTTAATGGAAGCATTTCAGCTCTATTTTCCCACAACTGTGCCCAAATTGCATGCGTTAACCCTTCAATGTGTCGTGAATGAGTTTTTAATCTGGGCGCTTCCAGGCTCCCGACTCGAACCACGTTGTGATGGCTATTCATGACTATTTGTGGGGATGTTGCTGAGCGCAAATGGTCCTTTCTCATCCCACACTTTCTGATAATAATAATAATAATAATCCTTGCATTTGATATAGCGCCTTGTCACGTTTTCAAGACGTCTCAGTGTCTGACATATAACAATGCAGCACTTATGCAATGTCAAAATAGGCAAATTAGGGACGATACAAAGTTAGCATAAAATTTATCAGAGAGAGAGAGAGAGATGAGGGAAGAACCTCGAACAGAAGGGAAAACGTATAATTATACATCGTTATTTTAAATTGTGTTGTTAGATTCCTGTTTGTAGTTTGTAGTTGAAACCGTGATGTTTAAGTCGCATTAAAACTGCAACATTGATTTTTTTTACACACACACCATCACATCACGTGTGAATACATCCAAGGAAGCTTTCGGACGCAACAGTGAGCCAAGACGTTAAATGAATGGCTGCCAAAAATATATACAAGAAAAAATCAAAAGCTGAATTTCATGAATTTTAATTGAGGCAATTCTTCCTCCTTCTAATTTTCAGGACTGATTGGCACTTCTGAGCTTAAGCATTGAAAACAGATAGATAATTCTTACGTCTCAACAGTGACTTAAATGAAGGAACATACGGAAATCTGTAGGGGATGCAAAATTGAGCATTAAACTTTGAGTGCTTTAGGACAGATTAAAATGGGACAGATGCAAAACTCAACGGGGGGGTAGATTCCAACTCCAAGTCATAAAGGAACACAACTGGTTTATTGGACAATTATTTTCAGCACGTTTGAATTCTCCTCAGGATGCGTATAAAGACCACGGTTTGCCTGAAGGAACGCAAGCGAGCACCTGACTTCACTCTCAAGGCAACAGTGCTGTCGAAGCTTATGCCTGGTAATGAATGGTCTAGCTTCCATTGAAAATCTGACATAATCTTTTTACGTGGAAAGCTGTCAAGAGTCGACTACCCTGAAAAATCATTCAGAAATCACTTGCTCTTTATAAATGGCTAATTTATGGTACTGTTGCAGTTCTAAGTAAGATAATGAAGGTAAATATATGCAGTACAGTGCACAGCCTGGAGCAGTCGAAAGCAACACAGAGAGTGCAATTCTGTCGAGTTTTCTCCTTTTTCAACCTCTTTGTCTTCACAAAATGCTGCTTGAAAGTGGCTTTTCGGGTGACGCGTTTTAGAGGCAACAGTTGCGGTGGAAAATTTGTCTCGGGAGAAACATTGCGCTCCCCGGGAAAACAGCGAGGGTGGACATTTTGTTTGCCTAATCTGATGAGAATTCCACTCACGCAGGTGTCAATGCATTACAGACAATTACTGGAATCGGGGGAGGCGATTTGCGAAGGGGGGTACGGCCCAGCGCTCCCATTTTAAAGGATGACTTCTGAAGAGAGTTTAATCAAAAGACACTAATGTGTGTCGAGGCACCCCTGAAATATTCAAACTTGAAATATTTAACGCTCCTTGCGAAGAATACTTGCAAAAAATGGGAGTGCAGAATCCTCTCAGAATACTCTTAACCTTTCTTCCTCTCCCCTCTAAATCTCACTGTCCATTTGAAAGCGGGAGCCGCTATATATATATAATATATATACATTTTTACAATAAAGTGTTGACTATTGGTTCAAAACATGGCTGAGAGGCTACTTTTGCAGCCAAGGCAACGTGCTGAAAATTGACGAGACCATATAAATGCTCATGTAATGCAACCTTAGAATTCCAGCGCAGCCAACTTCTGTGTTGTAATGCTTACCTCCAATTCACTCCCACTGTACAGGATTTCCGGAGAGAAGCTTAAAATAGTGGCCAGTTGAATGAGGCCTGAAATTCCACTCAGAGAAAAAAAAACATTTTGCTTTTTAAAAAGAATTCAACCAGAAAAATTGTGGAAAAATGTTGAATCCGGTCTTAATGTGGGAGCTGGGTTCTTTTTAAGAACCTCAGAAATAGGCTTCTTAAATAAGATTGAATTTAAGAAACTTCCAACAATAAAGCACCATCTTATATTTCACGATTATGATCTACAGCTGTTGTTGCCACTGTTAAATGTCTTCGCTGTTCCTAGAAGTTCCAAGGTGAGAAATTAATTTCCAGAGAAGGCCGTCTCTTCTGCCATTCATCATTATTCTGTTAGTAGGAGGATGTCCCATCCTTGTCCATCATACACGTTCCCCCTTTATCCCTCCAGAGTTTCTACCCCTATTTTAGAGTTTAAAGCCAGTCGTTTCAGCCTGGTTCAGTTGGTAGCACTCTCACCTCTGAGACAGAAGGTTATGGATGTAAGCCACATCAAGACTAACACTGCAGTACAGTGTTGGGGGCATGCACTGCATTGGCAGATGTGCCGTCCTTCGGATGAAACGTTAAACCGCCTACCTGTTCGTGTGGATGTTAAAGATCCCAGGGCACTATTCAAAAAGAGAAGAGAGGTTCTCCCACTGTCCTGGCTAATAATGCCTCAGTTAAAAATAAAATGTCTATTTGCTTCATGCCTATTTGCATAACGCTGTTGGGGATAAATTGGCTGCTGTGTTCTCCTACAAACACAGTCACTACTCTTCACAGTGATTCCTGTGAATCCGGATGATATGAGAATGCTCTGTACAAATGCAAGGGATCCTCCTTTCGAGCAGAACATTAGAGTCTATTTGGCCCAAGGTTATTAATTTGTGCCTTTGCTGTAGATTTTGTTTTATTGAAACTTTCCCATTTTCTTTTCTGCTCGTAATCTTCCCGACTTTGTAGTGGCATCTTTGATGCAGGTTAAAAATAAAACGAAAAGGACCAAAAAAAAAGACAGAGCCAAACTGCAATGACGTTTTTAAAACTGAGAAATAAACCCATGTGAAATAAAATGAACTCATTTAAATCCAATGTAAACACAACGTGGGCCAAAATTAATACAATAAAAAAAAGGTGCTAATTCCTTGTGGGGTTTCAATTGAGTCAAATTATTTCACACATAAATGAATTTACATGAATTGAGCTATGTTTTTCTTTCACATCCACACTAAGTGGTCCTGGGTAAATAGTCCAGTATTTTTTTTAATACACTACATCATATCTCAGCTTCAATTTTAGTTGACTTGATCCAGCTCGTGTAAACTAATGAATATATTTATCTTTTTTTACTGGTCTCAGCTAATCAGATGCTTCTTTTATGAATATCCATAATGCAGCACGTGTTAAATCATTAATGATGTTGGCTGATTCAGTGGCTGCTATAATATATTGATGTGTTGATGTAAGACGCATTAATGTGTTTTGGAACACCGTGAGATTACTAATGTTTTCGTCAGCTATATGAAATTCAAATGCCTAATATAAAACCAAGAGCAAACAGCGTCTTCAGCAGCAAGGAATTGGTTTACAAAGTAAAATTACATTTAGAAATGCAAGACTAGCTATCGGAATTGGCACATGAAAACCCAACATCAAAGTTCTAATTAACATACTAGTTTAATCACAGCACTATGCATGTAAGGGTAATTTTTCATCATTCATTTTCTATGCGTAATCTCTGAAGTGACAACAACAGCAAGGAAATGGCCTATAAATCCATGCTAATTTGTTTCTTTAATATTCATCTTTCCCACACTACAGCTGCTTGCGGATGCAGTCCATTACAATGTGCGCAACAGCCTCAATAAAAAATATTATGAAACCCAGGCTATGCTTCTTCGATATTGCTGACATTATTTAGAAAGACAATAAATGAGGTGCAGGTTGTCTAGTCTACATGCTGCTAGCAGGGCAATTTGTGATTAATTACCTCTCTGCAAATTGACACGGTGCAGAGAAATTGACATAGCCCTGATTAATTAATATCTTGTGCATGCTAGTTACCAGCAGAATGTCACATGTTGCAAATGAATTCGAAATCCCAACACAGCGAGTCCCACAACAAAGGCAGTTAAGCACAAAGCTTAATACTCTCTTAACCCTTTCCTAAATGACTCCCAACTCCCAACAAATGTCACTTGCACTGACAATCAGAGAACACCGAAGGAAAAGGATCCGAGAGGAGAAATGTGGCCCGGAAATAAATCTTTCAAAGTGCAGCAGCCGGACGCTTAATTAATTAATCCTGTTTTGAGCAGATCAATGCGCACGGGTGGAATTTCCATCCATTTGGGGGAAACAGAAGTCTGTATTTTCTTTTATTATCGTATTCTCCCTTTTCCACCATTTTAGCTTCTCATCATTTTTTTCCTATTCATGGATTGTCACCATCCATATTGGTGTTTTCACTGGGTCAGTTACTGACTCCTCCACGGGCTTTGATACGGTCATTGCAAGGGGGAATGCACGCAAGATTGTATGTCATGCACTGAGGGTTCATCGACTCAAAAGCTTTGCCCGAACCACATATTCCGATCACAAACAAGTACATTCCCGTTGCATATTCAGCTCGAACTCCCCCATTTAGTGTTTTGAGCAAACGGATAAGCATGACACTGACAACTCAATGGTTTGGAATCACTATGGGTTTTCCCAAGACAATGAACTGCTTCACCATAAAGAAACATCGGTCCTGGAGGCAAAGTGACCAAATTGTTCCCTAAAGATGTCCTCCTTGTCTTAGCTAATCAGATACACTAACCTGTGCGAATAACTAGGTCTATTCACGCATGCTGCATGCAGACTTGATATCCAACCCACCACAGGGACTGCAGAGGCTAATTACCTATAAAGCACGATTCATTGAGCAACCCTCCCACTGACAAATCTATCAGTTGAGAAGAGCTCTCAATCCTTAACTTGTCCTTCCTGGAACAATAACAGGGCAAAACACCAGTTACTGTGGGAATTTTCCGAAAATAACTCCGCTCAGAATTCTTTTGAAACATCTCGGATTCCAGTTGCTAATAATCTGCTCCCATCTTCCCATGGTAATACCACTCATCATTGTACCATTTCTGTGCAAATCAACAGTGATCTCATGTGTCTCCTACCTGTCATTTTGGATACATAATACAGGCATTTCAAACATGACACAAAGTCTGGGCTGACCGCATGATGACAGCACAGAGCCTTGTGTCTCCCATTAAGGTGGCTGTGGGTTTGAGTCCCCTGGCCTATCCATCACTTGTTTTTAAAGAGCTGAAAGTAAGTTTCCCAAGTTATTGTTTTGCCTGAAAATGAAGCTTTTCCTCCACTCTGATTCTCGGTGGAAGTTAAATGGACCGCCCGATGGCCAAATCTACTCTTGCAGTGCCAGGCGGCAAAAGAAAAAAACTTTTCAGATGGGAAGAATCTGCCATTCTGCTTAGAACAAAAAAAGGAAATGGGACATAAGGAGGAAATAATTGCAATTCAATGTGAAAAAGCAAAATGAAATGACACAGGCAATAGTGAGTTGTGGTACTGGCATTAACACTCACACTGCTAAGAGAAATAAAAGCTCTCCGTAAATTGTCCACTCACACGTTCTTGTGGGGATGGATCAAATCTCAGTCTAGATTTACTTTATTCATGGAGCATTTTTAGAGTGTCCAGAGTTCAGCAGATTCTTAAATGAAGTCTTAAATTTTCGGGCCGTTTTTCTGCGAGTTTCTTTTAGAGACGAAAAGGAAACCAATTTCAAACTTAAGTAAAGTCAGCACCGCCTTGCGCAAACTGGCTGTAGTATTCGCCCACAAATGCAGTCACTCCACTGCAGAGTAAATCCTGTGAAGCACTTTAGGATGTCCTCCCGACGTGAAAGGCGCTATATAAATGCAATTTGTTGTTGTTGTTGTAAAGTGAATTTGACAAATTTTGGATGCTCTAAAATGGTACATTAATAGGACTAAATCGAGACTCAGTTGAAATTACCCCCAAAGGATGTTTTAATCACCATCCCCAGAATGGTAACTTTTTTAAAAAAAAATCCTTAATTCCTGATAAATAATTCCGAACCAATTAAAAAAAAAACGATTTTGGGAAAAAAATGATGTAGCCTCAAATTGCGTTCAATTTTATCCATGCAAGGCAAAGTATTGCAACTTTTGCCATTGTCAAGTAAGGTTAAGGCGAAAGGGTACGACACTAATAATAATAATAATCCTTGCATTTGATATAGCGCCTTATCACAGATTAGAATATACTATAGTGAATTGACTATGTATTTTCTGGGCGAAAACACTAAAAAGGGAACTGTCTGTCGGATCATACAATTCTGGGTAAGTCTTAAAACATATTGGCTGTGGAACTGTGCTTGGAAGTCAACCTCAGCTACCAGTCCCGTGAAGTTTGCTTGTGGTCAGAGGAGGTTCCTGGTGCCGAGCAGGAGAAAGGCGGTGCTGGTGTCTGGCTAATGAGCAGGGCTGGGATCAGGCTACACCATGACAAAATATGATGGTGTACAAGCGAAACCTGTAAATGGGCCTTGGAAACGGATGAAACACACTGATTTCCTTAGCTCACTCAACTGTGGCTTTCAAACCGTTAGTTTTTTTTCTAAAACCTGATTTATTTTTCCCCAGGTGACGGCGAGAACAGAGAAGATCAATCAGCAACTGTGCTAGTTTGGGTGGGGGAAGGTTAAAAAATATATATTAATAAGGAGATGTGCAAATGAGGTTAAGCCATGCTTTACGCCCAGCTCTGCCATTCTCAAATACCCAATGAAAAAAAAACGTCCTTGGGGAAACGGATCTGAAAAGCTAATGCAGCCCACACAATCCCTTCAGCATATATCATGCCTGAATGCCTTAACAAACTGCAAGTCCCAGTAGAAAATAATGAAAACCGGCTTGAATTTGTTCAGGTATTTTGCTGGTAACAAGTGCATTTACATTTTACTGCTCACCAAAGTGCTCAGCTTCCTTTGTTCAAGAGCGGGCTCATTTTTTAATATAACAAAAACTGTTTTGGCCCTGCAAAAAAAAAAATTACATTTTCAGGGCCAGAACACGTTTTCAGCAAACTCCTGAGCTAAAATCAGTAACGCTCTCAGCGCTTCATAGAGCAAGTCAGGAAATTCCACATGAGCTTTGGACAAATTATTGTGTTATTTACTGTATGTACCCTTCACCATAACCCTAACCCCTCATTTTCTCTACACCCAATAGTTGCAGACATGGATGCACATTCCAGTCAGGTTAACAAATGGGAGTGGAAAACGTCACTGATTTTCTTTCGTCCCAGGATAGGGATGCTGAGGCCATTCATAATAATCTTGGCTCTTCTCTTTGCCTGTCTCCTCCCCACTAAGATCAGCCAATTCAGCATAGCCCAAGGATTGATCCTTGTCCTTCCTGATCTGTCATTCTGCTGTACGTGTACCCACTGAGCCATCAAGGGAGTTTCTTTTCTAGGCTGTTAGAGCAATGCTGCATTTTGGTTCAACTCTCCATCCTGTCTGTCAAAGAAGCAAGTCACGTTGGAGCAAGGCGGAGTGGGAAGTCTGATGTACGCTTTGCACTCCAGATTGCTTTGAAACAGGGCTGAGAAAACACCTAATTTCAGCGCTCTGCACATATCAACTTGGCACAAAGGCGGAACACAAACATCTATGTGTGAGTTTTTTTTAAAAAGAAAAGTAAAAGAAGAAAAAAGGAAACTTTCACCCCTGCAGAGCAGATTGCATTCAAACTCAGACCTTAGAAGTCAAAGGACAGTGCAACACTGCACTGCAACCCATGTCTCTTTTAGTTCCCTATCTTTAGGATGTCATAGGTCTCAAGCTTTTTTCCCAGCTGAGAAAATCAGAGAAACAACCAACCTTCTTTCAGAGATTTGAGAGGGCGATGTGTGCATCGGCAAGCAATGAAGTGATTCCGATTCTGATTTTCCCCTCAATTCTCAATCTGAACAAGGTTCCAGATTCTGATCAACACTGCTGACTGAATTTACGTGTGAGGAAATGTGAGCTCAATCTCACATCCTACTATTCTGGGTTGCAGCGAGTCGAGAGTTAAAACTAAATGTAATAAACTGTATTAAGAGGTCTGTGACTCATGCAAGAGAAGGCTTAAATCTGGCCGATGTGACAGAGGGGACATTTGTTTCCCAAAACATATGCAAGCCAGGAAAACAAGCACTCTCTCTCTCTCTCTCTCTCTGGATACAGAGAGAGAAATCTAATGCCCTATCGATCAAACCAATTCAGACTTACAAGTAATGAAAACCTAAGAATCATTAACTGATTTCACCTCAGAGAAAGTGACAGCCCCTGACATCACCGACTTACTAATCATGGTGATGTCCTGGAAATGCGACATGATTGTTTAATGAAATCCGTATCACGCTGCTGTATAAGGTAACAAGAACTAATTGATTATGAGTCAATCTTTTTTTGCACATAACCACTTCTCTCACCATATGGATTCAATTTGTCTCATGGCTTTATTAAGTTTTAATAACCCAACACGTATTTTTTCTGATTTAGATTTGCAATAAAGTAATCAGGAGAAGGGGAAAATTATTTTAATCCTGATGCGGATTTGCTTCACACCTATTGTGGAGTCCTGTAGCTCAGTGGTTAGAGCACTCACCTCGCAAGCGAGAGACCTGGGTTCGATTCCCAGCAGGGCGAATCCTTGGGCAAGTTTCCTTACTCCCCACGCCTCTCTTTACCTAGCAGTAAGTAGGAACCCGGTTGTTAGTCGATTGCCGGATTGTTTTCCGGGAATAATAATCCCTCAAAAAAAACAATAATAATTTGGTCGCTCAATCCACGTTTGTTTGTGGGACGCTGCTGTGTGCAATTGGCTGCCGCGTTTCACCCACAAAATATACAGTCAATTCACTTTAGAGTATATTCTGTGAAGGGCTTTGAAACGTCTAGAAAACGTGAAAAGCGCTATATCAAATGCAAGGATTATTATTATTATTATTATTATTATTATCAGTCCTGTATACACAGGGAGTAAGTATTCAGCTATGAACACTTGGAGGATGAGCTACGAATGGCAAACTAATTTCAAAGTGGATAAAGGGAAGGTTATGCATAAGAATGACAAGTTGACCTCCAGGAAATTGGTCCTGTTGTTATCAACAAAGCTGATCAGAATATATATCCCAATTTGAAACATTTAGCAAAGTAACCAGGGTGAAGCAACATTTGGAAGAGACTGGAAAATTCTAGAAACCTTACATTTCACGTCCTCCTGACGTGAAAGGTGCTGTACAAATGTAATTTTGCATTGTTTTTTTTATATTGTACTTCAAAGGACGTTTGTGTGTTGGAGAGAGTATCAGAGAAACATACCAGGATGATTCTACCTCTTAGGGCTCTTCTTTGTTAGGCGAGACTCTCTGAATTAATTGTATTTTCATTGCCGAAAAGATTGAAGGGGAGATCTGTTCCAGGTCTGTGATACGCTGAGATACATAGTTCATCCAGGTGAGAGCAAACTATTAGATCTGGACTGCCAGTGTGGAACTAAGAGCACACAGGTTCAAAATTTACAAAGCTTCAGTGAGACGAAGAAATCTTTTGCCATGAAGCTATAATATTTGGAAAGATCTCGTCACAGAAGCAATTAATTTGGAATTGATTAACTCATTTAAAAGGTGCTGAATAAACATCTATTTAGGAGAAATTCTGGCTGGTGGGGCCTGGTATGGACTGAGAATGTCCAACGTTGCCATGAGAAGCATTGGTTTCTCAGAGGAGAAGGCAGGACAAGAAGACACTCGACTTGACTTGTGTGACCTGAAAATGCCAAAGAGATAAATATGCCCTGAGCCTCAAACAATTTATATTAAAAACAAACTGAAAACAGACTTACATTATCAAATTAAAGACGAATAAAATAACAAGGATCCATTGGAAAGGATTAGGTTTTTAGATTAAGTGGGATATAGTGTGGAGGGATTCATAACTTCGCATCTACTTCTCCACAGGGCATGAATCAGGACTAAAATGTAGGGAAGCATTTGAGAAAGTGAAACCGTCCCATCTACACCGAGTGACATAGATTTTGGTTCTGCGTGTTAAGCCTGCTGCTGTTGAAAAATGTCACCACTCTATGGCCGCATCGATAAGATTTGTTAAAAATTGAATGAGCCATTAAATTGAGGCCAATAACTAATGCGTCAAGGGCAATATTTACATTTGGCCTTTGGACTGCATCGAAACTCAAAAGTCCTGTCGTGTAGGTTAGTGCAATGAGATTGGGGAAATCTCCTTCCTCACCAAAATATCTCAAAGAACAACCAACAGGAAACCCAGAGGATTTCACAGAAATCTTGTTGACTTACGGAACAAATCTAATTTGACACAGCTGGACATGTATTCTTGGAAAATGCCTCGATTTTTCTCGTGGGAATATCTACTTGGACCGCTGAACCACACAGAGACTCATTCTTTGAGCATTCTTCTTTCACTAATCCACGTGCTCGGTCACACGGCCGAATGGTGAAAAGCTTTTCCGCACAAATGACTGTGGCGACGAGTATTGGAGAGATGCATGCATTTAGTTAGGGAGCGGGAGGGCTCAAGACATACTCACAAAAGGTACAACGTTGCTTTAACACTGTGCCAAAAGCTGGAAAAAAAGAATACCTTCCAGGCAGATGTGAAGACACTGCCATAAATGTTCAGGTCATTACTGAGTCTTGCAGTTCTTGTCACATCCTTTGCTTTTGAAGATGTAAAATAAAATTTTCTGTCGCAATTTTTAATTTGAAGGCTCCGATCTTGTAAGAGAAGCGTGACGAGCAAGAAAAGGCGCCGAAGAAATATCATTAACGTCTGTGGCCGAGGAATTCCGATATCTCTAATGTGGGTTGCGTTGATTTACATATAGATTTTTTTTTCAGCTTTGGCTTAACAGTCTGGTTGAGGTTATCAAGGCATAAATATACCTTAAATTTGCAATGCATTTTTTCCATTCCCCCCCCCCCACCACTTATCTCATGTCTCTATGAGTCATTTTAGCCACTTCTCGAGTTCACTCTCTGTCTCTCTTGCTCTCGTTCCCTCTCGCACACAGACACACGGAGTTCTGTATCCAGAGAAGTGAGTTATGTATATTCAAGCAGTGCATCACAGGAATCTTGTTAAGCTTTACAGCTATACAGGCTGCTATGACTGAATATTTAATCACAAAAATGAGTTGGCAGATATGATGTACAATGTGGTTAAGCCTTGCAGCGTGTGTCTTCACTGGCAATTGAGAACTGTTGAAATCGCCATTCATCAGTGCCATCCTGACAGCTTTGTATAACCTTCTGTTTTTTTTACTTATTTATGAAGATTAAAGGTATCTTAAATCAACAGTTTCCCCTCAGTTATATCCCTTTTTTTCTTCTCAAAGCTGCTAAATTTTTCATAATTTAACCAGCCAGTTTGCTAAATTCCTTCGCACAGCGAAGCGAGCTTTTTTTACACATATCCAGAATAACTTTTTAAACTGTTCTTTTTGATGCCGTGCACGATCAGTGTCGATTCAATGAGCCGACCTTTCTGCAGCCTCCAGGTGATAGCGATTTGGAAAGGGTTTGTGTAGCTGTGGCTTCCCAATCCAAATGGCTCTGTTACCAGAGGCTAGATCAATCACAGTGCTCCAGTACAAAATTATCACATGCGCAATAAAAAAGAGCATTTTTCGATGTAAATAAAACACAGTTAATAGGAGCCAATTAACTGTACAATTGTCATAAACATTGTAAGATTCATTGCAAGCTCCGTGGGCGAATGGATCATCCGTCAAGGTATTGGACATGGTTCAAACAGATCAAGAAGGGCCCAGGTTTGGATGGTAGATTTTGTGGGGGCGGGGGGGTGGGGTGGTCAACAACAGGGGTGCTACAATTGGCCTCTGCACCCCTAGGCTAGGGAGCGGAAAACAAATCAGTCACAATTTTCCACTCTGGAGCCAGTGCTGTAAAGTGCATGTGTGCTTTGTTACTTGAGGACATGAGCAGACATGGCTCCAATACCTTCTGTGGTTGAGTAGCCTTCCTATACTCACTCTCTAGGCTCATATTTGAAGAATGGCCACTTGGACGGGGGTAGCAGATGACTGCTGGCAATTGTGGAACTGTGCCCCAGGATATATCAGGACCTTAGGAAAGAAGGGGAAGAGAATTGGGGAGCAAATAAAATAAATAACACATTGACCACGCACGGCGCATTCATGCCTGATTTTAACTCAAAAATCAAAGGAAGAAAACTCATAGGTTCCCACAGGCGCAGGCTACATTTCCCTATTCCCGTTCTCAAAACTAAAAGCAGCGTCATCCCAAAAAGTGGACGTGCAATATATCCCCCGTTGGGCCCTGTTTTGCCGTCGCCACACGGGCCCAGCGAAATCAGCCCTTCACGTGGCATTCAGCAATGAAAATCTCAACGAACAAGGCCGCTCCTTTTAAGCTGCTGTTGTGGTATTACCAATGCGGTGCCATTGCTTTCATCGGGTCTAGAATATCTGTGCGCAACACTGTCAGTTACGTGCTAACTACCTGCAGGCAGATAAGATGCTAGTTCTATCAGCACTGCAGGTAGCTCTCACCGCACTGAATAATAACACCAGCGCCCAATTAATGCCCTCGATACAAATATAAACATTAACTGTTTTGAGCAGGTTAGAAAATATATACCGCGTGATTTATTAACAAACGGTCAAAAACGCAGTCTGATTCCACCTTCAATTCGTTTCAAAGAAAACTACTTTGAGGTGAAGCATATTGGTTTCGTTCACATTGAGAGGTACATAATGGAACTCTAAAGTTTTCATATCCAGTCGGAAATATTTCTTTATTCGGCGAGCCTGTTATTTCTCTTCCTCCAATAAAGCAATCAGGGTTCGGTTTGTTCCATGCAGCCAATAACCGACCATTAAACTCGCAGGACTTTAATCCTGTGCCTCCTAATTCTGAATTATACCTTTATTTTAGCAGGCGAGTAGGAGGACAGTTGAAGTTCACAACATGTCTCTCAAGCCTGTTCTACACCACGCTGTGCCCAGCACGACTCTCTCAAGGCCCAGAAATGCTGCTGGTTTTAGTCGTATTGGCTTAAGATGTAAGATTGCGTTTAAATTTTTTAAAAAAACAAAAGGCTTATTAACATTAGCTTTAATTTGGAAGACGTAAAGCGCTGTGAAAATTGAGACGGTTTTCAAATGAAGACAGAATTTAAGATTTTTTTCTAAATTAAATCCCACACTCTTAAAATCTAAGACAATGGTCTTAAAGCTAAAACCGTGAGAAACGTCAGGTCTCGGGCACTTTTGAGTAGAAGAATCTCGATCTCAAACTTCAGTAAACAGGCAATCAAACTGTGAAGCAGCGATTTGATATGAAGCCCCATCAGCTGAGGATTTGTATCATGTCTGAATCGTTGATTTTAGGTTCACTCGGGGTTAAAGCTAGCCAAATCCAAACTCTACCCATACCCAAGATGTAGAGGAAAACAAACCATTTGATCTGATTCTGTCAGTGAAACCAGAGGGGATTGGGAGTTATTGTGGCAGGATCGACTCTAGGTTGACTTCAGTAGAATATCTGTGATGTGAACAGGGCTCCATCAGAGACTGCTTTACAGTACATTGCCACTAGATGTTGTCATCCAGATGGTTCACAAAGTTATGAGCAAACCCCCCGCCCACCCCCACACACACACACGCACGCACACACATATTTTCATTCATTAAACGCGTGGAATTTATTCAGTGGTTGGACACAAGGGCAATTTCACAATTTCAAAGCTCAAGTTCAGCAGCCAGTAAATACAGTCCAGAAATACTGTATGTGATGTGACAAATCCAACTTCAACAGGTGAAGTATTTCGGGCATGTAAGCAGTGCTATTGTTCTGTAAAATGGAACTGTGAAATACGATCAGTTTGCAATGATTTGCGATACATTGCTAAATGGGCAGGAAGAACTGGATGCTACTAGACTTTTAAGAAACTATAGATCCAACTAAAAGTACTTGCTATCCACACCCCATGGAAATTCTGATTGAATTTTCTGTTTGAGGTCTATGTACAAGTATATAGTGACACACTCCGAACACCTCACCTGTAGCAAAATGCATGCGATTCCTACGGTCTGCTATAAAATAAACTAGCGAAATATACAGAAGGAAGGATGCTTCTTAATTCACAATATAATTGAAACAAAACAAAAATTCATTGTATTCTTTGTTAGATTTCTAATGTGTTTTCCTCTTAATTGTTCAATGGTTAAATTTGTTTCTGTTTTTAAGCAGTTCCTTTAAAAAGGAACAGAGGTAGGAAAAAAGTTAAGTAGCCTTTTGAACAAAATATCATAAGGTCAGGTGTGCGTATCAGGGATTTTCTGTTTTCTTTTACGCATAGATACTGGCTCGTACATCATTTATTATTTAAGAAAAATTGTGGTAAAGAAAATCATATATTTCCTTCAACAAGACCATGCATGGTTCTTGTCCTCTCTTGCCTTATGCACAAGAAGATGGGTTGGAAGGATGAATGCAAGTCATTGGAAGAAATAAATAAAACACTTAACAGACAAGTCCATCCTACAAGTTAGCGAAATCTCACCCCAGCCACAAACGGGAAAACACATCCAAGTCAGGGTGACAACCGTTACACTATTCATTTCATACCACACGGAGGTACGACTACCTTTAAGGTCAAAGAAATGATGTTGTACAATGCTTATGATTTGGTTTTATCTTGACTCTATCATAGTAAGGTATCAATGTAAATTGGAATTATTTAACCCACATCTCACACTGATCCTAGGAATTGAAGTGAGGGGAGTTCAGATGGGCCAAAGGACCTTTTTCATCCAAACTAATCTTGGTGATCTTTTGAGGTTGAAGGTTTCATGCGTTATAAGGGAGAACAAATAGCAAATTGATTCAATGCACTGGTCACCTGTTTATAATGTGTCATGTTTGTGTCACATCATTCTTGACCCATTTGTTTGCATCAAACAGGTCAGGAAATGATCCGAATATTAACTGTTTATAAAACACGGGAATATTCAAAATGACACCCAAACCTGTCTGACACATAGATCTCTACCTGAAGGTAATAGATTCCTCCCACACCTAAATTTTGTGAGGATTTGCACTTACAGGGGTTCGATTGCTACATGTTAATGCAGATCATTGTCATTACAATTAACATCACACCTCACACACGTGGGATTTATTCCATGCATACTGTGTATCAGATTATTCAACCATAATTGACTGACACGCATTAAATCCGTACAATTAGCAAGTTTGCAGCCACAGTAATGCAGGCCCTCACCATTACCAACTCTAAGCTTCAAGGAGTATTAGTAAAATAGTACAGACAAACATACTCGCTGATCCACGCAGTAACACGAAAAACTTATACAAAAACCATTTCATTACAAAGAAGCAGAGACACCCACCCACACGCACCCACACACACGCACACACACACACACTCCATGCCTGCTTTCTCTTGACTGTGACAGCTTCGCAAAGCTCATGGTTGATAACTACTTCAAACCACGCTGATGACTGCTTAGTAAAATACGGTGGGAAAAGAGCACAAAACTGCACACCAGATCAAAACGAGCAAAACGGTGCTTAGGTTGTTGCTGGAAAAACGGCCCTATTTAATCCACTCATGAAGGAGATTTGTTTAACACACTCGTGATTTTATCACTAGTGAGTTTACACAGTCTCCTTCCCTCATAAAAAAACAGGAGGCGTTCATGACCTTTTATGTACAATATCTGTCGTGCATTGGGGGCTGTTGATTTAGCAGCACACACGATTTGTCCTCAGATAATGTCTGACTCGATTTGCTTAGTCTACTATTGGCAGTGGCACAGAGTTGAATAATTATACTAGGTACTGTGTGTACATTTTGAAAACTTTGGTATGATTTATTTATTGTTGACAGTCATCTTTTAGACCATGGCTTGTTGTTTGCCCTACTGATGGCAGATTGTGATGAACAAGTTGTACAGAATACCATAGTTAGATAGCGAGACCGCTTACCTGCATAAAATTCAGGACTGTATACTGCACCCACGACTGGATTTAACTTCCAGCCTAAAAAAAAAGGAAAGGATATGAATTATCGGCTACTTTATATTTGATGAAGAGCACCGTTTCAATCCCTGCAGATCGGCAGTCAAACAGTTAAGGTCCTATAAAAGATGGATTCGTTCGTTAAATTATAATCAAAATGATGAACTATTGGCTGTCTGACTCCAGGAAAAAAAAAGTGGCTCTTTAAAATAATCTACTAGGAATCACAGATCGGATTGCTTCCTTATGTAGACACATTGGCATTACCCACTGGGACGTTTGGGTAATTTTACATTATTTTACCAGAAATGTACGATATCCACAAATTGAAAAGATTTACACTTCACAAGGACAGTTAGGCTCCTCGACTCCCATCCCCAGCTCGGGTGAAATCCTGGGACTGTCCAACACCTTGGGACGTCCTCAGACATGAAAAACTGTGTGAATGTAAATGTGTTGTTAAATTCCCGGTGACATAGTCCAAAAAAAAATCACGGGAGGAGGGGTAATTAAATTCACATTAATGGGAATGTTTGGGATGCTTTCAGACTGACAAGTGCCTGCCCTTCATTGCAGCTTTACATCCCACCGCTGTTACCCGTTATTGTCTGCATCCTCCTGTCACCCCATAAGCCGCAAATCTATCATCAGAGAAAATTGGGAAGAGGCTTCCTCGAAGGCACCATCGTCTTGCTCCTGAATAGGATTAAAGCCATTGCTGTTTGGAGACACCATTGATTAGTTTCTCCCTCCCCCTTCCCCACCCCAACGGGGACACTCCTACGAGCTCTTTGAATGTGTTTCATATGCAGCTGCCATTGCCATCAAGGGGCTGACAGATTTCTCTCAGACTTTAAGTTACACTAATGGTCTCTCAATTTGTCCAAGAAAAATTCCTCTGAGACTCAGATCGATGTTCACAGCTGAAAGGTTGTCTCATTTTTCATCTCCTTCCCACTCCCTTCCTGATAGCTGGATCAACTAACTTTCCAGCGCTGATGTGGAGAAGACTTCATTTATCACGGAAATAACAGCAATTAAACTTTACTTTGTCTTGTCTACGAGCTTTGTGCTGGCTCATAACTGTTGTGGGTTAATCAAGCGAGGCAAGTGCAGTTGTCTGTGAGTCCACAGCTGCCACGTACTGCCCCAGCCCGGCTTGCGGATCGAAAGGAAACACACAAGCAAATTCCAAGCTGAGGCGCATCGTAAATATAATATGGCCAGGATTAAGAGGCCGGCTCGTCTGAGCTTGTCAGGATTTGCTGAGATCCCTTCTCTGTCGGGGATTCGATCCTTCTTCGGAAACTGCCGCTCTTGTTATTTTTTGGGGTTTCAAGTAAAAAAAAAATGCCAAAATTAAAGACCAAATGTGGCAAACGGCTGCTCTGTATGCTCTGGAAGACAAATCAGCGATAACCCACAGAACAAAATCTGTCAGAAATCAATCCGCAAACAGTCTTTTTTTTTTGCTCCGGATTGTGATCCCGATGTCCGCAAATGGCATCATTGGTGCATGGACTGAGCACAGCCTGTGGTCTATTTGTTTCAGTCGACGGTGCTGTAGAATGAAAACCACCTGATTTAAGTGAGTGGAGGCTGAGCAATATTTTGCCGTGTTGAATAACATTTAAGGTTTGGATAGGGTCGATATAGGGAAAATGTTTCCACTTGTGGGGGAGACCAAAACCAGGGGCCATCAATATAAAATAGTCACAAATAGATCAAATAGGGAAGTTAGAAGAAAATTCTTCACACAGAGAGTAGTGGGAATGTGGAACATGCTACTACAAGGAGTTGTTGAGGCAAATAGCATAGATGTATTTAAGGGAAAGCTCGAGAGGTACATGGGGGAGAAAGGAATAGAAGGTTATGCTTGAAGGCTTAGTTGAGGAAGGGCAGAAGGAGGCTCATGTGGAGCATAAACACCGGCATAGACCAGTTGGGCCGAATGGCCTGTTTCCGTGCTGTATATTCCAATGTAGTCTAATGTATTTAGGCTCGTCCACCACAATCCTCAGTGAAGTCATTAAAAAAATCCAGTTCCCGCTCTCTGCAATGTAAAAAAAAACTTTCCACGCAATGCGAAAGTGGATAATAAAAGAAACTCCCTTCACTTTTTGAATAGTGGCATGGGATCTTTTACATCCACATGAACAGCCAGACAGGGCCTTGGTTCAATGTCTCATCCCAAGACTGTATTTCTAAGGCCATTATAACTTGAGAGGCATTATCCAGCACGTTTTTCAGTTCCTACGCCCCTAACCTCTGGAACTCCATCACACTACCAAGCTGTCTCTTTTAAGTTTGTACCTCTAAAATGCTAGAGAATTAATTTTTCTAACCATTACACTAGAATTATAGAGCAGATTAAGCGTTAGACGTCAAGCCAACCCTAGGGGTTCTTGTGAATCCAGCATTCTTTACAGAACAAAAGGATTCGGATTGTATGATCAAAAGCAATGCAGGAAAAAACAGTTTTTAAAATGAGGTTCAAAAGAAACTTGATGACCCAACACAATTTTAACCCATTGGTATTTTTTTTAGAGCTGGAATAGGCTGTACTATTTACCACAAATGATTTGGCTGGACTGGATTTGTTGTAACCGTGTTAATGGTAGATATCTTTCAGATGGACTCTATCCAGTCTTTGGAGAGTCACGTTTCTTACCATCAGATTAATAAACCAGGTTGCTCGTCCATTTCAGTACCATTAATACCAACACAACTATCTGCTGCACAAGAGAACGGTCTGTCAAAGCACAGCACCTCGATGAAAGTGAGCTTATCGTAATTTAAATTCATAGTTTTCCAAATGTCCATGACTCGTGCAATTATTGAAAACCACAGTCACCCACTGACATTGTTAATGCATTCAGTGCAGCCATGAAAAATTGTGGTCTTCTTTCCAGTTGCTCTCGCAGTCTCATTAATAAGCTTTCAGATGTGAAATGAAATCAATTTTAAACCTAATAAGCCAACCCCGCTCATCTAGCAAGTCTACTTGTTACTCTTCCACCAGTAATAATAGGTTCTATTCTACGTTAGCGGAACAGCTTACGGTGAGAAAATATTCCCAGGTAAAAGAAAAGTGACAATTCAGCAACCATTCACGTCCCATATTGGACAGGTATATTTTCACCAGTTAAAATCCTGCTATGATGGGTATTCAAGTCTGCTGCGTGATAATGGGAGGTAAATCTAGGTTTGCATTGATTGCATGTTATAATGATAATATTAATAATCCTTGCATTTGATCTAGCTCCTTATCACATCGTTGAGACGTCTCAAAGTGCCTCGCAGAATATATTGTAGAGTGAACTGACTGTATATTTTGTGAGCAAAATGGGACAGTAGTGTCCCACAAACAGTTGTGAATTGAGCGATCCAACTATCATTATTATTATTTTATTTGGAAGGTATTATTACCCCCAGAAAAGTGATCCGCCAATTGACTAACAACCGGGTTTCTAATTGCTGCTAAGTAAACAGAGGCGTGTGGAGTAACAAAACTTGCCTAAGGTTTCGCCCTTGGTGTCTGGGAAATGAATGTGGGTCCTCTCGCTTGTGAGGCGAGCGCACTAATCAATACGTATTGTGGTAGTTTGGGTCACAAATCTATTATGCTGCATTTTGTTGCATCCTAAAGTGTTAAAGTGACCCAAAATTTGCAGAAACAGCAGACAGCAGGACCAGCACCTGAGAGAAGTCACAGGTGAGCAGTAAAACACTGGTTTTGAGAGGGCAGTGTTTGCACAAAGCTCGCACAAGATGTACTTCTCATTCTCAGTGTCACTTAATCCCTGCTGGTCTCTCTGCCTAGCGGGCTCACATTAATTTCAAGCTCTGCTGTACCTAACTACCTCTTACATCCTTTTAATTTCAAAGCCACTGGCACCAGTAAAGCATACTGAACAACGGCACCTCAGTCATGCCAGCCAAGTTATAATGGCCTCAGAAATGATTATGCTCTGTTTGAAATTCCTTCCAATCTCTGGCCTATCTCGAGGTAGGTTGATGATATTTTCTTGTTCTGCATTCAGATTAAGTTCGATCATCCGCATTATTTTTGGATCGTGGGATTTTAGAGACCTAGGTACTGTCTCCTCTTGTTTTTTTTTAATCCAAGCTAACTCTGAAAGTCTGTCTAAAGATCACCAAGCCATGAACTCATCATGGAAACAATAGAAAATCCAGGGATGGAAAAAATCTATTCAGATATTAAGACTCAACCTTCAATACACTGACTGTCCTATAAACACATACACTATATTCTGAATGAAAAAACAACTTTTGGGAGGCTGGTAGATTATTCTAAACACTTCTCCCTCTCAGTAAAGACCGTTTTTCCCAACATCTGTTTCAAATAAAATTGGTTTCCAATTCTGCCTTCGGGTCCTACTTTCTTGATAATTTGGACGTGCTTGGAGGAATAGTGTACCTTTTCCGTACCTCAATGATGTCCACTTAACCACCTTGTCCTTCTCCTCCGAACTCTCTCCAACACATCAGTGTAATATTAGCAAAGAGCCCAACGCAGAGCTAAACAGTGTGAGGCTGAAAATCTATTTGGATTAAATTTCTATCTAAATTTACCCAAGATTGGCCAGTTCAGTAGAACTGAACTTTTCCGGACAATGAATTAAGATGTGAGTTTCTCCCAATAGCAAAATTGAAAGCAAAGACAAATTATCCCTTTGACATTGAAATGGGTGAGGTAATAGCAATTGGAGTTGGCTGCATGTGGCGCTAACTTGGTCCAAGCTCCAAGGGAGGTCTTTCAGTGAGACATAAATACCAGTATATTAGTTCAGTGCCCACAATCGGAATGAAGTAAATGAAGGTTAGGAAGATAGGTAGAAATAGTGGAACTGGGAATTCATCCAGCTGTAGAATACATCATTTGAGGGTACGTTGACATAAGTAGTTTGGTTAGTAGATTTATGTAATGCATAATTTCCAGCATGTAAAGAATAATAAATGCATACTTTGCAAAAAAAATGAAAACAGCAACCTCAGTGTCAAAAATCCTGCAATGTACATTGCATATTACAAAAGTATGATATATATAAAATGGCGTTGCATATAATGCATTGCATATATAAAGAACGTATTTCCACACATAAAGAGAAAAGAGTAAAGTGAACCACACATTTAGCACTTAGCAAAACTCCTAACAAAATCAGCTTCCTATTAAAAATGTAAAGAATCGTAAGATATTGAGACATGGAAAGAGGTCATTGAGACTCCACTGGGGCCAAGTACTCCAATCCCCTGCTCTGTCCCGCAACTCTTTTATGTTGCCCTCTTCAAACACTTATCCAATTCCCTTTTAAATGTAATTTTAAATTCCCTTCTTAACCTCAGCAAGGTTAAGGCATGCAGCCGGATAGAATTGTCTAGGGCTGAGATTCGTAAGAAAGCTCCAACCATTTCTTTATTGCAATCATACATTCTACTCGTTGACGACCCTTTGGTCATGGCCTTTCGCTGGAAACCGCTCATTTGCTTTCAATCAGAGACTTTTCTTTTTGTGCGGTGGTGGGTGCCTGATAGTCGATAAATATTAGTCTCACAAAAGAGCGATCTTTGAAACAAGTAGTCGCCCGACTGGGTCAATTTAATCCTTCACGAGAGAGAGAGAAGGAGGAAAAAAAAGGTCAGTAAATAGCAAAGGGGTATCGTAATGATTCTTTCTATTGCTTCTTTCTTTCTCTCTCTCTCTCTGTCTGTGTCTTGGGATCATTTCAACGGTAACGGAAAAACAAGCAGAGAAGCAAAGAGACTGATAACTCACCATTTGCATAAGGGTTGACTGTCTTTTTGTTTGTCATGACACGTGCGGTGGCATTATTAACCTAAGCAGATAGATGATGGTGTTAGCAAGTGGAGCAAAGGAGTTGCAGTCAAATTCCAAAAGGCATGCATTATTAGCATTACAGTTACATTTAAATAATGCATCTACTTGTGTAAAAGGGCATTAGATGCATGACAGAAACACACACTATTTTGATTACATTTACTTCCATGACAAACATTTGTGATTTTTCCAAAAAAGCATCGTTTAAAAATGTTGAAAGACGTAAAAATGCAAATTAAACAATACTGCTACTTCTATTTTAAAAAATTGAAAGCATGCGTCTACTTTCCATGATAAAGAGATGATTCGAAAGAATAAACAATGAAACCAAAATTTAACACAAAAAAAAAAGAAATCTGTATGAAGGAACATGCAGTGGGGAGGGAAGGGGGAAAAAGAGAGAGAGAGACAGAGAGAGAGACAAGGTACAATAAACGAGAAGATGGTCAAAAATGGACAAACAGTTTGCAGTGTGCAACATAACCCTTGGTAATAAGGTACCATTATAAAAGCAACATCTAGCATCCAACACTTGGAACAAGAGCTGTTTCCATTGCAAGAATTAACAAAATCATTCAAGCTTTAACCACAGCTAACAAAGGATAAAAAGAGGGTGCATTAATTGACACATATGGAGTTAACGATCTGAGTAAGATGTGCACGAATCATCATCAATCAAATCAGTGCCTCTCAGGCAGCTAAAACGTACACTCAAGTACAGGCGGACCAATAAAATAGCATCAAGGACTAATACAACAAGTCAAAAAATTCACGTGTTCAGCGTTTATACGTGAAACGGCAGATGGACTTCTCCACTTACCCTTCGCCAACATCGCCAGCATGTGTATGTATACAGTTACCATGGTTACTGTGAGTTTGGTGAGGGCCCTAAACGCTACCGTTGAAAGGGGGGAAATGAAAAGGCAAAATATGCAACATCTTACTCCAAAGACTAAACCGCTAAGAGCAAAATGGAATTGAGCTCTATCATCAATTTATATAATATAATATATACTGTATAGATGCAAAAGAAGGCAGCGTTGAACGGGATCAGTGGTACAGATTTCGTGTGTGTTGAAATTGCACAAAACGCTTTATTTAAAAAAAAAAGAGAGAGAGCGAGTTTTGGAATTTATATGCGGCAAATTCAAAGCAGGCCCTCGAGCCTCGCATTGCCCGCAGAACCGCGAACCTAAACAGCATTTTTTTTTTGTATTGTCCAATTTCATTCTTCTGTTGTATCCCACTATCCCTCATCAACCCTGCAGACTGACCAAATTGTTTTTTTGGCTCGTTTTACACAGTTTTGGAAGTTTTTTTTAATTATTATTAATATTATTATTATTATTATTATTATTTTTTTGCACCCAACTTAATTATCAAGTAACTCAACAAAGGAAACAATAGCAGTATCTATAAAACAGGATTGGCCTTGCCTGTCAGTCGAACAGAAACAGATAAAACCATCAACGACAAAAAAAAAAGAAAGTAAACAGATCCAAACAAGAAACGAAACGAAAACTCAAAAGAGCAAGGCCAAAAAACTTTTCTAACTCTATAAACATGGAAGGGCGTGGGGGTTGTGTGTGGGAGGGGAGGGAGGTAAGTGTGGGGGGGGGCGGGGGGGAGAGGAGGAAAAGGGGGGAGCACATGGAAAGACACATGATGCGCCTGAAACAACAAATGATAGTGAAGCAGACATTAAAAAGATGAAGGGAAATATTTTGGACATGCACCTCTATTTTACGGCCCTCAACCACCGTGCCGTGTAATTTCTCTCTCGCCCTGTCCGCATCAGCACTATTTTCGAAAGTTACGAAACCAAATCCCTGCATGCAGGCGGGAGAAGGGGAAAACAACATGCACATCATTATAAAAATCATTGACCACTTTTTCTCTCTTTTTTTGTCTTGTTCTTGCTTTGCTTCTGTAACATGCAAATTAGAAAAAATATAACAGCATTGAGATGTGCAATAAATAAGCAACAGATGTGAACACGTCTCGTTCAAGATTATACACCTAAGGAATTGGAAGTATGGTACGAAAAAAATAACACCATCACTACTTTACGGGGGGGGGAGCGGGGGGTGGGGGGGGGGCGGGTTGTGGGGAGAAACCAATGCAATAAAGGAAAAAAAAAAGCAGTACCAACGGAACCTCGAACCGATTTTGAAAGGGCGTCTTTTTTCACTCTCCGCACAGTAAGACGGAAAACGTGAGAAAGTAAAGAGGTGCCATGCAAAACGAGAAGAAAAGAGGGGTAAAAAAAAAAATCATTCCTGGCAAAGGGAACAAATGTGCACAGAATTTGCACTGAATGCTGTTAAACTGTAAAACGCCGCTTATTATGGCATGCCGTACTGACTTGTAAAGTAAAGAACTGGCGTGCAACAACAGGGGATAATCTACGACAGATTCTTTTACCATTACAATAATGAAACAAGTCAAATACATGTCACAGCTTGGCAAAGATTTCTATTTTTTTTAAAATAATGAACGGCAAAAGATCTCTTAATATGGTATGGATTCAAGACATGAGCTATGAAATAAACAAATCAGTTTCTGAAATCAATGAAATATTGCAAAGTTACCAAAAAAAAACAGTCATTTATACACTGTACACCAACTGCTTAACCCTCGTTGCCCCCAGGCCTTTCTGAGACAGTGTTCGATTGGGTAAGATTGTTACGTTTTAGGTTTACTGCGTAGTGTGCTGTTGTTTTGGTTAGCCGGGCGTCTGACACACACGGAAACCCCGGCACCATGGTCAAGAGTGTCCAACCCAGTCAGAGTTCCACATCATATGTGCTACCGACATATACAGCTGTGTGGTTGTGGATTGGCAGTACTTATGGTGACTGGCACTCTGTCTCACTCACCAACAACTTGGTTTTAGCAGGTGTCAGAGGAACTTCCAGATGGAGTCACCCACAAAAGGGCATATATCTAAACACACGGACAGCTCTCTGTCACCTTCGAGCTGCTAGCTTAGACTAGGAGCTCTGGAAGTCAATGGTGAGGAGCCTCTGCTAGTGTTTTGGGGGTGGGCGGGGGGGGGGGGGGGGGGGCAGGAGGAGGGGACTTAGATGGATTGAACTTAACTTGTAAAATTCATTGTCAATTTACTAATTCCACCAGGCATGTGTGCGCTGAGGGTTAAGAAGCACCAAATACAAATACAGCAGCCATTTTCGTTAACTTAAGCAATATTGACTTTATGTGTATTCCTCTTTTGTATTTACATCTATTGATGGGTGGTGGTTGGGAGGTCCATCAGATCTCCATTTGTGTCGTGTTATGTGGAAACCTTTTCTGCTCATGACCAGACACTTGCTGACTGATTGACAACACGTGTACTCCATGTGCTAACAACCTATCGTTTTATTTTCAGAGTCAAAAGTTCCCAATGTAATTTGATCAGTAAAACAATAGTGGTAACTGCTTTTTATTTGGGGGTTGGCTGATCCTGACTACTATGACTGTATGGAAATAGAGACAAAGTTCACCATGGCTAATTTCTACTACTAATTTCTACTGGGGCGGGCGGGGGAAAGAAAAAAAGTTTCTTTGCAAAGAAAACTTTCCAGCAGTGTTTTGCTGAGAACCCTGCCGTCAGCATCAATGCAAATGATAAACACACATACAAACGGAAAGTAGAAATTGTCCTTTCAGCCCATGGATCACAGGACTCACTGCACTGAGGAGATCAAGTGCATATCGGCCATTTTAGGAATTTACAAGACCCCATGATCCTGAAATTGACCTTTGCTCCACAAAATATAAACGGGGGAAAGAACAGAGAGTAGTTGTTCTAGGGGTTGGTGTATTTGCTTCACACTTTCTTACGTGGGCAAATATTAATTTTGAGCTCAAGGCAAAATACTGCCGATGCTGGAAATCTGCCGAAAGTTCATTGATCTGAAACGTTAACTCACTCTCCTCTCTCCACAGATGCTGCCTGACCTGCTGCGTGGTCCCAGCGACTTCTGGTTTTACTATGGATTATGAGGAGCTCCGGAGTTAAAAGCAACGGCGTCAAATGTCCCGTGAATAAAGCTATTCAGAAAATGCCCCAAGATAAAGCCCCATACAGGCCAATCAAAAGAAAGCAGATTCTTATTCATCCAACTCAGCTACATTTTAAGTTGTCTCAGTGCTTTTTTTTTAAACTCACTGCTCAGTCCTCCTAACAAAAACCTGCACTAAAATTCATCAGTTCTTGTCAGGACTGTTGGAATGAAATGGATTGTAGTTGGAGAATTCATTAGTTACGTGGGATTAACAATCACATCTTTTACCTACACCATACACAGCGCATTTGTCTCCTAACTTCGTGAGCCCAGCCAATTCACAACACCCACCCCTTCTCCTCTGTCCCTGACTTCGAGCAGAGCTGACAAACTCGGGAGAAGTGGGAAATCGATTTGAAAAATGAAAATCGTGTTGCAAAAAACGTTCCATTTTCCGCAGGGTGAAACGCAATTANTTTTTTGGTACGTTGTTAGATGGCGATATTTGAAATCAAGAGTAATGCACATAAAGGAAACATTGAACTTCAATAACTGGAGGGAACTGAACTGCAGAAGGGGACATTTTCGCTTTGCCTAGTTTAATGGTCTGAAAAATACGGCAGATTACATTTTTCACAGCAATAGATGTAAACGTGGCAGAGTGTGTTACACTGTTCGTCAGCAAACTCAATAATTCTAAAAGTATATGTAGCTCGTTGAGAAAAATTTACAGCACTTGCAAGAATTTAGTAAAAGAGACACTATTTGACATTGTACAAAGAAATTGCTGGCGTACTGCAAAGTTTAACAATTTAAAACAAAACTACTTCTGACTAGAAATGCTAAACCAGGAGCTAACGTGTTACAATTATTTTCTGACCTAGTTACTGTAGATCAGTTCAGTTGTTCCTCCTTTTCACATCTAACTATTCTTAAGGAACGAGAGAGATACATTCGTTCAAGCATGCCGACATAACAAAGGGAACAACTTACCTTAGATCCTCTCTCATTAAAAATTATTTCAACATCTAATATTTTACCAAATTGCTGTAAGAGAAATGACAAAGACGATCTTTAGAAACCAGAAGAGAGAACGACTCTCGATTTAGCGCAATAAAAACGGCAGCAACATTGCAATATTTTTGACTTCGTAAATAGCTGAGGTACACCGCAGGGTAAGTGTCATTTGGCAATGGAGGGAACAGGCTTGATCAACCAAATGGCCTTTTCTCACTGCATACAGTCCTTTTTTTATCTCCTTCTAAGGAGGAGGGCGATAATGAAGTCTATCATACGCCCAGCAATATTTTCACTGTTAGCTTTCTCGCAGGGTTTCTGCAGCTAGTTTCAGCCACCGGCAAATGACAAATCCCATGAGGGTTAATAACGAAATTCATAAATCCAAGGCGCAGCGTTACTGGGGGAAAAATAAGTGAATGGCTTACTTTTTAACAATTTAATTTTGCGTCTCACGGTTTTGTGACGATTCTCATTTATTTATATTTCATCTGGCCGGCCCAGGTTTGCCGTTCTTTCCCTCCGGAAAATGTGTCTTCCCGACAACCCGCAGAGAGGAATTAATCTACACCCTCCTCCTGCGAGCCTTCTTCTTTTAAATGCGTTACATTTTTAAAGCAACCTTATCTAACTAATGTTCAGAACGTTCCAAGGCCTTTGTCCACTTAGTGAAAAACTGGGGCCGGTTTCTTTCAGAGCAGAACAGAAAAAATCAATGCTCATTTGTTACTGACAGACATACCCTGACTCCCAGCTAAATGACTACGAAAAGGGCAGATCTGTTTGCTGACAGAAATCTTTTATGTCTCGGGATTATTCAGAACATTTCGGTTTGAACCTTGAGCGCCCACACCCCAGCGACACTAATGACGTCCGGGGGACCAGATATTTTCTATCCCACTGCTAACCCTCAGAGTTGAACATCCGCACACTGAATGCTACTTTGAGTAAGACTTGGAGATAATGGTCTCAAAAGCAGTCCTTTTAAAATGAAGTGCGTGTATGGCTTTACCTGCAAAAAGTACCTCTCCGATGTCTCAAGCTCGAAACTCGAACGGGTGTGAGATAACATTCCATGATGCGAGTACTTTTGACTGGTTACCCTATAACTAGCCTTTCAGTGGTTTGTCAGAGCTGCCCTCCTCATAGTGTGAAGGACAACAGTTTACAAGCAACAGATCAAATGGTGAAGCCAGTCTTTAATGACCACCCTGGGGATTAATTTCATGTCATTCCTTCCAGCCAGGTAGTCTCCAGTTCAAGTCTGAATTATTAACATTATGTGGGGGAAGGCGGGACTGCCTGGAAATCAGGTTAGCCATGATACCAGTGCCTCATTTTCTTTGCAGACAATCACCAAGGCAGGTTTGACTGCAACTTGATCAATTGACCGCAGCATTTAGTATTGCGGCTTCTTACGAGTTCATTAAATCGGAGGCACTTACACCAAACATTTGCCGAAGATCTGGGTCCCGGAATCTGAACGGAATATTGGAGACATGCAGCCTTTTGGGCTGTGTTTTGTTGTCTGTGTTTTCGGAAGGCTGTGTTTGCTGTTGTCCATCAGTCTGTGCTGCATCATCTGTCTGCTGAAATGGGGTGGGCGTGTGGAGGGAGGGAGGGAGGGAGAGAAGGAGGCGGGTGGTGGTGGGGGGGGTGGTGGGGAGAAGCACAGAAGAAACAGGTTAAAGGTCAGCCTAAATTCCCATCGTCACAAACACAATACCATTTTTAACCCCAAATCTATCCAAATCTGAATTAAATTCTCATTTCCCCGAGTCCAGTTCATGCCAAATACAATGTACGAGGAAACCACAAAGGAACAAGTGAGAAAAAGCTTGGGGAGGAGATAATTCTTATCCAACATATATCCGACTTTTCTTGCAATTACTATTTTTCCAAGGAATTTCAATATTAAACCCTATTTGAAAATACTGGGGAGAAATTCCAGATATGCGTTGATTTGCATTTGTGCAGCCACTCAGAGCGCCCCACATTTTGGCAAATTGTCGTATTCGGTCTTGGTTTTGAAACCGTTTTCCTGCAGTTCTTTAAAATGAAGGCTGCGCTTTGGATTTTGCCAAATTCTGGATGCTCCAAAATGCCAAATATATAGTGAAAAAGTCTACACCCATGTGGAATTTCTTCCTCATGCGTAGCAATTTTGCAACAAAGAGTTTTATCACCGTTTTCTTGTTCCAACAGGAAAAGGTCTACAGTGAAAGTCTGCATTAGATGGTTTATGGTGATCTGTAGCTGTAATATCTTCATTGGGTCCTATTTACATTATTTATGGCTGGACAATCCACTGTAGACTTCTCAAATGGCTTCATGAAACACTTTGCCATGACGTATTCGCAAGAAAGTGATTTTTAACGTAAAATATTTAAACACCTCTGCAAACAAAAAAAGGCCTGGATCCTTCTTAAAGAAAACCTTAATTTGAGTACTTGAACAGTATCTGCCGTAAGCAAAGCACAGCCTTATTGCAAAATATACAGTCAATTTGCTTTAGAGTATATTCTGTGAAGTGCTTTGAGATGCCTCGAATACCTGATAAGGTGCAGATTAATAATAATACAAGGATTATTATTATTATTGCTGAACAGTGTACACTGAAGCATTTTGGTTTCAACTTGCTGCTGCGAGCTCCGCCTGAAATCAAATTCAAGCCGTTTTCCTCCGAAAATTGAATTGGTCACTAAAATGAGACTTGGAGCCACTGATTTTTAAAGCTCGGTTCGCCAGACGCTTGGTAAAGGCAGAACACACTGTCTCACTTCACAGCCAAGCCCGTGTTGGGGTTTTCGTAAGTATACCCGATACACAGAACCATAGAAACCAGGAGGAGGCCATTCAGCCCCTTGAGCCTGTTCCGCCATTTTATAAGAACATGGCTGATCTGTACCTCAAGTCCAATTACCTGCCTTACCCCATACCCCTTAACACCTTGACCTAACAAAGACACGGTGTCGTCTGGTGACTGCAACTGTCGCGGACATCTGCGGCGTGGATCTGAGCCTCTTGTCAAAAAGATGTGAACGCTTCACTCAGCTGCTGTTTATTATTACCTGAAACATTTTACGAGATTTCCTGTTCTGAAAAGTATGACATTCCGCGAACGCAGGGGAGTGGCTACAAAGCATAAAACAAACAACTGATTTTACAGCCTGTTGAGATCCAACCATTTTTCTACTTTCACGTAAATAACACTGTCCTCTAAGCTGTCCTGGCAAATTCAGAAGCGTAATTTAGGGGTCAGCCTGGCAATATTTTAGCCCCTGGATCAGGAGGTTGTGGGTTCGAGCCCCACATCTCAAGTCGGGGCTGACACTCCAGTGCGCTGCAGGGGACATGCTGCGTTATTGGAGATGTTGCCCTTTGGACAGACTTTGAACTGAGGCCTGGTCAGGCGGACACTAAAGATGCCTTGAGATGATTCAAAAAGAGGATGGAGTTTCTCCCGGTGTCCTGACCAACAATCTTCCAGATAAAATTGGTCATACCCTTCATGGCGGTGTGTAGGAAATTGCTGTGCACAAATTGGCTGCTGTGTTTGTCTACTAAATAAACTGTTTACACACTTTACATTAAATCCTGTGAAACACTTTGAGACATTCTGATGCCACGATAAGGCGCTAAATCGAACACGAAAATGATTATAATAATTTTATTGTATTTATTCTTACTAAAACAGGAACGTGCTAATATTCTGAAATGCAGAATGTAGTTTAGTTTCAGCATTTGCAGTAAGCAGTTGACCTTCAGTTCACGATCTTCTTATAACAGCCAGATCAAGCGATTTCAGAAATACAGCACACTGCTCATCATTGCAATGCAATAATAATTCAAATATCCATCAAAGCCCATGCTACTGTATCCGTTTAAAACATTTATAATTTCAAGATGCAGCAGAATTGCATTCAATCGGTCAGCTTTTATTCCAACTCCCCAAATCCCCTTGCTCTGTTTCTTCATCTTAATAAAAAAAATAAGAAAACAATAGTTTAAACGGGCACTGATCTATAATTCACACATCACTCTTAATCTACCAGCAACATTAGCCACACGGGTAATATACTTGTCAATAGTTACACACAGAAAATATATTACTCCGACATGCATTTAGTTTCTATTTTCTTATTTCCCTCTTTCTCTTTGGGTATTTATGTGCCAGGTGGTAGAAAATAGCTTAGAGCATCGCTAGTTCCTTGCTGTCACCCCTTATGTAACTTTTGCTCAGAAGTGCCGAGCTGTCTCTCCCTCAAATCCTCTGTCCAGCTCCTTGGGGTAAGGGTTTGTCTCCCTTTTAACAGCAGAGGAAGAATTCTGAACTTGTGTCAGTGTTTAAAGGGTCTGATCTGCCTCCAATTGACTTAAGATTGGCAACGGAATAGACCCCCTTGAGTTTTCATCTCAGGGTCCTCGTCTGCGTTACAGTACATTGGAGCCCTAACTTGTTACCCTGCTACAATTGCCCTTCACACTCCATCTCCTATACGTGACCACAAGGGGCTCTGTTCATCAGAAATCCAAATGGATTTGATGCTTCTTAACACTGCTAGTCAGCTTCAGACATGATGTATGCGTTATGCGCACTTGCTCTGAAAGGCAGTGGGGAAGTACGATATGATCTCAAGCGGCCAAAGGTAGGGAATTCTAACAGAAGGAATTTAGCCCGATTCAGATTCAGAAATGGATTGACGCACAGGAACAAATGATGGATGAAGAAAAGACCAAGATCCATTTAGTATGCCTTCCACCTTCCTGTCGGTCGCATGCACATATGTCCCAAACTACCTATGTACTATATGTCCCGTAATGTTATTTCCTAAAAGGAAACTATCTATACCTCTCCCTTTGTAAGAATTGTAAGAGGAAGTAGCTGCATTTTAATACACCTTTCCACTTTTTTATGGATATTTTTATGAACAATATTAGGTACTTTTCAACAAAAAAAGAAAGAAATTGTTGCGCAGAATGCATTCGAGAGTGAATTGTTAATAATCTGAGCTCACCAGAACTGTTTGGCTGACACTTCACACGTTAATGGACAAGAAGTAGTCTCAAGGCTATACTCAAATGGAGGAGATAAATGTCTCCAATAATGCTCCTTCAACTAAAAGAACAGAGAGTCTTTCACTTCAGCACAAATCAATGGAGAACCTTTAGGACTAAAATGGAGGCACTCTACAGAGATTACAGCATCAGCTCGACGAGATCGCCTCCAATATTATTTTTAAGCGCGTTAGTCCAGGGAAACGCATACACGTCTAGGAGACTGCCAACATGTTAATGCAATATCAGCACAATAGCATCTCGCACAGTCTCCAGTTCTATTGTACGTCCCTTCACTTTTTCTTTACAAAGGTGGAAACTGAATTCTCCTGTTATCAATCAACAGTCAGGAAGAACTGTCAAATCCAAACGTGGTTATACGAACATGTTTTGACCAAAAAAAAATAGTGAGAGTGAAGGATTTCTATCAGAAGACTGCTGTATTATTTAAACAGAGAAGGATTGTGGCAACCCACTAAGAAGAGCCATCCGTGCATACTATTTAAACACATTTTGTGTTCATTATTGTGAGAGATGGCAGTACTGGGGAATTTTATAGTCAATGTAATTATTAAACTCTTTTTAAGGTCAGGTATCTTACCGCAAAGCCAGATGCAGAGTAAAGCTTCTTTAAACTGGTGAAATAATAATCCTTGCCTTTGATATAGCGCCTTTCACGTCAGGAGGATGTTTAAAAGCGATGCACAGGATCTATAAGTGTAGTGATTGTATATTTTGTAGGCGAATGTTCCAACAATGGGGACGAAATTAATTATAATAATCATAATAATCTTTGCTTTTGATATAGCGTCTGATCACGTCATCGAGAAGAGTCAAATCGCTTCACAGGATATATTGTAAAGTGAATTGACTGTATATTTTGTGGGCACAAATTCCATCTGGGTTTAGGTTTTCTTAGTACCTTATTTCAGAGCTTAAAGAATTAAGTGCAGTCTTAATTCAGAAGCCGGTGCGTTTCTTTTAAGAACTGCAGAAAAACGGCTTCAAGATAAAGATCGAATTCAACGATCCGCCAAATTTTTGACGCTACGAAGTGTTACATGGATCGAGTAAATCAAGACCCGGGTGGAATTTCTTTGCATAGCAATCCAGCCGAGGTCTGTTTGTAAAGAGAGTCTGCGATTTTTGCATTTCTTTACAGACAAGATTTTTTGGTTGCGAACACATTTTAACCCCCCCCCACCCCCCCCCCCCCCCCAACTCGTGATCAAGCTCAGAATGAGTAATGAGCATAATAACACACAGGAACAGAATACGTATTAATAGCACTGCATTAATAAATTGAAAAACAAATTCATCATGTTTAGTGAAACAATGCGTTTGGAAGAGCACTGCGTTTGTTTTTCTGATAATGGGGAATTACATTAATCATTTCAAGTTGGCTCAGTAGTTCCAGCTGCAGCGCTGGATTTCCAACCCAAATGGTTCACATTTCCTTGCCCTTGTTGGACATGTTTTGCTTGTTCTCTGCCAAGCTGCTCTGCGCAGCACAGTCAGTATCTACATGGCTTATCATACGAGATGCGCTGGGACCAGAGTTGTGCGTACGTGTAAGATGTAGAAACTGTGAAGGATTGCCACTGCTTTACGCAAACCAGTGCTCGCTTTGGGGGCCAGCTTCACTGCAAATATCTTAATAATAATCCTTGCGTTTGATAAAGCGCCTGATCATGTCTTCGAGACGTCTCAAAGCGCTTCACAGAATATACCCTCAAGTGAATTTCCTGTATATTTTCTGGGCGAAATCATGCGCAGAAATGTTTTGTTTTACATTGAAACTTGATAAAATCATCCCACAAGTGAGGTCCATATTCATAGGTACCACCCACCCATTAAGACTCCCTTTTTGGGGATGGATTTATATCATAGTGCCACATCACATCAAGACCAGAAAAAGTGAATGCTACTTCTTTGGGATTTACGTGGGCAGCTTCTTCAATTCAATTCAATTCATGTAAACGACTGCCTTAAGGTAAGTATTTATATTATTTGCCAACCTACAGAAAAAAAACACACAAACAAGCAGTTTGCCCCAGCCCTGGCGTGGTGCTCAAGCGGTTGTCACTGACAAAATGTGGTGAGAAATTCCATTCAAAAGGAATTTGAGAATAATTGAAGCAAATAAATTTAGCTGTTTACACGTATGTGAGCAATTTTTATAATGCTCTAAATGTACGTTCAGACGGATGGTTTTGTGAACTGGGCATAAAGAAATCGGTGTCATGCAACCAGTGAAATAGACTGTAGGCTGGGTTCAATGGTAGACACTTTTCAGGGCTGAAATTCCACCTGGTCTTAGCCTGTAAAGCCATTTAAAGTTAAGGTGATGCAGAATTGTGGAAAATTTGTTCATTCAGGCTTAATGGCCTGGCCATCAATCCCCCAAATAAAAGTTGTTCATTCATGTCACGTCTGTTTGTGGGGATATTGAGGTGCATAACATGGCTGCCAAGTTCACCCACAAAACACAGTCACTTTATAGCATCCTTTACCTATCCCATGAAGTGCTTTGGGACATAAAGGCGCTTTATCAAATGTAAGGATGATTATTGTTATTAAATTATTAATTATTATTTAATTTGGCATCTTATTTCCAGCAGTTCTTCAAAAGAACCACCTTTGAAATAAAGACTGAATTCAAGGTTTTTTTTAAACCACAAATTTCTGTGTGGTCTTCCATTGTAGGACAAAATAAAATGGTTAAGCCTAAAATGAAGTAGAATTTTGTGCCTCAGGCTGAATTCAAAACTGGAGTCAGTTGATGATTCTGCTCGCAGAAAAAGCTGGACCTTTGAAGGAGTGCAATAAACTACCCTAAAAGTGGTATTGCATTACCTGTGGAACACAATGCCAGACATATTCCCTCTTGTTCCTCTACCTCAGGGGCACAGAAGTTGTTTTCAGTTACAATTTCATGTTTATTGATTTACAAACTGCTTTATCTCTTTCTTGTAATTATGACATCAGATCCTATTAAACCTCCTTGAATCTAACTCGTGACAAGCAATTTATCAACATCAGAGAAAGGCCATGTGTTCGGAATTCTAATGCGCTGTAGTTAAAAGATCGTTAGTAACACGACACCAACTGGAAAGTAAGGCGAAAAAGAAACCCATACACTTATAAAAAGCGAACATGATAATCCTCTTGATTTAAGGCAGTTTCATCCTCCACTGCTGTCTGAATAGATACAAATGGGGTACATAGCAATGAGCCATACAATTCTGGATTTATTTAGCATAATCCCTGGTCTAGACTATGTCCCTGAGTAGTTCATGTCATGTGGTATTTGGACATGAACAGAACTGTCATTGACATAACACCCCCTAGCTGGAGAGGAAATAGTTTTTTGGTCACGTTTGTTATCCAGTGACCCCCCAAATGGACACACACACACACATGCATGACATGTGAGTATTGGATTGGGCTGAACTGTGTTTTGATGTTTCTTGACTAGATCACTTCCAGTCCTTTGGCGATCAGTTCAAGAACAGTCTCGAAAAAGTCTCGACCCAGCTGTCTGTACTGTTTTTAAAAGGAGTGCGCTCTTTTGTTTTAATATATCGATGAAAAAAAAAGGGTGAGTTATGGATTGGGCTGCCCAGGGCGACAGGAGCTGGAGGTTGCTATCTTCAGCCAATTCAAGAGGGATGAGATGGATATTTGGCAAAGAAATCGATTGAGAGGTTTGAAAACTAGAGGAGAGCAGGATTACTTTTGTTCACTGTGGAACCAGTCAGGTCTTCCTTTGCGATCCTGTACATTGCTGCATTCCTATGTTACCACCGGTCTCATCAGCGCTGTTCCCTGGGGTCCTCTTCAGGCAGTTTCTCTTCCTCCCAGTTAAATTGGATTGAGACCAATGAAACTCTGTACCGAGAAGAAGTTCAAGCATGAATGTCACTTCTGACTTCAGACTGATGTGTAATCTCAGACCTCCTGGATTCTGCAGTTTAGGGGCAATCCCATCTCATCAGCTCAACGAGAACATTCTAAAATATGTATTTACATTCCAAATACGTGCCCCTTAAATGGTTTCACTTTTGAGTCGTACTGTCTCATTATTTGTGCGTTAAATGGCTACTGATAAACTAAACACACACACACATTGGTCAGAGCACTCGCCTCGCAAGCGAGAGGACCTGGTTTCGATTCGTGCGCAGCACAAAATGTTAGGCAAGTTTCCTTACTCCACTCGCCTCTGTTCACTCAGCAGTAAGTAGGAACCGCGGTTGTTAGTCGATTGGCGCATCGCTTTTCCGGGGGTAATCAGGCCTTCAAAAATAAATATAATAAAAAACAATAATAATACGTTGGTCAGCCAATTCGTAACTGTTTGTGAGACACGGAGCTGGCTATCGTATTATTATTATTATTATTATTATTATAATAATAGAGCCAATGCACTTTGCTACCAATGCTGAAAGGCTTCCAGTTTCAGCATTTATTTAGCTTCTGAAATGTTACAAAATTACGAGAGTTGAACTAAATGCGTCTTCCCGCATTTGCCCTACTGCAAAGTTGGTATAGGGTTAGGTGAACGCTGAGTAAAAAGCTTCAATAGACCATCAAGAAGCACTAAGAGGGTACAATTTATTAGAGCAAGGACTTAAAAGATAAGTCAATGCAGAATCTCTCAAAGCACAAGTATTGCTGCCCGCCGTGCCGTTTAGGCTTTTATACACCAAAATGGACTGTGATTTTCTTCAAGCGTTGTTTGATTAAGTTGACAATATTATGTGAGCAATGGTTGAGTGCTCACTGTGATGTATTTTTGACCAAATTGATTTGTGTAATGAACACTCTGCCTCTATCTCTTCAGCAAGTATGAATACAGCTCTTGATTTAACCGGTAATGCTAGAAGCCAAGTAAATTTACCGCCACCCACAGCCAGCTCTTTTCAATCAGAAGAACAGAGCTGCAGTACATAAGGCAGCATAATTCAATACAAGCTATAATAGGAGAAGAGAATATTATAGCAGAGTTCTCCAATATACCACCTTTATTTGATTTGTAAACCTGTGGAAGGAAAAGCAATCCGGGAGGATATAAAGGCAAAGACTATACTTTAGCTGGTGTCAGATGGATTGCGGAACAGAAAAATCACACACGCACATACACACACAGAAAAAAAATGAAAGCAGTATATTTCCTGAGCATCGGGGAGGGGGGGAAAAAATATTCTAAAGGTTTGGAAAAGGAATGCCACATAATGTACGATAATCAGATTAAATAGAGTAAGTTTGGTCCAACGTTATTCGAAAGGTTAGCAAATGGGACCTCCTAAAAATTGCCTACATATGATATGAAATGAAATGAGATGAAAGTAGAGGGACCGATGGATGTACGTCATTCCGGGGAAAAACACCTTACGCTACAGATAAGACGTGATACACATCAGGAATTGGTTCCTTGGCAAATTGTTTTGAGTGTCTTAGGCGTGGACAGGAATGCAAAGCATCACATTCTAGTCCAAGTTCTGTTCTTAGAAGGGATTACAAATAGAGTCAATAGAGTGTAGAGGGTTATGAATTTATTTACGTGGTAAAGATTCAAAAAAGTCTTTAGTTCACTAACGTGCGATGGAGATACGGGAAACTCACGCATTAAAGTCCAGCTTTCCCTCTCGGTCTAGTTTCCCTGGCCGACACCTCTCCCAAGAGTGCACCTTGCGTTCCAGACACATCAAATTTCCGTGTGTGGCTGACATAAACACGTGGAACTTTCAGCTCTGGTTCGGATACACTTAAGCACGCTGATGGGTTTCTGCGTGACTATTCAGGGCGCAAAAGGTTTACCAAACGCTTTCAATACTGTGATAGTCTCTGTGGAGGTCTGTAGATTTACTGCAAAGGCTACGCACACACTTCTGTGCGCAACTGGCTGCCACCTTTTCGCCCACAAAATATTCAGTCAATTCACTTTACAGTATATATTCTGTGAAGCGCTTTGAGACGTCTCGAAGACACGACAAGGCGCTGTATCAAATGCAAGGATTATACTGTAATCATACAATACGGAGGGTGCCAAGCTGCTGTGTTTATGTAATAAGTATGTGAAGCAGCTTGTAGCATACCACCAAACATGATTCAAATCAGCCTTTATTTACAAGGAGAAGTTAAATGGTTGCACGCACGGCATTCCCGATGATCAGACTCACAACATAAACACTCCTCTTTTCCCTCAACCGGCTGTTTGAGACCATTTTGGTTTACAGTGACCGCTGCATTCATCTCCTTGACAACGAAGTAGAAACCCACTCGGCTTCTACCTGCGACTTGGAAAAGGAAAATTAAGAATAATTGGATTGCATCCTAAATGTCAATGTTGTTTCTGTAAATATTCAGAAATACTTTACCCAACTGACGCAAGCCAGCAAAGATCGCAATTTATTTCCATTCCGCTGACAGAATATGCAAACCTTCGAGCGAAGACTGAGTGAGTTTTATACGCCTCCATGACACAAATCCAATAGTGTGCCCAGCACAGGTCAGTGCAGTGTGGGAGCAGTTTCTGTTTGATAGATTAAAATTCCGAATTATCAGGTTTAAAAAGTCCCAGATTGTATTTCGAACGGTTTCAACTCACGGACAGCGCCGTCCTTGGGCTGGCCGAGAGGCTCAACCGAGGTGTCATCTGCCTGTTCAAGTGGACGTCAAAGATCCCCACGGCACTGAATCTGTGATTTGTTCTGCAAACCTGTTACCCATTTCAGACGCAAAACGCAAGTTGCAAATAGCACAGCACCTTCTCATTTGCGGAGGTCAGGCCCTGGACCCCAGAACGAATTGGAATAGATTCATTTCTGAGAGTCGGACTCAGTAGAGCCCACTTGTCACTCTCTTCATATTGTCGCTTCTCGTTTTCTTTCCTACCAAGTTCTGATTCTTCTCAATCGATCTCCGTTTGTTTTGGATCTGAGAACTTCAGAGACCGCCTGCTGTCATCTCTTCACACCGGTGGTCTTCTTGCCCGATGAGACAGACTTCATCGCCGTCTCTTATCGCTTCGGATTATTCACACCACGAAGGAGACATTTAAAAGGGGGGCCTTTTTCGACCCATTAATTCCACTTAAACTCAGAGACTGTTCCCCCGTCTGATTGATAAGTATCAGACCTGCACGACTGGAGGAACGACAATGCACAAATGAAAAGTAATGGGATTCCAGTCGTGCAATGAAAAGATAATACATGATCCAACTGTGGCATATTGGAAATCCCCCCTGTTGGATTACACGATTCCGTGCCATCCCGTCACACATTTCTCATCTGTCGTTCAGTAAGCTGGAAGCCTGTCCAGTTGGCTATTGATAATCACCGATCACTCTCTCGATGACTGATATGGTCACAATTTGCACAGAGTCGCAAACACCAGCCATAGCAGAGAGTGAAGGTCTTATTAATCATTTCACTGCAAAGTGATCCATCTTAAAGGTTTCTCCAGAAATGTCTGCTGAGTGCAGGTGTCGTCACTTTCGCCCCCCCCCCCCCGCCCCCCGCCGCCACCCGCTCACAGGTATGAATTATTTTGGGAGCTGGAGGGCGGAACATGGAACTACAAAGTGCTCCACTGTAATACGTTGAGGCTACAACCTCCCTTGCCTCTTCAGCACCAGCCTATTTTGCAATCTGCACAATTGCAAGAGCAGACATCCATCCAGATCAATGGTTTAGCCTCCATCACAGATGTGAGCTCCATTTCCCAAGTGACCAGACGAGAGGGAGGAGCGAGCTAACAAGGCTTGGTGCTGCATCACAGAAACTTCACTTTTTGATCAATTTTTCTGTTGATCAAGGTGAGGGCGGGAACAAGTTTTCATTTGTCAAACTCAGTGCAGAATCATTCCCAAGTTAAGCACAGCAGATCAGGCAGCGAGTAAAGTTCCCTCTACCCTGAACCAGCCAAGTGCCTTAATCCCACTCATGTTCTATGTTCCAATTCTCCACATTAAATATGTCCATCGGTGCTTAGTTTTGAACATGTTTATTTCATATGGATCTTAACTGTAATCAGCACTGGTCTGACAGCAGATAAAGAGGCCTTTCCTCCCATTAGTCTTGGCTGGATTTAACCCACTGCCAAAGATGAAAGAACTGAATTCTAATCCATTGTGCTGTCCTTTAAAGACCCTTCTAGGCTACGCGCCTATCCAGATGGGCAGAACAAGATGGGAAAAGAGTGCACTGATCAGATCCAGAAGGGCAGGGTGCTTTCTGCACACAATGTGGCCCATTACATGATCTATTCATGAAATGTACTTGAGCAGCGGACAGGAATTGGGACTGGATGTATGGGGGAAAGCATTCCAGATGGGAATTAAAGTGCAAAAACACCAACAAAAAAAAAAGGGCTTTAGAAACAGCGCAACAAAGCAATGAATCAAAGCAATCAATTTACACAACCACAACAATTGGTGGAAAAAACTGCTGTGTTCACTGAAGGTACGTATTCTGGGTTTGTTACCCGACTCCAGCATTGGAGGGTCAGTTTAGATGATGTGATTCCATGTCCCGATGTGGAGCTTGAACCCAAAACCTCTTGAGTCAGAGGCAAGAGTGCTACCATTGCATCAGACTGACACACAAGGTTCCACTGTCGTATATATTGCAACAGGGTTCCACTGTTCCAGGTCAAATCTGGTTTTATGACAATACAATAATAATAATAATAATTATCCTTGCATTTGATATAGCTCTTTTTGCGTCTTCTAGACGTCTCAAAGCGCTTCACAGAATATACTGCAAAGTGAATTGACCGTATATTTGTGGGCAAAAGGATCATCCGAATACAATAATATGGAGCAGTCAGAAGCCCTAAAGTAAGATGTACACACTCGTCTGCTCTGTTCCTACAGATTGAAGTGGGGGAAGATGTAGTGTGATTAGTGGTGAAGAAGTCCCTGCAGCCCAATTGATATCAACCTTTCAGAACACCACCCGACTCTCATCACAGCATCAAACTGTTATCATAAACGACACCAGATCCTGGCTTCAACCACCCTTCCTGGTAACTCCGTTTCACTTGTTAATTGCTTTACTCTGGTGTAAAGAAATTCATCCTGGTGTCCTGAAATTGCCTTTTGCAATCCTGACCATGTACCCCTGAGCAGGTGAATCGGAAAGTCTTGTTCTGGGTTGAGTTTCTTTAGCAAGGCTGATCGAATCGTCATTCATCTAAGATGGGCTCGTTCCTCTAACAATGGCAGGAGAGCAAATAAAAATGACCTGCACCGAAGCCAGCTCTGTGCCCATCCCCCTGCTTCCACCCCGGGCTTGACTTTTCTTTTCATCGCAGAAGATGACAGCCCATCTCCCCCGAGGTATTTTCTCTGGAGCTCTCCCACAGCCTGAGGTAGGGAGGGAAGCAAATGTAATAACTCGAAACGTGGACCTGTGCCACACGTGGGTGAAAATTGTGTCGATGAATTGGGGGAGAACTGGAATGCTTGCTGTTACAATACGTTTTCTTGACCAGAACCTTTAAGGGAAAGGCATCGATCGTCATGTAATCTGTGTTCAGTGGTCATGCAATTCTAACCAATTTCACACGGGCTATGCAATTATTACTGTTTACCACTTCCTGATCTCCCACTGGATTTTAGCAGTCAAACCATGAACCAACTGTTATAGCCTCAGTGCATCAACAAATGCACAGCCACCCAGGCAATGAGCCAGAGCGGACATGGGAGGAAACTCTTCTCTATGGTCGCAAGTCGCAGCAGGACAACAACAACAGCACAACAGCAAGTTACATTTGTACAGTGCCTTTCATGTCAGGAGGACATCCACAGGACTAGTCAACAGAATTAGACCATCGTTCAAATTAAAACAAGCTCACGACTGTTAACTGTATTAACTCGAAATGCAGTCAATATCAATCTATGATACCAACTTGAAATGACCGAAGATAGATGGCATTTGAATGGTTGATCCTTGTTTGATGTGCTCATCTATCAGGTGCTTACAGGTATATCACTGTAGCTGAACCACTGGACCAGAGCCTTTCACCAAGCCTTAATACCTCTACTACTCAAGAATTAGCAGACACTAAACTTAACAGTAAATCTTGTAAAGCATTTAAACATCCTCCCAGTGTGAAAGGCACTATATAAAATGCAAGGATTATTATTATAATAATTTGTACTATTAGTCCTAGTTAAGTACCTGTCTCTCATTCTTTTAAATATTCTTATTGATCATGGCTCGACAACTTTCTGGGGCAGAGCATTTCATGTTTTCACGACCATCTATAATGAAGGAATATTTCCTGACCTCAGCTCTGAACATTTTTGGCCCAATTTCAAGCCGGTGCCCTCTTCTCATGTATGAACTCTGGCATTAAGTCTGCTTTGCGTTACACCAGCTCAGAACACGCAATTAGAGACATTTGTGGAGACAAACTACTCATTCTTATCTTACTTCAGCAAGAACCTCGATTCGCCACTATAAATAAAGTTCATGTGTCAGTGAGACAACACTTATCCATCAGTCTATTGTTATCCTACATGAGATGAAGAGATAGAGCACAGCAGGTGCAAAGTGCAAATAGGAAGGTCTACATGATGGGCCGAAGGGATTTCCTCCTGCTTCTAAATTTGTTGTTTTTCCCACAGAAATATTATGCTTTTAATATTTTTGGGTGCAACTTGCATCCATACCAGCCTGCAGGCTGGGAAATGGATTTATTTTACATTGACAGGTTTGCAGGCCTCCAACAGTTAGATTTTGCCACGGTGGTAATTGAAAGCGAAATGCAACTGTGAGAACCATCACTTAATAGACTATGTCACACGAAGCATCCTGCGATGCCGCTAATATATCAATAAATCAAAGTCTCGACGTTAGTGTGTTACCAACATTTTGTTTGCTGAAGTGAAAAGCTTGTGCACTCATTCCCCAAACTAAATTCATCTAAGTTCTCCCAATTCCTTGCAATTCAGCTTTTTTGCATTCGCAGCACTTGGAGTTGAATAAAACAAAACCGTTTTATGCAGCTCGAGGCCTGATCAGCCTTGTTTGAGCTCTTGGGTAATAATAATAATGATAATATTCCTCGCATTTGATACAGCGCCTTATCAACATGGCAACCTCCCGATTTCCTCTGATTCAACAGTGGAAAGAATGTCACCAAATACTCCACAGACTTATTTTGGGTGGATGTAGTCGGAAAATGGACACTTGTGGCAATTTCATGCATTAAGAAAAGTTGGGAAGAACTTGATTCCATTTGATCTCATCGATCGTACTTATCTCCCCATTTACACAACAGGGTAACATCTTTAAAAATGTCCAGTCTGGAATCACACTTAACGTGGAGAAATTCCACCCGGGTCGAGATTCACTCTCTAGCACTTTAGAAAGTTCAAATTCAGCGAATTGTTAAACGTTGGTCTTAAATTCGAAGTTTTTTTCCTGTATTAACCGTGCTATCTCCACAATGTATGACATTACCAACAACAACATGTACCTATATAGCGCTTATCACAGATGATCACATCTCAAAGTGTTTCACAGTGGCCGAGCAGGACGGAAGTTAGATGGGTAGATGGTAGGTGGCTGAAGGCACAGTAAGAGGTAAGATTTTTAGAAGGGTTTTGAAAGTATGGAAAGAGGGTAACACTCCTCCAGATAAAATTTGTCATCGTCTTCAGAGTTCTTTGTGCGACATCGTTGTGTGCAAATTGGCTGCTCCGTTTACTACAAATACAGCCACATCACTTCACCCAAAACTTTGTGAAGCTTTGTGAAGCGCTTTGAGAGGGATCAACGTTATACCTGCTGTATCAAAAGTAAGGATTATAATTATTATTTGTGTGATAATGCATTGAAGAACATCAGTCCTTTAGTACCTTTAAAACAGTTGCAGGCAGAAAGTATTTCACCCACAAAATATACAGTCAATTCACTTTACAGTATATTCTGTGAAGGGCTTTGAGACGTCTCGAAGATGTGATAAGGTGCTATATCAAATGCAAGGATCATTATTACTACTATTTTGCCTTTCTCTTTGTTCTCACAGCTTCTCATTCTCAGCACTTAAATCTCTGGATCACACAAATGCACCGTTTGCACGTACTGTTACTTTTAACACTTGCTGATCAAGCTAACGTGATGAGCCACTGTTTTGCTGACAAAAAGCAGGCAGGAAACTGAAAACTCTTAAGGAGATGCCAACAGCACAAAGGTTTCGCTTTGAAGTTGAAGCCTTTGATTTTTAACGAGATTTCCAAACCTGGCGCATTTTACTGCAGACATATTTGCTTGAAAATGACGCATCAACTCGGTTAAATTGCTCCGTCTCATCGCGTATATAACGTCAGTATTCACGACACTTAACTCATTCTACCGGTTCGGTGCTAAATGGCAAATTGAACTCGCAGGCCATCAAAAACATTCGTAAGGATAAAACAACTTAATGTTGCTTTGATCCGACACAATCGAGAAAGAAGACATCTGTCTCCTTGACAAGTATTCTTGACATTCCACCCTGTGAAAAGAGATACTCCAGAGATTTGAGCCGAAATTTGGCTCAAAACATTAATTCGCAAGTGCTCGCCCGACTCCTGCAATATTCCACTAAACCTTAGCCGTGAAGCCATTCCGGTTCAAAACGTAAGTTTGCGCAGAGCAGACGGGTGAAAAATGCTTAAAATTTACCCTTAATTTTTAAGAACGGCGGGAAGACAGGTTCCAAACGAAGGCTGGATTTGAGAGATTTCCACCGACGAGATCGATCTTAAATTTTAAGACCCAAGACGTTCTCGTCGGCAAAGACTAGGTGGAATTTACGTCAGAAAAAACCTCTGCGCACCTGGAAGAGCCTCCATTAGCAGGTTGTGGTGTAGCCCTCTGATACGGAATAATCACAGAACCTGTTGGAACACTTTGGATCCAATTCTTCCTGTTCCTACAGGACCAGCTACACAACCCTTATGAAATTGCTGGCTTTCTGGATCTGAGAATACCCATCAGGACAAGCCTAAGTCTACAGGAATTCTCAGCAAGTTCGCATTACCTCTCAGAAGAGGAACTAAAGACTTGCAGTGGATGAAGCTGTATTCACTTGAGGCCTGGTATTTGTGCTTTGTGGAGTCCTGTAGCTCAGTGGATAGAGCTCTCGCTTTGCAAGCGAGAGACCTGAGTTCAATTCCAGGCAGAGGGCGAAACCTTGGGCAAGTTTCCTTACTCCACACAGAGCCTAATAATAATCCCTCCAAAACCAAAAACAATAATAAATTGCTCATTTTCAATCCACGACTGTTTGTGGGACATTGCTGTGCGCAATTGGCTGCCGCCTTCGCCCACAAATATACAGTCAATTAACTTTACAGTGTGTTCTGTGAAGCGCTTTGGGATGTCCTCCCGACGTGAAAAGCGCTATATCAAATGCAAGGATTATTATTATTATTATTTCTTTCTTCCCTTCCCCCCAACCGATCACCACCTGCTTGAAAGTGGTGCTCACACTCCACGCTGACATTTATTAACTCTCCATTCTAACCGGATGCACTCGAGACTGCTGGCGGTTTCATTGTCCACAGTGACGTGCAGTGTTTAATAAAACAGGAGTCCCTCTGTGATCTAACAGCGGCATTTGCTCAGGATCCGTGGACACGACATGCGAAGTCCATTTATGCAGGGAACGTGTTGATGCATCTCACCACTGTGACGGCTTGTGTGAACAGAGCCACATGCTGAGCCTCTAGCGGCTTGTGTTCAGAGTCAGCTCGAAGGTGACAAGATGCAAAGAGGTCTTCGCGCGAGATTAACGAGTGCTCTTTTTATTAAATTGGTCGGAGTGGCAATTTTGATCTGTCTCCCTGTCAGGCCAGGGAAGCGGGTTTTGTGTTCGGGAAGAGCCCCGATACGGCACTCAGTAAGAAATTCCTTTCAAGGTGACCGGATGGAAGGTGTCAGCCTGGCTCAGTCTGTAGCACTCTCACCTCCGAGTCAAAAAGGTTGTGAGTTCGAGCCCCACGTCAGGACTTTGAACTCATGCAGTCGTACCATAGGCACAATCGAAGGGGAAGGCCTTGGGAAGATGTGATCTGAAGACCGAAGAAGGAGGGGTCAAAATGGTGGGACAGAGGCAGAAAGTTCCAGAGTCTCATGGCGTAGTGGCTGAAAGCAACAACAACAACTTGCATTTATATAGCGTTCCTCACGCAGGTTTAGGGTCTCAGAGCGCTTGACAGTGGCGGAGCATGAATCCGAGGCCGGTGGGAAGAGGGAGGTGAACCGTAGGCACTGTCGAAGAGGTAGGTCTTTAGGCCATTGAAGCCTAGCAAGGACTTATCCTTAGGAATTGTTTTTATTTGGAAAAGTACGAGGGAGCCAGATCCTCATTTATAAAGATAATAATTTGAAGCTGAGCTGCTTTGTTTAGAGCACAATACGGCACTTAAGTACAATACTGCAATTGAACACAGCACATTACTGGGTTAGGTTTTCATGTTAAATTTCGCACAGGAGCACAGTTCTGCCAGGATTTACACAGGAGAGTCTGGAATCTTTGCCCAGTTTAGCACGGAATACAGCCAAGTTACCTGAGGCACTCTCACGCTTCACTGTTAACAGAAAATGAGAGCATAAGTCGGAGTAAAGCAAAGTAACTGAAGCAACTTTTTAAAAAAAAATTAAGACACACAAAAAAAACAACCGGGAAGCAGGAATTATTTCAAAAAGGCTATTTTATCCTTATCTTTTTTTAAAAAAAACACTGTCAGAAAATATGCCGTCAGTAATCTCATCAACGCCATGGACTGGAGAGGATTGCCGTGTGAAATGCAATACAGCACTAACAAATTACGTGTGTATAGCGCCTTTCAGGTCAGGAGGACGTCCCAAGGTAATACACGCTCAGTTTTCTGGTAACATGTTAAGGTTAAGGTACTGACTGGTGCAGCAGTGGGTGGTGGGGTGTGGTAAATAGTTTGCAGGTTCAAATCCAAGTCTATGCTAAATGATCTGACCTCTACCAAGGTATGACTTTGGGCTGTACAACCCCTGAGTTAAGGAAAGGAAAATTGGACAGGATTCCCAGTCCGGTTCGCTGAACAGACATGCCTGCTGGAAGGTGCGTATGGGGACAAGGAGCAGGTTTGCTTTGTGACATGTCCTGCAGGAAAACAGCCAGCCCGCCGCAGCTTTCCGCCAAGGCTCGCAACACGTGTAACCTCCGCTTTAGCGAGGTTCCGGGAGGGTGGCCAGCACCACGGAACCGTCCGCGTTTGGAAAGGAGAACAAAAGGAAGCCTGAAATCTTTCCTGAGCCGGACAAATAGATTGAAATAGAAAAAAAAACTGGTAAAGAAAAGAACACTTGCTTCAAACACCTTCTTGGTACCTGTATATTACTGAGAAAACCGTCTTGCAGAAATCGTCGTGCCACACGGTAAAACGGGGGAGGAGGGGCCGACCGATATCCTAATCATCTACAATAATAATCTATAATAATAAATTGGTCACTTCAATCCACGATTGTTTGTGGGACGCTGCTGTGCGCAATTGGTCGCCGCGTTTCGCCCACAAAATACATATTCAATCCACTTGACAGTATATTCTGTGAAGCACTTTGAAACATCTCGAAAACGTGATAAGGCGCTATATCAAATGCAAGGATTATTATTATTATTATTTATCGCATCACATAGCGCATCATGTCCAGCACCAACCCGTATAGTTGAGTCTTGGATCAGCAGCAGCGGACCAGCTTCTTACTGTAAAGCCATGAGTTGATACACACTGCAGCAATTAGATTAAATTTTTTCAGCCAAGTGGCAAATGGCAAATAAGAAAGAAATCAGTTCCACCGACTTTTTTTTTGTGAACTGAAAAACCCACAAGTGATTGCGACATGTTTTCTGAAGATATGGAGGTGGGGGGCGGGGGTGGGGGGGGTGGGTTTGCTTAAACTTTCTATACAGCAACGTTACTTTGCGCTTGGAAAAAATTACCACCTCTGCCTTGGACCTGACCGACTACCTTCGAGAGTGGGTTTCGGATGGCGAGAGGCGATCGCTGATTTCTGAATTCAAAGCACATTCCTCTCTCTCCCGAGGAGCATCTCCGACTCAAGAGCACTCAGCCCGAATTGCAAAACGTGCCGCGATAACACGAGGAGACAAAGAGAAGGTGCTTGTTACAATTTCAATAAAGCAATGTGTGGCAAGTGCTAATGGAATTTGATGCATTATAAAACAGTCCTCGACTTTGTAAGCATTTCGAATCAGCGACTGTATGATTTTCAACCGTAACGTGCCCGAGAACGGCTAATGTATCATCATGATGTAGCAGGTTGGCTGCGATGCTTTACGGTATTTCACAGTACATTAACCTTGTGTACCAAAAGTATTATGACCTCATCGGAATGAATTTATCGTATGGAGAGTCGACGCGCGAGGCTAGACCTCAGCCATTACCGTTTTCGGCACGAGCATAATTCACTCGCGTGTGCGTGCGTGCAGAAACCTGCTGTTGCTGTGGCAGCGCGGCATAAATTGCTGGTACCTGGGCATCCGCACCGTGTTGTGATGGCGCCGTGTGCAACTACCGTTCGGTTTCTAGCGGATTCGTTTTGACGGCACTAACCCCGTCACTCGGGTACGGTGCGAATTAAGGAACGGTTTAAACAAGAATGGGAGCTTTCGCGGCCAAATAATTCAGCATTTGACAGTATTCATGGATTGAGGACCGAGGTGCGATGAGGGTGTAATATTCAACATGTTTCCGCACAAACTGTCATCACTGACTTTTTCCTAATTGTTTTCAATTTTGTACGAAAAACAAACAAGGGCATGACGAATAAATAATAATAATAATAATCCTTGCATGATACAGCGCCTTATCAAGCCTTCCAGACGTCTCGAAGCGCTTTACAGAATACACCGTCAAGTGAATTCACTGTATTATTTTGAGGGGCGAAACGTTGCATGAATGGCAAACTGGGCGATAAACCGCCCCACAAAATTAACTCGTTGCTCTCCGAGACTCCTTAAACATACCAACTCGATGGATTAAACTGGACCTGAATTTCATTCAGTTGGAATTATTATTTTTTTTTTTAAAAAATCATCAAATCGGGTAGCCCCCACGGCTATTTGTGCGACTTTGCTGCGTGTAGATCGGCTGCCGAGGTGGTCGCCAAAATAGTCACAGACACACATTACAGCAAATCCTGTGAGACGTCCTCCCGATGTGAAAGGCACTGTATCAAATGTAAGGATTAGTATTTATAGACCCACAGGACCAAACTGATGCTGAAATATCCTCAACAGCCTCTCCCGAAATGTGTGCATCTTTCCAAGAGAACTGCAGTCTTAAAGCAGCAGAAAGAATTCTCTATTTCAGCCCAACTATTACATTTAATCTGAACAATATACTATGGGGAGGTTGGGGGGGTGGGGGAGGAAAATACATCCTGCTCTGTAAATCTCCTCGCGTTAGTCCAAATGTAGACTTATATCTCTTTACGCCTCTTAACCCTAGATGTAAGGATGATTGAAAAACGTGAATTATCTCCAACTCGAATGTATTTGCTTTGTGCCTCCTGTCTGATATAAATGAACACAGGGTTTTGTTTTTTGTTAAGGCTGGTGTGTAACATGCACGACAACCCTTAAGGGTCTCCAGTTGCAGCGTCTGAGAAATCCAGAGGCATAACCTGTCGACACTTCTCTGTTGGAGCATGTGCATGAATAATGGCCGCTTTGGATGAGTTACCGCAGGGCAACTTAACTGGTGCCCATGGAAACATACCCCCAGTTGAAGGCAAAAGGAGTTGAATGGCTTCGGGAGAGGAGAGAGATGAAAGGAAATTGGCCAGGGAACGAAAATGTGAAACGTAAATAAGACGAACAATAAAAATGCTCAAATCTCGGTGCACGCCAATCAAGACATCTCTTGGGGGTTGGGTGGGGGGGGGGGGGGGGGAGCTGAGCTCTGTGCGATTGACTGGCATTGAGAGCAACTGGATGCAACTAGGAATCTATCATTTATTAGTTCCTTTTTTTAAAAAAAAAACTATTTTGGGGGTGGGTGGGATTTGGTTCGATACCTCAGCTTCATCAGTTCTTGGTGTTTGGCATTTTTTTTCCCTGACATCCTGCCAGTCTAACACTAAAGCCCTCCGACTGAGCCAATTACTGCCTTTGTGAAACTGGGCAATGAGTGGGGATACAGTGAAGCTTGTACCCTCTTCTAAAAATCGAGCCATTTCACTACCTCAATACTTAGAAATGTTGTCTTTTGCTAATGGACATCGTGGGACACTACCAATTAACTGCCACGTTCACCAACAAAACACACAGTCGCTACATGTTAAGAGGATGCGCTGTGAAACACTTTGAGATGCCTCGATGATGTGATAAAGCAATTGGACCAAACGCAAGTATAATCATCACTTACCTTTCAGAGAGACTGAAGACTGCAGGCAGATAAAATCCTCAAATATTCTCAAATAATTTACACGCTCAAATTTCTCTCAGAAGCTGAGATCCGAGTGCTCCTGTACTTCCTCTCACTCTAAACAACGAATGCCCTTTCCAAATTCAAGTCGTATAAGAAACATTAAAGTGTTGTTATGAATTCCTAATTAAGTGCATTAGAAGTGCCGATTTTACAAGGCAATAAATTGCCCCTGTGTGCCGAATAAGTGACAGGGCCACAGGCTCATTTATTTATTGGTTTATGATCACTGTTATTGCCAAATAAACTCAGATGCAGTGACGTATTCAGCTAATAAACTTGAGTTTATTGGATTGTTTTCGGACACACACTTTGCAAGCTGGCTTGCGGAGGGATTTGTTACACCTGTCAGTCTAAGGTTTCTCTGTGTGAAGGTGTGTGCCCCTCACGCTGGTTCATTGATCAGAGACGAGGGATGGAGAGAGAGAGAGAGCGACATGAATTGGCATGTATTGGGATACAAGAGCACTAAATATTTTCCATTCGAGGAAAATTTTGTTCTGGCTGCACACAAGATGCTTTGTACACTGTGCCCTGAGGACAGGCTTCACAGTGCAATAAAATCCTTTGAAGCCCTTTGAGAAGTCTTGATGACATAACGAGGTCCAATGTCAAGTGCAAGGATTATTATTATTATCATTATTTTGGGGGTGATTCCCCCGTTGCAAGTTCAGTTTTGGTACGAAAGGCACCAGGTCTGAAGTTTAGAACTTAACACAATTAATTTTGCCTCATCGCTTGTTTTTATTTCAAATAATAACATAATAATCCCTGCACTTGGTATACAGTGCATTTTACATCGGGAGAACATCTTAAAGAGCTTCACAGGATTTACTACAAAGTGTACTGACTATGTATTGTGTTTTGTAGACAAATGCGACAACCATTTTGCTCACGGCGATGCTCCACAAATTGCCAGTGAGTGAATGACCAAATTTTATCAGCGGGAAGGTCGGAGAAACTCCCTTCTCTTTTCGAGTAGTGCCTTTCGTACCATGAGCTCAAGATCAAATTAAGCAAATGAAAGGAACACGAGTTGACATCAAAGTCAGAGGACCGTCTCGTACAACGGCAACGGTGCCATGAGAAGCAGAAGGTTACAAGGTTTGATTTTCATTTTTGTACTGAGTTATTTGATCTCAAATGGTACAAAGGTTGGGTGTTACGTTGACTTTGACCACTCCTTCACTCTGCGTTAATCCCTCCCACTTCTCCAGTCTCATGAACACAGTCCACATGCCTGTTGGGGGATGGGGTGAGGGGGTTCTTAGGTCTTGGGGGGGTGGGGGTCCTAACCAATGATCAGCATTACAGTACCCTCATGTCCAGCTCCCTCTGCTGAATGCATAATGCCTACGAAAGTGAAATACTTCCTTCTCTTCAAAAGTTTCTTGTTCTTTTTAAATAAAAAAGCAAAAACAAACAAACATGATCGCCAACAAAACACACAGTCTACATTTACAGCAAATCCAGTGAAGGGCTTTGAGGCTTCTGGTCAACATGAAAGGCGCTATATCAAAGGTAAGCGATATGATTACTTTGGTAGAAAGTAATTCACTTTGAAATGTGGAACAGAAATCCACTGTAGACTCACTTTTGAGCACTGAACTCAACCACAGGCCGTTACACTAGTTTAACTCTGGGACACAAACAAATGGATCGAAGTCGATCCCATTGTTGAACTGTACGATGACATTAAATGAAGACTGTACTGACACACACCTTCAGAAATAAGCGCCAGTCACCATGTGAAATCTAAAAATAATAATCATAACAGGCATTTTCATGCTATAATGCTCAGAGTGAAGATGACGCATTTTCACATCAGGACGCGATATTTCTCTGGGAGCTGCTGAGATATATTTAGGTCCAGGACCTTCACACCCACATCTTCCGCTCGGAAAGCAGATTGGAGATCGAAAGAGACATTTATACCCAGCGCATTGAGACGCTTTTAAGTTGCAGGTACCAAAAGCAGACGAGTTGACATTGTAAAGTCGGAAGATGAGAAGTTGATTTCAAAGGTAGAAAGGTTAGAAAAAGACGTAGAAAATACAGTAATTAAACGAACAAACAAACAAGCCAGAGATTCTTTAAATTGATGCTACCTGATTAACACCAGCGCTAATTGAAGAAATATCTCACATTCCGCCCTCATTTATTTGAATCAGCCGGGTCGAAAATTATTGGGGCGTTGCCAGGATTTCTATATTTTGGAAGTCACTATATTATTGAAAAGGATAAATCCTCACATTTGATATACTGCCTTTCACGTCAAAGGAAAATCTCAAAATGCTTCACAGAATATACTGTAAAGTATTCCCAGTATACAAACAGCCATGAAGTCAATGACCGATTTTATTTGTGGGTGGGGGGGGGCGGTGGGTGGAGATTGTTGGCCAGGACGCCGAGAGAAACTCCCTTCTCTTTTCGAAAAGTGTCAGGGGATCTTTAACGTCCATCTGAACAGGCAGAAGAGACCTCTGTTTAACGTCTCATCCAAAGGATAGCACTTCATTCAACAAGAATGTCATTAGGGACTGTGTGAGTTCAAAGTCCTGACATGGGATTCAGTGGTAAACCATGAAATCAGCCAATGTGCCTTTTTAGCTCTTATCATTTATCGTTTGATAAATTCAGGCTCCTCTGGACTTTGTTCTTTAGCAAGAGTGGGGTTGAGGGAGGGGCGGGGGTTCTCACGTCTTTGTGCGGCAGGCAATATGTGCGATCTATCACTTGCTCGTCCTTCAGACTTACCCAGGCGTTTCAAGGTGCTTGGAAAGTCCTTGAATATTTTATCAGGGAGTGCTGCTTCCCTTCACTTTTCGATACTTACACCTAACACGTGTTTCACTTGTCTAGATTTAGTAAAGATCCCAGCATTTTCACCCTCTGTAATGTATACTTCACCAGCTGGGGACTATCTTTTTTTTTGCCTTTTCTTGTTGCTGTGAACGTAGTGAGCAACAACAGAGGTGTGTCAGAACCACATGGAAATAGCTTCGCTCGGCTCTGCTGTTGGCTGGAACTTTGAACCAGCATTCCACTCAGTTTTCCCGAGCCTGTGCGCGTCATTAATGTTTCTCGGGCTTTCTGAGTCAACTGCTGTGTTCACTCACACACCTTTAATCCACAAGTACCTGACGCTTCACTCACTCACCGAATACACCTTTTTTGGGGGACGTGAAAGAGATATCTCTTCTCTTCTGAACCACCACTGGCTTCATCCGGTGATCCCGTTGTGATTTTGTTGGGTTTTGCCCTCTTTACCACTGCCCAGGGGTTTTACTTTTTGGGTGCTTTGATTTCTTCTTGATTTACACTGATGAGATTGACATGAAAGATGGCGGATTTTACCAGAAGATGGTGTGATTTTCCAGCTTAGAAACAACTCCCTTTGCCTTGAACTCGGACGTCCTTTTGGTCTGGGTTTCTGCTGCTCAATATTTAGCAACCTTTGGCTCACCTTCCACATCTTCTACCCTGCTGTCTGATAGCTCAATTGACCGTTCTACTCAACACTTCACCCAGATCGTAGGCCTTTTCCAGTGCTCATCAACAAAACCGTTTTGAAGAGCAACCTCTGATATCCTGTGCTTGGAGTTCACTCTCCGCAGTCTGGAGCTAGCAATTCACTGCCTACCCATGTACAAAAGCGATCCACTGACTCTCTCCCACACTCCGATGAGCTCGACATAAAAGGCTTGTTGTGGAAATAGCATTTCTAGAAACACAGAGCCCAGTCGAGAGAAGCAGGCTTAGAATTAGCACTGCTTCAATCCCATTCAGTGTGTTCCACTTGAAATTTCATTGGAAACTGAGAGCTATACAGTGTGAACTCAAGCACGGTGCCTATTCACATGCCCCTGGTCATATAAAACTAAAGACTCAGCACAACCTATTCACTTTCCTCCAATCCACCCGTCATTCCTCCTCTCTCTCTCTCTCTCTAACACACACTCACGCACACACGGGTCTCCCTGCTGGGACCAGTAAATCCGCGGGAAGCCTGGGACGAGGGTCACACTCATTCCAGTAGCAAGGTTTGGATCATGTCGTGAATCTGCTCGCTTTTATGCCAGATTGTCACACTGGAGCGGACACAATTGGGAAAGTAGTTGTGGAGCCTTGCTTTAAGATGAGAGAGAGGAAGGGAAATGAAAAGCCTCAGTTCTTCAGGAATCGATAGAACCTGGTGTTATTACCAATTTGCTGTGAAACCAGGTTGAGTGGGCGCCTAATTTACCTGGGTCCCACAGTACAGTATTTAGGGGCTCTAAACTGTTAACTCAATCACTGCACCAGGCCCTGTATGACAGGATACAGATGCTGATTCCAGAAGTTCACAAAATCACAAGATTGGCTCAGAGGAAGAAGACCCTTCGGCCCAATTGGTCTCATTCCTGCAGAGTACCCAGGGCCTTGGGACTTCCTCTCGAACATGAAAGGTGCTTATATAAATGTAAATGTGTAGTCTAATACTCACCCTACTGTCCTGCCCATCCCACCAGAACTTTTTTTTTTAAACGAGTCCAATTTTCTGGACTTAACCATAATGGGGATGATTTTTTTTTGCTTTTTAAACAAAACAAGGGGGAAATCTATGCAGTTTCATTTACAGATCTGATAATAATAGTAATCCTTGCATTTGATGAAGCACCTCATCACACCTTCGAGGTGTCTCAAAGCGCTTTACAGCATATACAACAACAACAACAAGATTCCATTTATAGAGCGCCTTTCACGTCGGGAGGACGTCCCAAGGCGCTGACACTGTAAAGTATAGTGACTGTATATTTTGTGGGCGAAAGAAGTTGATGGCAACTATGGCAAGTTTCACCCTTTCGTTTTTACTCCCTCGAGCTGTCACTAGGAATGAAAGGAAATAAATTCGACCCGTTTACTTACTTACTAACTTACTTACTTGCAAAGCGACTTTGGAAACGAGCCCATCTAAATTGCAGAAAAAACCTTCAAACTGTTTGAACACACACAGACTGACATTTGGAAGGGCTGTGCACTGCCAAATTTCAGAGCAGCTTAAGCCACACTTTTTCCTTTAAAAGTTTAATCAGGGTTTCAATTTTTAATTCAAGTCAGTTTCATTGACTCCTCAAAGGAGGAGTTTAACCAACACCACTGGAATTTTTTGTGAACAGATTTGAAGGAGTATTAAAGGTTAATGGTGGACAGAAATACTTTTGAGTCAGGTTGTAATGATAATACTAACGATAATACATTTCAGACATGCTTAGTTTGATTTGGGACAACTCTCGGTTGCCTTATTTTATGTTTATTCCAATGTGAACTTGCCCCAGTAAACAACATGACAGTGTTTGAACTAAATCTTCAAGAGCAAACCATCCCTTTGTTGACAAAGTGCTAACATTCCTTTAAACTACCGTGTCAATGCTGATAACCACTTTGATTTTAGGGCATTTAAATTCAATTCGGGTCTGTTTGTGAACCGAACACCCAACAACAAAAAGGCGATTTGAATTTTTTTATATAGAGAGAATTCTCTGGTGGATTATAAATACTGCATTTGTATACTATTAAAATATAAAATCTGCGTGACATTCTTATCAGCCAAATTCACTGCCTTCACAAAAGACCTTTCTATGCAATTTCAGGGAGAAATATAAAATTAGCATTGCTAAGTACGTCTTTGGACACGTGATCAATGTGGCCAAAGGATTGCTGGAGTACCAATGCTTTAGTCATCTTTAATTTAATTTACAACCCTTTGTGAAATCAGAATGATAAAAGCGCCATCGAAGATATTTTAAAAAGCTTTGAGCTTCAGCCTTCTTAGCACGATTAATCCTCTTTATTTACCTCCTTACAAAGCCCTTAATGTGCCCTTTTAATGGACCTACTTAATTCTTCGAGAAAAAAATTACCTTTCATTCTATTTTGTTAGAGGAGATTTTCAGTAAGATGGTACAAGGCAATGCATGTCCTACAGAAGTAAGTGATGTTTGAAATTGTGTGATGGAGTTTCCGTGTCTATAGAATAAGGGAATGGATAGACTGATGGGCTTTAACAGCGACTGACCTTTTGAATCCAGATACCTGAGACCTGCAGTGAAAGTTATAGGTTGAGAAATCTCCCATTGATCAGATTAATTTCAGTCTGCTCACAGTGTATACACATCTGTCGTTTTCTTACTGCTATTTTCCCACGCTTGCAGGTTTATGCCGCAGAGAAAACAATATGTTTTCAAAGAAAGTACTCAAATAATAGTAATAATAATTCTTGCAGTTTATGCAGATGTCTTTACGCACACTGGGTCACCAGTCATCAGGCCATTATTTTGTGGCTCTGTCATTTTGGAATAAAAAGCAAAGTTGCGACCTGACCAAATATTAATCAAATTAATTAAGTTTGGTATTCAATAAACAACAAATCCACAAGATGGGTTTGGATGAAGAAGGCCCCATTGACCCACCAGTTCTCATCCTCCAGATTCCCACCCTACCATCTTCCCAACACTGCACAAAGCTGTTTTTTTTAAAAAAAATGAGTTCGGTATCTTGGCCATCCTTCCTGGCAATCTATTACAGTCGCTAATTACCGTCTGGGTATAGAAACATTTCCTGGTATCTGTGCTGAAATTGCTCTTTGCAACTCTAAACCCATATTCCGCTTGTTCTATACGTGCATCCTAAAGTAATTTTCCTGGGTTTATTTTTTCAGTCCCATTTAAAATTTGACATTCATCCACAAGGATCTCTCTGAGACGTCTCCGAGAAGCCTTAGCTTGTCTAATCATTGCTCATCATAGCTCTACCACTGGGAATCATCCTTGTTGTTTTCGTCTGCACTGCGTCTAGGGCCTGGGCAATGCGATGCCTTATGTCAGGGTGACCAGAATCATACGCAGTTCTCCAGGTGTGGCCTTGGCTAGTTCTATTCTGGCACAAGAGACAATCCTTGATAGCATTTGTATTGCTTCTAAAAGTGTACTTGTTTCACACCAATAAAACAATTCAGTTGGTCTTTCAGCTCCCCTGTGCTGCTCTGAGGCAAAGAGGCAGAGTATTAAATCGAACGTGACACTGAGCTGTACTCCAACCAGTGGCCGTTCAGTTGCAGATCGCCCCCACTGTGCTTCTCTCTTCCATCTTTATTTCCGCTTCAACCTTCAAATAAGTCTTTCCCCTTTGGATGCAATGGTTCCAATGTTTGCGCCACATCATACACACGCCGTCCCCCCAACCTCCCGCCCTGAAAGTGCACTAGAAATCCATTTAAATTAGCTTATTAATATTTATTTAATGGCACTAAGCTACGCTTCACACCACTGAGTTGAATAAGTGAAACAGGGCCTCAGGGCACAGAGCTCTTGCAAGTATACCAAAGCGCATTTTTTGAGAAAAAAATGGAATTCAGTTCACGGTTTTTTGATATTTCAATCTGCGTACATGATAATAGCGCTCAAAAAGAATGGCACGGTCTTAAGTGCTTTAGAAAAAAAGTAATCAAAGATCATAACGGCAGGAAATGGTGAAATTAATGAAATTGTAGAATTTCAGTTTTTTTTATATACACGATATGCACTTAAAACGCACACAGGTAAAAAAAACAATAATCCTTACATTTGAGCTAGCGCCTTTTATGTCAAAATGACGTCTCAAAGCTGTTTGCAGGATTTTATGTCAAAATGATGTCTCAAAGCTGTTTGCAAACAGCTTTGAGACGTCATTTTGACATAAAAGTGCGGTGACTGTGCGGTGACTGTGTATTTGGTCGGCAAATCCCAAATGTTTGGATATTAAAACTTTTAAAAGTAGCGTTTTATTTTAAAAAAAAGCACATTGCTTCTGCAGGTCCTGTATATGTTTGTTGGCAGGGTAATTGATGGTTATTGGAAGGAAGTCACTCTTTGGACTCTCTCAACAATTCATCTGCCTGCATTTCAACCCAACCCAGAGTTTAATATCTGTGAAATTCAAACCTCGTTGTTCAGTTGTGTTGATTTAACACTTCGACAAATTTCACGTGTGTCGAGAAGATTGTGTTGTCAATATCTGGCACAATTATGGACAGAAACACAGACAGACCATGTTATTGCTGCTCCTTGTGGACGTTGTTTAAAGTGGTGAGGGATGATATTTAATTGCCTATCTCAGGTAAACAACCTCATAGGCACCGGCCCGTTAAATTAATATATTAAACAAACAATAGTTTTTTTTAAAAAAACAAAGGGCGATGTAAATCGGAGCTTTTCTTTAAAAAATGTGGCAGTTGTCGTCATCCACGAACTTTGGGAAGAAGTGGTTTGCAATGGTTTGGGTTCATGTAACACAAGATTAACACTGCACAGGAAAAAAAAATCGCAGCGAATTTACAATTTCCACGTAACTAAAGTGATTGCCTTTAGCAAATTGCTTAATACTCTGCTTGTCCTATCCACAACATTTAAGTCCACAATTACAAACTTCTGTTTATCAAAACTCTCACTTCTCAAAACCCATCACTTCTCCAGACTGGAGCAGTTCAGATGTCTTGGGAAGGGAACAAGTGAACTTTGTCTTTCAGTATTCACTTATCTTTGCGGAAATGGGCTCTCATTGAAACACGCGAGCCAAGTTTCCCCGACACCCAACCTTATTTTTCTGAAGTCTTCAAATTTTGGCTTGTGGCAAAAAAAAATAATTCTGGAAAGTTCCAAAGTTTGATTGGCGAATACAATCAAAGAGTATTAATCAACGGATTTAAATCTTCTAACCTTTTGAGTTGAACTGTTACCGACATTCATATTTATGCAGCGATCTGATCTGTAGCTTAAATAAACTGTACTCGACTTTATGGCTTGAAACATGACAGATGTAGGGTAAAAATAATGATCTTCTTTGTTTTAGGATCTGTCCATTTAATTTTTTTATGCTTTTTCTCCCCCCCCCCCCCCCATGATCGAAATGGTTCTTGTAAAGAGGAACGCCTAATGTAATCACAGTACCTTTCGTTTTTTTTTATTTCTGAAGTATGGGATTCCATTAAACTATTTAGAAACAAATGAACGTGTCCAGATTTATGCTGTGCAGTCTCCTAAGATCTTGAATCAAATGAAAGCCCGCTCGTAAATCAATATTAAGTGGAGGTGAATATTGTTGTGCAACTTTTTGATCGACAAACTATGTTTGTAGGCTTAAATTAACCAGTGCGGGAATACAGCTATTCGGTGTCGACAGATTATTGACATCCTGAATTCAGGTACATTGCTGCTCAGGAAAGGTTGACAAAAGTGCATAACGTGTGGTTAGGTCTCTGAGCGTCTGATTCCAAGGCAGCCCAAGACCAAATGGAAATGATTTAGCGGATTGCACGGGTGCAACTGAACTTGATAGGTGGCTCAACAGAAATGATAAGCACTTGTTTCAAACATTGAACCTTTTACATCTTGGTAATTTACTAGCAAAGGCAAACACATTGCGATATTTCAACTGGAACGTGAGTTGTAAGCACAAAGTCGGAACCGTTAATTACTGAAGTCAAACTTGGAAATGAAGTTGATGAAAATGTAGTGGTTTTGGACCAGTTTATCTGTCTTCCTTTGTCAATGGTGTTTGAGAAAATACATGCAAGGCAGGTAAGGTTGAGAATTTTGGCACCCCTATCTGAAATGCCCCATCACTGGTTAGATTACCCCATAGACCAATGAAGATTGCTTTTAAACGCACACGTGGAATAGGTTTTCACCACCTTATACTTAACTATGTCCCTATAGTGGTTGCTTTTCTATGTAACTCTGACAACAAGAGGATTTTCTGATGTCCAGATCATATAAGAACTGATTTGGGATGATCTGAGATGCTGACAGATATGCAAAGCTGCTGTAATGTCATTGGGATGTTCTGTCGATGTGAAAGGCGCTATACAAATGTAATTTTGTTGTAAGGTTTAGGGTAAACTCATATTTATAAAGAGTCCCCCTCCAGAATTGTCCAAAAACACCATGATGCATACTTAAGCATTGGTTTTAAGGCTTTTGCTTCTATCTAAATTTGTAATTTATCCAATATAAAGTTAGGGGGTCTTATATAAAGAAAGGTATCTATTTGATACTATTGATGCTAAAAGTGGACAGCTAAACTGGACTTAAATCACCACAATTTGCAGACTGTATTTCTGATTTTGACTTTAGTTCACAATGGCTGACAATACCACAATGACAGAGTTAGTGTCCAGAACCTTTATTTGGAAGATCACTGTGCATCTCCGTCACATGTGAGCTGCTACGGTTTGTAATGACCCAACCATGATCATGCGTCATAATATAATAAATGTCAGATATTATATTTGTGTTAGAATGGTAAACAACTCTTGCTCTTGAGTTCCAAACCAGAGGGTTAAAAGTTTCAACCAAAGGCTTGATGGACATTTCATCTCAACCCATCCACCCTGTTCCCTGGGTGTTTTACCTGCTTTCTACCAAGTTATTGGATGGACCACACCACTGCAACCACTCCTTTGGAAGTGTGGAATGGGTACGAATTAGCAGAACAATCTTACACTGCAGTCATGCACAGAACAATTCAATTCAGATCAACCACCGAAGGAGCAATACTGTATTACGTGGAGCTGAAGGACAGATTCATGAATCAACCCCTCGTTCCACTGCAATACGGTACACGTCCTTCAGATTTGGGGTTGTTGAAATGGGGTGGTGAGGATGTGATGAGTAAGAAGATTGTAGAGGTCTAAGATGTATGGACTTGATTAACTTATTGCGAGGTTTTCAGCATATATGGATATTCTTCCAGTATGTTTTGGATCGCTGGCTGGAGTCATCATCAGTGGCACCATAAACACACTAAAAAGCTTCTGCAAGATTTGAGGCAGTGAGTCAATATATCCTGGGAGGTTGACTCACAACTCTGAAGATGGGAATAGAATGGGACAGAAACGCAATATTTCATGGCAAACTTCTGCAGCGTGTAACAGAATCAACTGAATCTGTTGTGGTCAATTGAATGTACTTAAAGTGCTCTATGGATTTGCTGTGATGAAATATAGCAAGCTGTCAGGTCACAAGGCATCCTTGCTAACATCATTTTGCCTGCAACCAGTAAGTTATCATCCCATCTTAAATGGACAGAGCCCATCTTCTAGCCTATTTAATAGAGAATCACCCCAGATATGGTTCTGATGCTTCACTTGACAACGAGGAATGCACAGAAACAATCCGCAGATACCACTTCAAAAGGCGCTCCCAACCCATTTATCACTGAGCAGGACTGTGATGAATAACACTGAAACGCCCTCGGAGAATGGCAAATGGCAATACCGCAGTGGAACCAGTGAAAATGTTCCCATTAATGGTGTCCTGCAGATGAAGCTTCAATACTCTTGCTGGTAAGAGAATAAGCACAAAGCACACTCGATCCTGACTGTTGTAAAGCTTTGCAGTTCATAATAATCCTTACATAGTGATGGATTAGAACTAGTCACGGTGAAGGTGGAGAGATTGGGCAGCTGAAATTTTATTGATAATAATCATGCCATTTGATATAGGGCCTTTCACCTCAGAGCTGATCACAGGATTTCCTGTCATGTAGTGACTATGTATTTTTGTAGGTGAACGCTGCAGCCAATTTGCACGCAGCAATGTCCCACAGGCGTGAAGTGAATGACCAGTTTTACCAGAGGATTAACGGCCAGGGCACCAGGAGAAACTTACCCTTTTCATTTATTTTGAATTATGCCACGGGATTTTTAACCTCCACCTGAACAGGCAGTCGAGTTGGGACCTTGGTTTAACGTCTCATCCGAAGATCGGCACTGGGCTATAGAGTGTTGACCTAAACTTGTGACTATTACACTGAGGGTAACATCGAAAGGACCGCGACTCGTTACCTAAATCATGGCCAATTCAACCAGTCGGCCACTGTTTCCAGCCTATGTAAACACACAGCGATTACAACAGTCTGGGCTTGATACACCACTGTGTTTGTTTGCTGTCTGCTCTTGTACCTGGGCGTGAGAGGATGGCATGAGGGCATTCAATGAAAGAAATGTCATTCAGCAAACTGATTAATGCAACAGGCCTCAAAGCTGATCTTTCCTCTTGGGAGCATTTGCTTGCTGAACATAAATCTTAGAAGTCGAGCTTTGCAGAAGGTTAACACTTCACTGGCAGTTGAAAGAGGCCACTGAGGTGACTGGTTAGGTATCTCTACATTTGAGTCACATTAAAATGTACCATAGTTCCGGGAAAGTTCATCAACAAATCCTCTCTGTGGTTTGTCTGCAAACACCTCACCTAATGGCGTGGAAGGTATTTTTTTTTGGGGGGGGGTGGGGGGGGTGTTGCTGACTTGAGTTGAGTGTGATACCACCATGTGGCAAATGCTCTTTCTTTTTATTTCCCCCAACACATTCCTAAACCTCAAAAAAAAAAGCACACCAACAACTGACTGAACTGACTTCTTTCAATCATATTAAATCTAACCTGGGAGAACCCCACCCCCCCCCACCCCACCCCCAAAATAACTGTTTGAAAAAGCAGATTTCATTCAGTCCAGGAAAGGAAGAAACACAAATAAAAATGAGAGCAAATTTTCAAATTACGCATGACTGGTCTAACATATTATTATTATTTTTATCCAAAAGGAAAATTTCAAAGGATAATCGAATACAAACAGTGATGGACAAGAAGACAAGGGGAAAAAGTGTGTGTGTGGCGGGGGCGGGGGGTGGGGTGTTTGATGCTGTGAGTGGGGGGGGGGGTGGAGGGGGTAACGAGGGAAAAACGCAGGACTTACTGTGGCTGTTCCAGACACGGTTTGTGCATTTGTGTCGGTACCGCTTTGTTCTGAGTGCGTCTGGGCAGCTGGGTACATGTTTAACGTGTGTTCGGGGACCGTGGTCTGTCCCGTGTAGTCCGGTGCCGGGTGGGGGTGTGGAGCTGTGTATTCTGTTGGGATCCCATTCTGAGGTGGAGCAAACTGGGCTGATGCGTAAGGCTGTGCCATAGTGTCAGGAGGTGCTGTGGCTTCCTGATTACCCTGTGGATCAGAGGGAGAGAGAGGGAGAAGAAAGAGGGAAGGAGAGAAGGAGAGAGAGAGAGAAAAAAAAACACACAACTTAAGACAGGGCAAAAACTCATTTCCCCACTTTTTTTTCCCAGGTGCATGTGGTCTGCTGGGGGATGGAGGGGGAGGGGATGTGTTCTCATGAGGCTTTCCTCAGCCATAAAAACAGCTGTCGTGCCTGTGTCTGGGCTGTCCTGGTTCACATCATCAGTCCTTTTTTTTTCGCGCCCTAATTAATATCCACGCTTTCACACCTCTGCCCCCAATAATTACTACCCACATTTAATTAGAAAAGACTAAAACACTTCCCGCACCGTGTGAGAGCTTCCGAACCCCGCAAAACGCCCCCCTTTTTTTTTGTAAAAAGGGTTTTTTTGGGGGGTGAAGTGAGAAAAATCTCAGCCTGTTGCCTAACACTGGGGGAATTGTCATTGAAGTCATTCGGGGGGCTTTATATATACGTATTTATATATTTTTTAATTAAAAAAAACACAAAAAAAGCTGTTTTTTGGGGGGAACCTCGAATCCCTTTACATATGTAAAAAAAAGTAGTTGCTGGCAGCACAGGAGAGAGGAACAAAGGATGGCAGACTGTCAGCCTTTCGCTAAAATGTGGCTGGCTCAAATCTAATGAAAACCACATTTAGCCCGAAAATATGCTTTACGTGGCGCAGTTTTAAAAAAAAAAGCCAGTTTATTGCTTTCAGCTCGAAGGCAAAAGCCGTAATAGAACTAAAAATCAGCCCAGACACTCCACACACACACACACACACATACGCACAAAAATAACCCTTTTGAAGTTGTCACTTGGCACAACAGCTCTCAAAGGCTTCACCAAACTCCTGTGTCACATAAAGGACTACGCATTTTCCACAGAGCCATTTCCCCCGCCAAAACTCCTTTCCCCCTTCTACATTCAATGATGATGGGTTTTTTTTTTGGAGGGGGGATCACAAATCAGTCAGGACGCAAGACATTCAGTGTCAGCACTCCCAACACTCAAAAAGGATGTAATGCAAATGACATGGAAGTCAAACTGCCACTGAGACAGAGCAAAAGTGAACAGAAGTCCCTCCTGTGTGTGGAGAGTGAAATGAACCATAATCTCCAAAACTCCTTGGAGAGAGGGATGGAGGAAGAAAAAGAGAGAAAGAGCGAGAGAGGATAAAGCCCCTCGCCACACGTGCATTGCTGAGCTACAGTTATGATGGGATGTTGCTGGTATTGCTTTCCTCTGCACCAGGAGACTGACTCGAAAGCAGCACCAGGGAGAGCTGAACTCTGCAGCCGCTAAGGCTTTACACAGTCTTGACAGTTTTACTCTTGCAACAGAATCTCTCTCTCGCTCTCCTCTCTCTCTTCACATGGGATCCTGCAACCTACTTGGCCCAAGCTTGCACAACTCCAAAACTCTCAACAGTCCCCTCTGTTTCCACGCCCGAGCTCTACAGAACGCATCGCTGCCAGCCAAAATATTAAACACAAAAGGGAAGAATGAAGAAATACCTGCTGCACCATCTTGCTCCCTTTTTCCTCCATAAACTCATCAGTTGTGCTACTAGGCCCTAAAGCATCTGCCAAAAGCAAGCTTCAATTAAGGATGGGGGCGTGTGTGTGTTATGTGTGTGGTGTGTGTGTGTGTGTGTATGTGTGCGTGAGCCTGTGTATGTTTGGAGGGGGAGGTGGTGTGAGTGAGGGGAGTTTCTGCAGTGTTTTCTGACCTCCCACTCAACATCTGACTGCTCCCAAACCTGAACCATATGGATCTTTCCTGCCAGACCTTGTCCCAGTTAATCACAGTAAGCCACTCCTCTGATGACTGTTACTGGATATAGTGCACGAGCTACTGCCAGACAACTCCCTGATGCAGTCACAGAGAGAGCACCAGTAAGGCAAGTAGCTGCATTCTTTGGCTGCTGCCTAACCACGGCTTTAAGGCAGCGGTTAGTTCTCGTGTTTGACAGACGTGCTCGGCGTGTACGAGGCTCAGATACTCGAGTTCCTGCTCCTCCCCGAAGCCGCTTCGGTTCCAGATCGTATCGCCGAAGAGACGCGGCGTTGTGGAACGCGGAGACCCGAGCGCTTTTTTTTCCCCCCCACCGAACCGGCTCCGCGGCCGAGACGAATTTGTCACGCTCGCGAGAGCCGACCGACGGTGGGGATACTTTCCACGCCTCCACGGTTACCGACCCATTCCCACCACCACCCCCCCCTCCACCTGCCTGCCCGCCCTTCGCCTTTCGTAGCAACGACCACCTGCACACGATACGAGATCCTCACATTTGACACGGCGCCTGATCGCGTCTCCGGGATGTCTCAAAGCGCTACGTCGCGGCTTTCGTGCAGGGTCAGAAACCAAACCGTGCGGGGACAGTTCGACAAACCTAAAGGAAGGGAGGCAGCTTATCTCGGGAAAGACTCCCATCTCCCAGCTTGATTCCTGCTCACGGGCAGTCAGGCAGATTGTCTGTCTGTCTCTCCTTACGTCAGCCTTCACTCATCGAAATAAAGAGCAATATTTCACTGAGACGCCGTGCGTCTTTTGTCTATATTTAGGGGTAGCCGGCTGGCTTCTGGTACGGAAACAGTTAAAGCGAAGAAGGTACAGCAAGGATGTGCATGAGATCAGGATTTGTAAATCCTTACCAGGCCACCCACATTTTACATTTAAATCTGCTTTTTTTTTCTTTCAAAAACACTATCTCGGCTTTAAATTGTTATCTCCGGTTGAAGGCAGAAGCCGGAGCTTGTTTCTTTGTAGTATTTCCTTTTGTGTTTCGTTTCCCACTCTTTCCCCCCACCGCAACTTCCTCTCTCTCACTCTCTCTCTCTCTCTCCCTCTCTCGCCCCTCTCTTGTCAGTTCATTTTTTTTTACGATTCCGTTACGTCTGGTTTATAGAAATCCGAATTACGAAGGAGATTCTGCATCACCCCCAAACCGGGGGAAAACCGGGAGCAATCGACATCAACAACGTGAATCTTTCACACATCCCTAATGCAGCGTGATAACATTTTGACTTTATAACTATAATAGAGGTTGGATCAACAGCTTCTCCACTAAATAATGCAAAGTCCATCAATGCATCAACTGAATTCCCTTTGCAAGCTGTGGTTGTAAAGGGATCAGCTTTGCTTCAAAGGAATCTCCCTCAAGTCTTTGATAGCAGCAACAGCAGCCAATTATACAGCTGCAGAACAAAAATGAGTGAGCACTGGTCTGACACATTAATACACAGGCAGAACTTGCACTCCAAGAAAAGCAGCCAAAACAAACAGAAAAGTACTTCAAGTGTAATTGAAAATATTCGTGTTTCCATTCTGCGGTGTTTCCTCAAGGTTAAATAAAATATAAGTTACTTAAACATCTTCGGGNAAAAAAAAGTTTCTTTTCATCAACAAAAATACACAAACGAATTATTTCTGTATCCATAACGTTCACTTAAATTTGATACCCAAGTTTCTTAACTTGACATTTATTTTACTTGTGTTTGGTACTCTACTTCTTTCCACTATTTTTAAACTTATAATAACAACAATAATAATCCTTGCATTTTATATAGCGCCTTTAAGACGCCTCAAAGCGCTTCACAGAAAATACTGTAAAGTGAATTGACTGTATGTTTGGTGGGAGAGACTTGTTCCCTGTTCCATTTGCTGTGTCAAGAAAGCTTTGTAAGCAGGTGTGAAGAGCTTTCGGAGACAAGTCGGGGAGGAATCCTTCTCCGATGTTCGCTGGGCTGTGGGGAGCCGGATTCGGACTGAGATCCAGAGCTCTGCGTGGGCAGGAATCCGAAAGCAAGACAATATTCACCTTTTTCCCCTTCGAGCCCAAAACTGAATGGTTTGGCTTCTTTTTTGAAAAAAACATTTGCTAATAAGGTGACAATTTGTCTCTTTCTGGTGCACACTGTACGAATATTTTAATTAATTTGTGTTTACATGTCGAGTCCTTTCCATGACACTTTAACACAGCTCCCACATGACCACCTGATAGCATAATACACTAGAGGGGCTTGATTCCTTGTTTGCATAACTAGACAAGGTTGCTGTGCATGAATTATTTATATTATCTGTCCTAATTTTCACACATTATACCCATATGCCGGCATTTAGTCTTAATCAGCATTTACTTCCGTTTCGGTGCTGGGCTGCCTTTGGAAAATGAGCTGCTGCTATAGAAATAATGCATCTCCACATTCCGTGAAGCACTTTGAGACGTCTCGAAGATGTGATAAGGAGCTACATATCAAAAAAGGATTATTCCCACTCAGGATGTGGACAAGAATGTGTGTGTGTGTGTGTGGGTGGGGGGGGGAGGGAAGGACGCGATCCGTGTAAAAGCACGAGAGCAAATAAAGAATTGTTAAAAAAAAATTCTAGATTGAACATTTAAGAATATTCAAACTGTTCCGACAAAACTTACTTCTCTGCGAAATGGATGAAATGGAGCTTGGGTGTCAAATGGCAAAATGGCGGGCAACTTGGATGAACATAGCGCGTTCTCTCCCCCACCCCCTCTTCCCTCCACCCCCTCTCTCCCTCTCTCTCCCCACCCCCACCACCTCTCTCCCCCTCCTCTCTCCCCCACCCATCTCTCCACCCCCATATGGTATTTGTTCGATGGGTCTTTGTCAGTTTTGGTCTGTTCTGTTAAAATTGAACAGATTGACTTGGCAGTGCGGTAACTATGAGCCAGCAATCTGACTGAAGACTGACTGATCAATACCATCATAATCCCTGCCTTTGATTTTGCACCTTGCTAAAGTGGCAAAGCACTTTTTCAGTCATAACTGTGAAGTGGAGTGCAGTGACTGTGTATTTTGTAAGCGAAAACAGCGGCCAATTCACACACAGCAATGTCGCACAAACAATCACAATTCTTGTGAACGCAGGTTTAACTTGGTATCGAAGACAAGGCGAGGGGGGGGGGGGGGAGGGAATAGATCCCTTAATAAGCCAGCATTGTGAAAAACACACCTTTTGGCCTTGTATATCATAAATCAGGACAAGCTGTAGCAGTCACAGATGACTGTGGAGGCAACAGGAAATTAAGGGAGAAAATAATAATTACGATGATTGAAATGACTGGCATTAAACAGCCATTTGCGTGAAAGCGGACTAACTCCAGCTGCAGGGGCTGGCTAGTCTAACTTAAAACAGATGCCAGCGTGACAAGGTCAAAGCCTCGGAGGTGACCAGCTGCTAGAACCAGTCGGATGGCATCTTTCCCAAGTTCAGGCCCTGCCCCCAGAACTCCCTGGCAGGTGTCTGTCATTTAATTTACTGCAGCACTTCACAAGCTGTTTGATGTTGCGCTGTTGTTGTAACTCATTGTTTCTAACACAATCTGGTCGAGATTATCCATCAAAATGCTCCGGAGTTTGGAAAGTATTTGTGTAACCGCCATCTGCATGAGTGCAATTTACCTCTGTTTTTTATAGCCTGAACATAAGCTGCATATGTGTGGAGATTGTAATTGTAAATTTAAAATACCATCCCAATTAAACTCATTAGCGCTGTTCAAGCACCGCTTGAGCTTGTGTTGGGTTGAAAATGCACAATTTTCTCAATGTATTCGAATCCTGATGCAGAGCACAGAAATTTACTCGGTAGGTTTATCATTTGCCCAGATTTAAGGGAACAAGGGAATCTTCCCACTCAGCTCCTGTGGTCCGAGGAGGAGGAGCAGTGGGAAGGAAGCTTGCCAGACCGTGCTTTCGATTGCAAACTATTGGGAGATTCAGCTGGTTAATCTGCAGTTGTACCCCAACACATACGCTGAGGTTCCCAAGGCTTAACTCTCGCCAACCTGCACCTGATATTCCCCCAGAGTTAGGTGAGCACGGGGCGTCCCTCCAGGGAGAGAGTACACATTCCGTTCCGGACCCGGGAATTTCCACGTGGAGGTGGCACACGTATATATATATGGAATTCACAGTCTTGTTTGAGATACCATTAAGCATGGTGGTGGATTTCTGCATGCGTCGCCCTCCGCAACCGTCAAGAGCTCCGGGACTCTACCCTGCGTGAAGGGCACTATATAAATATAAGTTGTTGTTGTTGTTGCTGTCGGACACTAGTCTGCCCAAAAAAGTGTTCAGCCCAATTTTATACAAATAACATAAATGTCACCCTGACCCGTGACAAATGATGTTTAAACCTCATCCCATGTCTGTCTCACGATTGGCATTCCTTCCATAAGGGTGAAATTAGCAGTGGTTCTTAATGCCTTGTGATGGTGTCCGCACACTGATCGCATTCTGAAACCCCCATTTAATTTCCTTCCCGCAATTCTATAAGGAACGAGGAACATGATCAGGAAAGAGCCAGGTGTGAATAAACAGCGATGCATCTGCCACTGATAAAATAGTACAATAAAAATCATTCCAACGCTGCAGATATTGGGAGTAGGGCCATGGTTTGAGCTAACATTTTGCTGGAGGGGTAGTGTGTGTGTGTGTGGACCTTGTTGGAGACATAACTGCAGCTGTGGATGGGAATCTGCCTCCAGTCTCGTAGACTGACAGCACTTGCTGTGTGGCCATAAACATAACGAATGGCCACATAAGAAGGTCTCAGAGAGCAGCCAGGACTCAACCAACCAAACCCCAGGTGGAATGCCAAGTTTCAGCAGAGCAGGGAGAAAGGTGGCGGGAAAAGAAAGTAATAGGGATGTTCAGAATTATTGGGATGATGAAGAGGTTATAATAAAAAAAATCCCTCCTTTTGTTATAGCTCCGTATCATGTCTTCGAGACGTCTCAAAGTGCTTCACACAATATATACTGTAAAGTTAATTAATAATAATAAAATAATAATAATCCTTGCATTTGATATAGCGCTTTTCACATCTTCTAGATGTCTCAAAGCGCTTTACAGAATATGCTGTAAAGTGAATTGACCGTATATTTGTGGGCGACACCATGTTTTGAAAAACGATGTTTTTGCGGAAGAAATTAAAGGTTACTGTAATTCTTTGTCTATTCAGAGCTTTGATTCAGGAGTTTTTTTTAAATCAAGTGCTCTGAACCTCAGCTTTTCCTCTTAATTCTGGATTGAGAGTCAGCTCTTCCATAGCTAGGGACAACCACCATTTGGCCAAGCTTTCCGATTCTACACCATAACCTCAACAACTCTCGCCCTCCTATGTATTCCACACTTCTCCTCCCCATCTGTCCTCCGATCACGCCTTAAGACCTACCTCTTCGACCGGGCCTATGGTCACCTCACCCCTCCCCCCTTCTCGCCATCCGTTCACGTCACAGTAAAGCACTGCGAGATCTCATTCGTCATGAAGGCCGCCGTATAAATGCAAGTAGCCATCGTGAGAATACTGCCGTCAGAATCGTCACTCTTAGCAACATTTGCAATCCGAGTTAATTATCATTGAGACGAAGCTTCCTAACACACCCTTAAGAAGAAATTCCCTTTGGATACTTTTTAGAAGTTAATGAAGTTTAAAAATAATGACCTCATAAAATAATCCTATAATAATCCTTGCATTTGATATAGCGCCTTGTCACGTCTTTGTGACGTCTCAAAAGCGTTTCACAGAAAGTAATCCTTGCATGGACTGTAAAGTGAATTGACTATATATTTTGTGGGCGAAAAACAAGGCAGGGGTGAGTTTAAACGAGGTGTCCTGGGTTTATGCAGTTGCAGAACCCACAAGCGTTCCAGAGATTACTAGCGGATTGTAAAAACCAATTGCTTAATGTGCTGATCCTGATCATCTGCTCAATCCCTCTTCACCTTTCCTCCATCCCTTTACCACATTAGTCTGTGGAAACAGTGAATTCTTATCTCGTAATACAAAGCACCTCTGCCTACGGGTATTAGGAAGGGATGCAAATGAAGATGTTAAGAACAATCAACTCATCAATCACAATCACACAGGGACAGTGATCAAGGCAGGAGGATTAGCTCCACGGCCCTTTCACAGGTCTCTCTCCTCTTATGGCTCTTGTTTAATTAAACATCGCAGCAAATGCCTTCAACGGCAAGCAGGGTTCTGCAGGATTTCTTCAGCCATTTTCTCACTCAGCTCCTCGTAGAACTAAAACCAGGCGCGATAAGACATTTGCATTTCTTAAGATCATTCTGTTTCAGACGCTTACTGGAAAACCAGAGCTCACGAGGTTTCAGAAATATATTCTCTGTCAGAATATAACCTTTGTCAGTTTATTCCGAAATAACAGATTTACCCACCTCCCCCACCATCTACTACCCCCCTCCCCCCCAACCCCCTCTCGAGTTAACTCTTTCACCCACGTGTCCCGGGAAGATTGGAAGGTTGACCACATAAATCGATTCACGTGAGCACAAGAGCTAAGGGATGCCCTGGATTAAGCTGAGCTTAATCAAGCGCTCCGAGACGCCGTCCGGTGTGAAGGGCGCTATGTAAATGCAAGTTGTTGCATGTTGTTGTGCAATGTAACGATCATCCTTTAATTCAACCTTGGTCTTGACCGAAAACTCCCATCAAGATGTGCTCCCAGTGCAGTGGTGGCCAAGCTTTTTGGTCGGCCACCAAAATAAATTCTCTTGATTGAACGTTTCTTGATTTCTACCGTCAATCGAGAAATATTCAATCAAGAAAAAAAAAGAAAACACAACATTGAGTCAATACAGACAGCAACAAAATGTTTTTCTTTGGTGTCAACCAGAGCTTCAGTCACTTTTTGACGCTTCGGAAATTGCCAGGGAGGATGAGATCAGATTGCCCGAAGGGATTTCTAAATCTGAACGGATCTTATGACCTTGTGCTAACACTCTGGCCTTTGTGTAATGCTCATCAGGTCTTGTGTGCCTAATCTAGACTCTGCTGCAGTGCAGGACAGAGACAGTATGTTGGATGAGGAAGCACTTCAGCCCATTTGATGTCATCCTTCCAGGACATCCATCCTACCGTCTATCCATCCAGCTGTTTTTTTTTAATCAGTCCAGAGTCCTGGCCTCTGCCACCCTTCCTGGCATCCTGTTCCAGTCGTTAATTACCCTTCAGGGATGGGAAGTATAAGCGCTCCGGGACGCTTCTCTGCGTGAGGTAAGGCGCTATATAAAAGCAACTTGCTGCTGTTGTTGTATAAACACTGCCTGGCTGGACCTGTTTCGATGTAGTCGGTTCAATGTAATTACTTTGGATAAAGCCAAGTACAGACAGTCACTGAGTAAACATTTCTATCTGGCGCTTTGCCTTTGTGTGAATTGTTCTGTGCCACACGTTATAAAACCAGTGACCCAGAAACAGTGTTGTTCATAACACTTCAGAGCCGAAATATTGTCTTCAGCGAAAAGGTGACCTTTGTCCACAAATAATCAATCCTGTTTTTATTTATTTATTTTTCCGTGTGAAAAGAGCACAGCAGTAATTTTTTGACCCTCGACTGAAGGGAACATCTCTCACAAATGTCACTCTGCGAGTTTGGAACACGCTTAAAATGTTTAATTCACTTAAACCTTTAACTAATCCCACAGGTGAATCAACAGAGTAAAAAAAACGGGGCCTCTGATCTCAACATGCATGTAATTTCTTCTCTTTTAATAAGGTGCGAGGTCTTGTAGTCGCAAGCAGATTCCGAGGCTGTAGTGGAGTCCCTGCCATATGGAGACAGACTGGTAACTGTCAAGTTCAGTTAGCAAATGTCATCTTTTGGGAGCTAGTCGGGCTGTTGTATCAGAGTAAACAGAATGCTGTTGAGATCCCGAGGCAAACGAGGGGATGGGCTGGACTACTGAACCAAAAAAAAACCTGGCACAGAAAGAGAGCGAACAAGAAAGAGGGGAAACGTGAGCAAGTGACAGTGTATCTATTAACCACATGTTTTATGCATCTTTAATGACAATGCGTTACGCAACAGCTTTGTCTTTAGGCTAAAAATCATATTCATTGTTTTAAACCCCCTGCCACCGAGGCATCTAGCGTGCGGGAAGAAATTAAAGAACATATTCTCTGCCGTTCTATAGATATTTAAGCAGGCTGAGCATTAACATGGTAATATCCTTCTCTCGAAGCCTTCTACGGGCTCCAATTGAAAGCTATGAGATAGCTTCATTGAGGCAATCTATTAAACTGCATCCTGGTGGCTGTTTACTAATAGAGTCGCTTAAAACATTTTTTTGAATTATCTCAACTAGACTATTTATTAGCTGAATTTGCATTTGTGAAGCTAATTTGGGAAAGAGCAGCACAGACACCGAACACACATTTCAAGCTGTGCTCACCCTTTTCTCATCACCATTCACCATTCCTCCGTCTCGCTCGTTCCCTCTCCTCTTTTAAAGCCTGGCATAACACTCATCTCTCTGACCATGTCTACGGTCAGCCTCTCATTTCCCCCCTCTCCCCCACTCCCAGCCATAGCTCAGGTGAGTAAGTACGAGTTTCTGCCTTTATAGGAAGATCTAAGAATTTAAAGAACTCAGCGCACATTCAAACCTTCTCTGTTTCTCGGGTTTTCAGAACATTTCAACTGAAAAAATAGCAAGTCTACCTACACAGTGAAGCTATGCACTAAAAATTAAATGACGATTACCATACACGAATAAACATTCAACTTTTATGAACCTACACTTTGATAGCGCTGGAAGAATTATGCATTGCAGACTGTACATGTACATAGAATCTGTAATCAAAGGCCAAGGCTGCTTCATGCTCAAAAAAAAATCCAAATCACAAACATATGTTTCAGCGTGTCTCTCATGATTATGTCACGACACGAGTTATAGGGAATGTGAGAAGACAGCATGACCAGGAAGAATGAGCCTTGGTAGATCCGGGCAGGTACACCATGCGCAGAACAAATTTATCCAGCTGCAATGATGATCTATTGAGGCCAGAGAGAAAAAAAACAAGAGAGAAGATGCACATCTGCTGCTAAAACATTCAAGAGATGCTTCTGATCTTCAACCGAGCTCAGACACGCTGGTTCAAACGATTTACCGCACGGCAAATGGGGAGCGCGTGACATGTTCGCGCGGCTAATGAAAATTTCACCCTTTGGAATAATTTTCACAATTACACTGAGGTCCATAATCAGGCTCTTTCATCTCTCCAACGAACAACAGTAATTGGTCCCGAATGACCACAAGTGGCCTAATAAGCTGTCATTCACATGTATCCTAAGAGTCGAAAATGGTCTTTTCAAATACTATGCTTACCGTGAGCAATAAAAGTGCTGGTGTTCAATGTGACAGAATGTTCTGCTCCTCAGAACACCAGAGCACCACAAAAGCTGTTGGGCATTAATAATAATCCTTGCATTTGACATAGCGCCTTATCACGTCTTCGAGACGTCAAAATGCTCGTCACAGAATATACTGTGAAGTGAATAGGCTGTATATTTTGTGGGCGAAACGCAGCAGCCAATTGCGCACAGCAGTGTCCCACAAAGCAGTCGTGGATTGAGGTGACCAATTTATTATTTTTTTTTGGAAGGAATTATTACCCCCGGAAAAGCGATCAGCCAATCGACTAACAACCGGGTTCCTACTTCCTGCTAGGTCAACAGTAAGTAGGAGTCCTGTAGCTCAGTGGTTAGAGCATTCGCCTCGCAAGCGAGAGACCTGGGTTCCATTCCCGGCAGGGCGAAACCTTGGGCAAGTTTACTTACACCACACACACGCCTGTTAATAATCCCTCAAGAAAAAAAAACAATAACAAATTGGTCACTTCAATCCACAACTGTTTGTGGGACACTGCTGTGCGCAATTGGCTGCTGCGTTTCGCCCACAAATATACAGTCAATTCATTTTACAGTATATTCTGTGAAACGCTTTGAGACATCTCGAAGACGTGATAAGACGCTATATCAAATGCAACAATTATTATTATTATTATTATGACAGAGGGGTGTGGAGTAAGGAAACTTGCCCAACATTTCTACCGGACCGGGAATTGAACCCAAGCCTCTCGCTTGCGAGGCAAGCACTCTAAGCACTGAGCTACAGGACTTCACAATGCTATGTCTTCGTCTCCAGTGTGAGTAGAGAATCACACACCCAGAGCATTGGCCTGGAGGCTCGAGGATCTCAGCGTACAATGAGCACATTGTTATAGAATGTTACAGCACAGGGGAAGAACCAAGCGATTCAAGCCATCAAGTCTGCACTGGTGTTTTTCTCTCTCTATGAACTAGGCGTTTCCCACTCTCTTATTCCTCAACTCTGTAGCCTTTAAAACTCCCCAAACATGTGTCTCGTCCAATTCTAGAGAATCTATGGACTTTGTTTTAAGCAGAAAACTCCATATTCCAATCACGATATAGCGTGAAGAAGAGTTTCCCTTTAATTACTTCGCAATTATCTTAGATATGTGCTGTGACAAAGAAGTTGACGATTCAAGGAAATGCAAGCAACCTGACCTTTTTATAGGACGGGTTTCACCTTATCTTTAAGTGCCTTTAAGTGTAGGTCGCTTCACCCAGTTTAATATCTCAGGCTTGAATGTTGCCTTTCGACCCTGCATACACCCAGCACAACTCTTGATACCTCACTATCCATTTCCCAGTGGCAGGTGCCTGACATCTGTAACTGGAGACACGGCAGCAATCACGAGTGCTCAGTCTTGAAGAGCTTGTGTACATTTTATGTTTAAAATCCTACAGGTTACTTTGCAGAAGTATCTGCCCCCTGTGGTTCGGTGGTGGAGAAGGTGAGGAGGTAAAACAAGCCTCCGCTCTTTTAGGTATTACGAGAAAATGGAAATGGCAGAAGGAATCATTTGAAAAGAACTAAGTTAAAAAGGAAAATTGTTTTCTCCCTGCTTAAAAAAAAATTGGAGCTCATTTTGCTTTGCTATCTTCAAGGTCTGCTAGTCAGGCAACTTGCTCTCAGCGTCTCTGTCAGAGACACTTTTGAAACCAGGTAGGAAGAGAGCCTCCAATTTTCTCTTATGTCCCATGGTGAAGGGAATAGCCTCTACTCATTGCCTCTCTCTAGCAGCCCAGTTATTTATCAGGAGCTCAGTGTGGGAGGAATTGTGAGCAAGGACCTGTGTCCTACCGTGGGTCTGCACAGCGAGACTTTGTTTTCAATTGAGAAATAAAAAATATTTCAGCCCCCGCTTACAAATCAGGAACCAATGTGGCACGGAATCTGTGAGCGAGTTCGCGATGTATCGTGGGTACTGCAGCAATTCTGACTATCGACCTTCTGCTGCAGCGCAAAAGCACTCCCCAACACCTCGGCGAGCAATTGGGGCAACAATGGAATTTAAAAAGACTCTTCCGTTAGCTCAATGACTCTCCAATTATTCTTAATGAAGGCAATAAAACACGGGGAAAAAAAAACAAAAGAGAAAGCGAATGGCATTCTTCTTCGCGGTCTCCGATACTCTGATTGCATAATTGAGGCACAGTCATCTTCAGCCTCTTTAAATGAAACGTTTGTGTAAGCATTTCCCCTCAGTGTTTTCCTCCTGTCTGGGCACATATTTTGCATTGTACGCACTAATAGCCTCATTAATTGCTCATTATGAGGATGTTTAGCGCACAACGTTGCCTTTCTCCATCTCGGTTACTTCCATTTGCCACGAGTGTTGGCAGCACAGAAGCTGAGCCATCAGCGCTCACGTATCTGCGATCAGATTTCAGGTGGATTTACTCACCCATTTCTTTCTCGGCCGGCCCAGTGAACGACAGGCAGAGAATTCCTTGGCTAAAAGTCTGAATTCCTTCGTCTCAGATTTCCTTCTCCACACCGACGTGACCCCCTTCCACAAGAAAATATTCCAACCTCTTTTACCCCCAAATCAACTGGAGGTGGACTGAGCACCGCGGCCAGCAGTTGACGAACCAACACTCACAGAGACTGACCGTAATCCCACTAATAGAAAGAAGAGCCTTCTTTACTGGGTTCATGTTCAGTTAATTCTGATTGATGGCATGGTGGCTGCAGTTAACACGAAGGCAGTGTAGCAAACAGGGACAAACCCCATTGTCTCACTGGCTGGAGCCGTTCCGGATACATCTCAATAGAAATTAGTGTCAGCGAAGGAATTTTATACAAATTAATAGAACCCGCGTTTCTTTTATTTATCTCAATTAAAAAAACAGGTCACATTGTTCATGTCTTACACTGCACACTTTGCTAAAATATTCATTGTGCAGAGATCCTGTCGGATGTTCAAATGATTTAGCACTGTTTTGAAAGCAACCTACATATGTGAAAATAAAAGGCAAAACTTTATAGAGGCTGGAAATCTGAAACGGAAACAGAGATCGCTGGGAGCACTCAGCGGGTCAGGCAGCAGCTATGGAGAAAGGAAAGTGGGTCAACATTTCAGGTCCACGATCCTTCGTCAGAACTGGGGGATGTCAGGAGGGGGAGGTTTTAAGGACCAACGGAGAGAGGGGAGTGGCGGGGCAAGAAAAAGGAGGAAATAAAGGGGCTCCTGGTGAACCAACGAACTACACAGTTGCACTCGGCCACAATTGGACCAAGATTTACCAATGTGGCCCCAGCTCAGATTTTTATTCATTCGGAAGCTAAAAACGTGGAATAAATATCAGAATAATTCAGAAATAACAGAAAAAAAACCATTATATTTGAAAACCGAGGAAAGGAAGAGATTAAAACGGTGGCAGAATAGATGTTGTTGTTTCATATGCATTTTTGAATGGTTCATTTAATATATATATATATAGGTCAGCATATAGCACCGAAGCTATTAGAGGTTAAGGTTTCACTTCCCTTAGATTCAATAGTTATAGGTGCCAATGTATTGGTACCATTCTCACCTCCAAATCAGAAAGCTCCAGCCCATTTTCTCCTTTGACTTTCTTGCCCCACCTCCCCTCTCCGTTCATCCTTAAAATCCTTCCCTCTCAGCATCCCCCAGTTCCGACGAAGGGTCATGAACCCTTTCTCCGTAGATGCTGCCTGACCTGCTGAGCGTTCCCAGCGATCTGTATTTTTGCTACACGTGGGAAGATTTAATCTTGGGAGTATTTACAGAAATTTTGACGGTTTTATAAGACATTACGCTTCGCATAAGAGGTTGCCTCCTAAGCGTTGTCTTAGTGCCAATACTAAAATTACCAGCAGAAATAACGGAAGCCGCAACTTTATAACCCTGTTATAAAAACTGCAAGTCCTGGTTCTCAGTGTTTAAGCACAGTAAAACCACATGGGTGATCAAAAAGTCGTGATACCATTACATTGTCTAATAAGTCTTAGATGTCTAATAAAAAATGATGATATTTTTGATAATATGGTAGATCTCACAACCTTTTGGTCACGTTGTATATTATACAACGATTTAATCTCGGTCGATACAAGCGATATAATGTTTTCCCCATGGGTTTGGCTGTTTCTTCACTAACACCACAAATATTCAGAAGTGAGTTACCAGCAATGCAAGTTTGACACCAAACCCATCGATTAAAACGTGCTTGGGAACGACAGCACTGAAAAAAAAATGCCTTTTGCATTTTTATAACCAAGGAGGGTGTCAAACTTACACCGCATCAAAGTGGCGGATCAGGAGAGAGATTTACAATACAGGATACTCAAATGAGGATCTGCCCCTTGCGAATGCAATGAAATACGTCCTGACATTGCCCCCTGGACAAATTATGTGAGACAACACCATTTCGGTTTAAGCCACGTGATTCAATCATCAGAGCTATCCGTCTGTCATAGTCCATCAATGGTATTGATGCCAGTGAAGAGAGGAAGCACTGGTGACCCCTGGAACGGCGGTAAGGAGATGATTCATGTTGACAAGTTGTTGTGCCAAACTAGCAGCAAGGCCTGACACTGGTACCAACAAGGCATCGGCTGATCCGCCTACTCATTTCAGTGACATCTTCACGTCAATCACGTAACCCTGACTTTTAATCGCTTCGATAAAGGGGCCTCGTGAACTCCACAGCTGCACTCGGCCAATCGGGCCAAGGTTTACCAGCGTGGATGTACCTGGCTCGGATTTTTATTCATTCGGAAGCTAAAAACGTGGAATAATTCAGAAGTAATAGGAAAAAAAAACATTATGTTTGAAAACCGAGGTAAGAAAGAGAGTAAAAAAAAAGGGTAAAAGGCGGCAGAATAGATGCTTTTATTTCATTTAAGTTTTTGAATGGTTTATTTATAATATATATGCTGGTCAATATTATAGCACTGAAGTTTTAGAGGTTAAGGTTTTATGTTCTTGAACTCAACAGCTTTGGGTAGCAATGTATTGGTATCATTTTCACCTCCAAATCAGAAGGATGTGGGTTCAAATCCCACATTGGGACGTTGAGCTTGTAGCCTTGGCTGACTCTTCAGTGCAATGCTGGAGGAGTGCTATATTGCCAGCGGTGCCATCCTTCGGATGAAATGTTAAACCGAGGTACCACCTGCCTGATCAGGTAGACATTAAAGATCCCATGGCACGACTGAAAAAAGGGAAGGGAGTTTCTCCTGCTGTCCTGGCCGTCAATCCCTCCAGGTAAAAATATTGGTCATTCCCCTCACGGCTGACTGTGGGACTTTGATGCACACCAAATTGGCTGCTGTTTTACCTTTACATGTAACTCCCCTGCCCAGACCTCCCCTAGAAAAGCTCTGTGAAACACTAGGGAGGTTTGGGCAGGGAGTTATATGTAAAGGTAAAACAGCAGCCAATTTGGTGTGCATCAAAGTCCCACAGTCAGCCGCTGTATCAAATGTCAGGACGATAACATTTGCATCATCAAAGATTGCGAGAGTGCACGAAAAAGAACATCAGCTAATTTGGACTGAGGTCATTCAGATTCAATTCATATTATAGCTACCCAGTCAACCTATTATAGCTACCCAGTAAATTTCAATACTAAATCTAGATTGAATTCCAGTAAATTAACAAAGCCCTGCAGTAACCGGGGTCTTTACTTGGAGTCATGATGCATTAAGTGCAACACAGTCCAAGGGGACAATGCAGCGAGCTGAAGAAGCCTGAAGAATGGTCACGTCGAGGAAGTTTACTTCTATTGACACGTTGCTAGTCACCTGTTAAATCTTGTTCTGAATTTACACTCGTCTCGCTGCAGAGGGCAACTTAATGATCTGGGATATACATCAACTCGCTGTGATTTCCAGACAGCTGCGCCACTGTCTACTGATTGCCTGGTCTTTGTACAAACTCTCCCAGTTGGAGTGAGCCTTTTATTCTTGAATTACCTGCCTGCTTGTTCGTAATTGAACTCATTAAAAAGCGATACACTGGTATACCACCAGATTCAATCTGCTAACCTGCCCCACTCTCTGTGGGTTTGCAAACAGACTTGATGAAGAGATTTTAAATATTCCTTGCATACAATTATTACACAAGATGTTGGGGTAATCTTCACAATTTGCAGTGTCTTGTTTGTGACCTCTTACTGAAAGGGTTCCTCAGTGCTGCGGAGAACTCTGAGCAACCGTTTGCGATGCAGAAAAAAAATCATTTGTCTAAATGCCAACCAGCTTGTATGCTCTGTATTACCTTCATTGAATTAACAATATAAATGTAATGACAGATTAATACTTTGCATTTGACCCAATTACCTTTCTGATGACCTTAAGTCAATTGAGAGCACAGATGAAAGTGCCTTTAGACTAAGGTATTTGCCTTGTTTTTGTAAATTGTTTCCCATTATTTTCACCTCCATATTAAGCTTCCTCCTACATCCAACTTCCTCATGCATCCACCTTTTCTTCAAATGGCATTCCCCACAATCCCATGGATATATGAATGCTACAAAATCACAGGGTGGAATTATCCCCTATGTTAGTAAAGATATGGTATGATCCCAGCAAAGAGGGGGGAGTGGGGGGGGGGGGAAGAAATAAAGTTTTGAGTGGCACCCTGCCCCCCTGTTACACTAAGAGGTGAAATTTCCCTCTCAGGGTACATATGACGAATGGGATTTACCGCAGACATTGTTCGAACTGGCAATTAAGACTCTTAATTGCGGTTGGAAGCCAATCAACCCAGGAAGCTACAATTTTCCCCACTGTCAATTTTCCGAGGTTTTCCTGGACACGGTGGTATTTAGTCATGGTCTGAGTCGTGTAAAACGCTGGTTTCTCCGCAGAGTCTGGCAGCTTTGGCAGTGCTCTGAAACTCAGTGACAGCGCTGTTGATCACTGCGTTCACAACCGACTTCAGGAGAACCCAGTCATTATTGGTTCCTGGTATGTTTTAACCAAACCACAAGCGTGGTGGCTGTGTGGATTTCAGGCATTTTATTGGTATCCATGTGACCGGTGCAGTCATTGAACTATTAAGAGATAAGAATTGTGTTTACAAAAAAAATCAACCCAACACAATGATAAATGGTTCACTCTACCAGCCGTGTATTAGATATTGTGTGCAGTATCACTTACAGATTACACTTGTTAATATATATAGCCACACACACACACATACACACACATAATTTGTATCATAGGATTAAAATAATTCCAGTTATAGAAAAGCATGTTGCAGTTAGAGGCAAACGGAAAGAACTGGCAAATGCAAGTAGATAAGATTGCTGTGAATAACAGGGATCTGGAATAGGGAGGTTGGATTTATAATGAATTTGTGAACAGTCTACGCGATTTTCCTTTGACGTTGGAAGTCCCCATTTCTCAGATGGATTCTACCAGGGAATCGTAAATCAGGGCTGGAAACGGTGTGTTTTCTCAGTTATGGATTGATTAATTCACTGTATGTCCCAGTGGCATTTGTCTAGCCAGAGAGAGGGTGAGAGAATCATTCTGTGATCACTTTGAACCTCGAGATATACAGTTACGACTGATTTCTGAGAGTAAAGTTCAGCGATGATTAATACAATGGGACAAGCAGCCTCCAATGAAACACCTGGAGCCCCACAGGATGAATGACACAATATTAACTGTTAATATTATTAACAGTAATCAGTAGGCCAGCAGCATCCTCCAGTCCAGATGCCCTGACCATCACTAGCCATCACCATTACACAAATCCCAGAATTTCCCCGAAAGAAGCAATTTCTCTCCTCGTTGACTTCCCAATTTCCCCTCTTCTCGTCCCACCATTTCCAAAGTGGCTGCTAAATAAACACCCAGGAAAGGACAACATGTCCGAAAGCCTCACTTGCCCCTTCCATCCCCCCCCCACCCCGCGCATGTACTAATGACGTTGTGTCCTCTTCATTATGAGGTTGTTTAGTGCTCCAGGACCTCCTTTACACACCATCAATCTAGCTTCCTCTTACATGCATCTGGACTATCTACTTCAACCACCGCTTCAGGCAACGAGTTCCACATCCTCACTGCTCTCTGCGTGAAGAAGTTCCACCTGAATTCTCTTTTAGTTCCCTCAGTCACTATCTTACACAACAGCCAGGAGAAATCTGCGATTGAGTGCAAATGGCAATTTGGATTGGAACTCAGACCATCTGATTCAGAGTCCAAAACTCCAGCCTGTCGTCTTGACCTTTTGTAACTCTGTAGTAGCCATTATTTGTAGACCTATCACCAGCTGTAATTGTGTGTTTTAGCTTTAAATTTTTAAGTGTGGAATTTTCCTGAACGGTTTTTTTATCACGCAGCATTTGCAAAGCGATACAATAAAGTCGTAATGCAGAACGGTGTGAAGGCAGGCAGGCTGATATAAATAAACATAATACTGTTGTCGTTGATCGGAATGAACCATTAAAATGCGACACACTTTTGGAAATGGTGGAAATAAGCATTCTGTTTTTGTGACTGAGCCTCTTTTTAACCCACACTTGCGTTCAAATTTGCAAGTCACACTTGAACAGGAATTAAACCACAAAGTAAGCTCGAAACCGAGCCTGCTTTTGGGACCTGGACATTGTTAGCAAACCAGGGGTACAATAAAATCCATACTGAGCTCATTCTATCATTCCGTGATACCCCGTCAAGTTCTTTGAGACGTAATCCCGACGTGAAAGGCGATATATCAAATTCAAAGGTTATTAACATTATTAATAATAAGAAAAAATATTTTCTACATCTGCACATGTTCACAAGTAAGACGTCACAAATATTCGCTGTTTAGAGTTGAAAAATGCATTAGTTAGAGATGAAAGGCTTCACGTCCCATCAAACCAATCACCTGACCGCTTGTGATTAATGATTGAAATTCATTCGGCCCAGTGTCAACCCAGAAGCAGAAAACGACTCCTTAATTTTGGCACAAGGTCCATAAGGATGTTTCACACAAGATAGAAACGTGAGACAAGTGCAGCAGAAAATGCTCTTTTAATATTAATGGTTAGGAGACATTGTGGGGAGACGTGGGTGAGCAGGCAATACATGAAAAACATGCCCTTTTAACATTCTCATTGCCCTGCGGAATTATTAGACAAGAAGATGTTATACCGTTTTCAGAAGTGGGCACAATTGTCAATAAACTCACCAAGCTTAGCAGCCCCTACTTACAATGGTAATTCTACATTTACACACAGAAAATGTCTTTTTTATTGATTTTGCTCTAAAATGTTTTACAAAAGCGCATTCTAATTTGCCGGAAAGTCAGTTGACGAAACAAGTCGGTTGACAAGTGAGCTATTGGCCAGAGTGGTGGAACTTTGGCTTGTTTGGACTGATTCTGCGGTGTTCAAACCCAATGCCTATATGCACTATTATCCAACCCTGAGATGTAGTAAAATAGCACCAGGCAAAGTTAATGCACCGTGTTAGCATGAATTTCCAATGCAAAAAAGCACTTACGTATGAAAAGGAATCAGGGTGCCAATTTCATAAAAAGTACACTCCACAATGAACACAACGGGTTTGATAAAGACTGGACCTCTTCTGAAGCATAAATCATTCTCACTCGCTTTTAAAAGAAAAGTCTCTCGGCACCCAGGTGAACTTCATAAGGTAACCCTTGCATTTAAAATAGCCACCTTATCACCTCACCGAAACACATCTCAAAGCGCTTCACGGGATTTACTGAAAAGTGCAGTGACTGTGTAAGACGAACGTGGCAGCCAATTTGCACACAGCTATGTCACACAACCAGTCAATGAAGCAAATTACCAAATGTTGACCTCAAAAACATTTCCCAAAAAGACTCAATGACTTTAAGGGAAGGTTTAATTCATAGATAGGTAACCGATCGTTGTGAAATCTAGACACCGTCCTAAATAGCTAAAGCAGTCTGTATTAGTTTTTTTAACTGCAGCTCAACCTTTGTCCAAAACATTCGTCAAGTAACTCGAGAACCTCAGACAGTGACCTTTACTGAAAAGCCCATGGTAGAAGTCTTTCAGTCTCAATTTTGTTCAGCGCATGAGAAAGATATTACACTGGAAACTAAAAAGAATCCCGTGCCCAGGAACAATAAAAAACAACCTAAGAAAGTGCACAACTGGCTATGGTACAGGTGTGCACGGATTCAGCCAATGCAATTTGTTCAGCTGTAAAACGAGGTGATAAATAAATTCCAGCAAGTCCAGATTCTTTCTGCTTTGTGTTGTTCCGCATTGACATTGGATCTACATAACAGTTGAATTAATGCAGTCTCAGTTTAGGAAGATTCCGATCGTTTTATTCAATACCGAGCCAAATAACACAAGACAATTCAACCGGACTGCAATGACTTTAAATCCCAGCGGGATTTTAATTGAGTAGCCGCAAAGCCCTGGCCTAACATTTTCCCCTCATTTCCATAAAATCTGGAGCAAAAGTTATATTTTTGTGCACTTACATTTGTTTGTTGGTGGTGGGGGTGGGTGTGTGGATACACTGCAAAAAAACACTCAAAAAATACCCGCTAAGACTTACCAAAGAGAAATCTTAGGGTGCAAAACGCTTTTAAAGATTGCTTGGATAAAAACTACCACTGTGGGTTTCATCCCTTGTGGAGGGGGAAACAAGTGAACCCCTGCATTTTTATTTTATTTGCCTCAACCCGAAAATGCAGTCCTTTTTAATAATTATTTTTCTTGGAGAGAGATTTCATTCTGCTTCGGTTTAATAAAGCGATTGTTTGATTTAAGACCGGAAAAACACAAATGATTTCAGCGCTGATTTGCTATGTCTTTTTTGTCCTCTTGGTGAACGGATATGGGTTCGATTAGTCTTTGGGTTGTCCATTCCCAACTCTGAGCATTGCGAGTCTAATCAGTTCATTACAGGGGCAACTTGAGGACCATATAAGATGACCATTTAAGCCAGTCCTGCCATGCATTACAAGGAGGGTTGTACAGCCTCCTTGTGTAGGAACATTAGGTGTACAGTTTTCAGTGCAGGGTTTGGTGTTTACTCTGAAACCAGTACAAGACTACGAGAGCGCTGGTGCATAGGAGTAACAGCTGTGTCCGGGAATTACTCTTGACTATAGTTCCTTGGTTCTGTGAACCCTCAGATTCTAACGAGTCAGGTTATTATTACGCAGCAGCGATGAATCAACGGTCGACTCATCATGTACAAGGCAACTTTCTTTTGTTGAAAATGCAGTTGATTTTCTTGAAAGACGAGGGCTAAGAGACACAGCAGCAGCTTTTTGGCGTCCAAATGCTCGTACAATTATGCATGAAGAGCTCTAAACGCTATCAAGTATCATTGCACTCCCCGAAATCTGCATGCAACCAACAGCTCTGGGTCTAGATAATGGTACGTGCATAGCTGTCGTTCTTTAACACGTGCAGGGATTATGAGCGTTATTCTTGCATCGACTGTAATTAAAACAGTGCAGGGTTAAAAATCGGTCACGTTTGTTTAGAAACATATTCTGTGGGTTTCTCTAATCAGATCGATATGCTGGATCAGTTCTGGAGACATTACGCCACAGAAAACACATGTACAGCACTTTGAATATGAGAGAAAATTAAACCCACAGATTTTATTTTCTGGCCTTGCATTTATTTCTGCAAGAGATAATGATAATAATAACACTTGCATTTGATATGGCACCTTATCACGTCTTCGAGACGTCTCAAAGCGCTTCACAGAATACACCGTAAAGCGAATTGACTGTATATTTTGTGGGCAAAACACTGGTGATGCACATAGTTGGCTTGTGTATGAATTCAAGCTGGGTAAGAGTAGCAGCCAAAATTGAGTTAGGAAACCTAGGATGTCAATGAGTTGAACATTCTCCCCCCAAAAAATGTAAACAGCTCTGGATAAGGAGATTTGAATTTGAGATCTGCTGAATCTCAGTGGCAATAATTGACGGTAATAAAATAATAACTGAATGCAGACACTTGCGAAGATTATTTAACACCCACAAATATACGGTCAATTCACTTTACAGTCTATTCTGTGAGGCGCTTTGAGATAGCGAGAAGACGTGAAAAGCGCTATATCGAGTGCGAGGATTATTATTATAACATGTAATTGTGGTCTGCTCCAGCAGCAGATCGTGCTACCGTACAAGGCAAATCATCCCATTTGACTTCTTCTTTTATTGAAAAGATGGGAATGGATCGATTGGCCTTCTTCCCATTAAACTGCTGCTCTAAGCTTTTCTCCCCACCCACTGCAGTGAGATAAAAGCAACCTTTTAAAGGTTCATTCTGCAAATCAGTTCTAAGTGCCGGCATTGACGGGAACATCCATAGGTTCCTCGGAGCCAGATCTCGTGCATTGGTTGCACTTGTGTGGTTGGTCCTGTTTAACAGCTCTCTGTCTAAGATTTTTAATTCAACATGGGTGTTTCCCAGTGAAGAATTATATTTCTGGAAAGGCTGGTGAAACTGAGCAATATTATCATGGCATCAAGGTCTGCTTTAACCACAGATAGTTCAAATATCAAACAAAAATCTTCAGACAACTGTTATATATACAACAGCTCACATTTATATCGCGCCCTACACACAGGGTAGCGTGTCAGAGTTTGAAGCTAAGCCAGCCGGAGGGAGGAGGTGATTGTAAGCGCGGTCAAAGAGGAAGGTGATCTAAAAGAGGGGGAAGGAGGGAGGTGGCAAGGGGGAGGGATTGAAGGAAAGAGTTCCAAAGCTTTAGGGCGTAGTGGCTGAAAGCCCGGCCGCCGATGGCAGGGTGGAGGGGACAAGGGACGAGCAGGGGACCGGAGCCAGGCAAGTGGAAGTGGCGGGTGGTGGTGAAGTGGAGAGTAAACAGGTCAGAGAGGTAGGGAGGTACCAGGGTACGAAAGGATTTGTAGACAAGTAAAATTTACATTAATCTAGCGCCTTTCGTGTCAGAAGACCTCCGAAAGCACATTCACAGTGCTGGATGGGCACCTAAGATGGGAGTGGACAGCGAGGGAAGAGGGGAAGGAGGAAGCTGACTGAATGTGCGGTCAAAGAGATATATTTTGAGAAGAATGGGGTGGATAGGAACGAGTCGGAGGGATTGCGGGATGGACTTTCAGAGAGCTGGGACAGAACGCCCGAAAGCCTAGCCACCGACCGATATTGGGGCGGATTGTACAGGGGAATGTGCATCTGTACATCCATTGTTTTACATTAAATAACAGAAGAAATTTGTTCTGACCAGATAGACCGATAGATCTAATCTGGTGGCTGTTTTTTTTTATTTTAAAGTATAACATTTCCAATCCGCTGCTGCCTCTTAAATGTGCCATTTCATGCGTGGGTTTATTTATAGACACATTTATCACCTCCCGCTTATGGCTCGGCTAGTTTCGCAAATATGTGGTCAAACTCCCTGCTTTTCATTACACCTCGTGTGGCTCGGTTTGAGTATATGGCTGGCTATTTCGCAGCACCCATTTGGCAGTCTCGAATCCTATCGCTTCTGCTAAGCCTCAGCAAACAATAATACGGCTCCTCAACTCACACATCAGCGTCACTCGCACAGTTACGCCCACTGCCTTTAAGTCTCAGGTTGCAAAGGGAATGCATTGGCACCAGCTTGGTAAGCAATTTGTCATCCAGCTCCCTGGTGCTTCAGTGACCCTCTCTCTCCCATCCACCCTCCCCTTCCAAAACCCACTGGGCAGTACTGGATTAGGAAAATGCAAATATAAAGGGACTATCTGTCCAGTAAGTATCTACAGAGTGTTAGGAAGCAAGGATTTGACCCTCTCTGCAGATTCCTGCACTTGCTTAAAGGATCCATCAATATCCACCTAGCCTGTCACAACCCTCAACTTCATTGTAGCATCTGCTGACTTTCACCCATTGACTCTCATGTAAACAGGCGTTAGCAAGTTCTGCTGCTGACGAGAGAGAAAACAAGCCGGGCTGCTGAAACATTGATGAGAAAACTTTGCGCTCTGTTCCGCCACTTTCTCTCATAAAACCAACACAAATCACATCAAAAATTTAGCAGAGCCCCTGCCTCGCATGTTCGAGCCTCAAGCTAGTTGCAGGGACAAATCGTTAGAGACAGATTCATTAAAACCAGCCCCACAGCAAAGCTGTGTTTAAAACCTCCCAGCTTACCCATATCCACCTGGGTGGGTGACTTTCATTTGACAAACATGGAGCTGGAATGATTTTGTACTGCCAGCGAAGCCGCTTACAATCCGACACCACAGTAACGTGGCTTTCCTCCATACAGAACAATGCTTCTGCCAGAACTCATACCACCTGCTTCATCTGCCTAATCTGGCCAATTTGCCCGGGCATGCGTGGGCGCGAGTGTGAATGTGCGCATGTGAAGCGTGTGTTTGCGAATATGTGCAGGCACACGTGTGTTCGCGTGTGAAACGCATGCGTGCGTGGGGTGTGTGTATGTGGATGGCAGGAAATACGAATCTCAGGGAAAATGGCCACCAAATAAACCACGTTTGTTCGAGAATATGAAATCTTCATCCAAACACTTTATCTAATGCCCTTCTCAAACATCCCAGCAAATCAAATCAGCGAGCAGGCAGGGACAGAAAATCTGAGAATTATTTTTGCACTTTCTAATAAAATCCAATAGAAATTAATGGGAGCATTGGAGATTCTATAGGGCGATCGAGAGTGGATGAATGAGAAGCAAATACATCCCCCGCACCTCAGTAACCAATGCAAAGATGTGTCCTGCAACCTTGAGAAATACTTGTGTCTTATTTGAGCAGGTAATTGCTATTCCATTCCTGCTACGTGTTTTTCTTCCCTTCTCATTGTTGTCTACCAACGTTCTGACTTCGAGGCAATGAGTCTAATGGAGAGCAGCGATGGAACAGACTTTTACACAGGAAACAGGAGAGACAGATCGAACACGAGTTGTGTTAAAATAAGAACGATGCAGCTCGGCTCCAGAACAGAAATACATGAATGCACAAAGAGAACAGCCAAATGGAATACATCACATATACTGAGAAACTAATTATCTTATTGGATCTGGGATAAACGCCAACGGGTTGTAACTGCTCAGTCCATTGCTTTTTACACAGTGGGTTCGGGCAATTGAGAGACACACAACGTCGATTCCACCGACAGAAATCGAGAAAGTTACTTTCTGCACGGGTGGAAAAAATAACAATTTCTACATGGCGGGAACAGTGGGCAAAACAAAAATGGTAAATTCCAGCAGATATTTAACAGTAATAATATTTAGTCATCGGTTTCGTTTTTGTGCTCTGGTTTTCTTCCATACAAAACTACGGAACTGCTTGCTTGCTGAGCCTGATTTCTACCTTCCAGTTGATGCTGGTGGAGGGCAGTGCCTGGAAAGAAACCGCACTGATTTTCTTCTCTCCAACCTTGGAGCACTGAGGCCAATTAACGTACCGAAGCAGCTGCTCTGACTGAGATCAGCTTGGATTCCGATCTGTGACTTTCTGGTGCATTTGGTCTATCCCTTCACCGAGGAGTCACCGTCAGGGACTCCTGCACGTCTGGATCAGTCTGTAGCGCTCTCACCTCGGAGTCAGAAGATTATGGGTTCAAGTCACACAAGAGAACTGTGAGCTGACAGTCCAGACTGACACCAGATATCTTTCAGATAAGACGCCTGCCTCACACCCAACACAGTCGCAAACCTTGTCTACCCTTTGGTCACCTCCCACCTTGATTATTCCAATGCCCTCCTCGCCAGACAATTATCCCAGCGCCACGACCCACGAAATCCAACCAATCAAAAATTCCGCCGCCCGTATACACCACCAGCGTCACGGAATACAGCGAAGCCTAAAAGTGTCCAAAACAAATGCAGCTCTAACGTAAGCAGTGGTTTGTCAGCCAGCACCTCCAACCGTACGGTAATGATCAAAACTTAGCCAAACAAAAAGAAAAGCCTTTCGATGACTTCTGATTGCAATTATTCTCGCAAGTGTTCTGCGTTGCTGCGGAGAGTCTGGGTGTCCCAATTAGCGCTCGCTGAAAAGGAGTGAAGTCTCTTTTCCATTTGGTGCATTTTACAATCCCTCTGAAACACGCAATCATTTCCATGAGAAGTCTCCTGCTCTTTGAATTATGCTGTTGCGGATCAATCAGTTACCGATCGCATTTGCAAACTGAAAGATTTTTTTGAACCACAGATAAAAATTCTATTTGTGTTTCCCCCACCTCTCCCCACCCCACCCACTCCAGTCTGGATGCTACTACTACTAATAATCCTTGCATTTGCTATAGCACCTCATCACATCTTCGAGGCATCTCAAAACGCTTCACAGAAATATACCGTAAAGTGAACCGACTGCATATGTTGTGGGCGAAACTCAGCAGTCAATTACACACAGCGTGAGGATCCATTGTGGTCGTTGGTTGCGAAGTAACTCAACCTTTAACGTACAGAAGGACCAGCAGATATCGCTGGATATGACTCAGCCAGTGACAATGCTGGAAAGTGCATCGTTGACCAAAAACATGGTCCAATCCTGCTGGTGTCAAAAGGGATGAAATGCGTTGACCAAGAAGGAGCCTGAGAGCTGGGCCCTTACGGTGGAGTAGGTCTCAGACGTGTTAAATCTAGTTTCCACAAACCAGGATGCCGCTAATATTGCTTTGCATCACCACCCTGCCATCCGCTGTTGCCTGGATACGTGCAAGAAAGAACAAAGACATCCACTCGCGCTGTTATATTGCTGGTAGGAAACCGCAGCATCTGCGAAGAGGAACCTTTGATGCTGATACGATTCCAAAAAGAAGGAAGGATATACAAGGACACATTCATTCCACAGTGAATACACCCTGCATACGCTCCCACGTCAATCATAAATCATAAAAGAACACAAGAAGAACCCTCTTCACTCCTCTAGGAGGGTGTCGATTTTTTGAAATCTAGATTGAATGTTGAAACAAGGGGGAGGGGAGGGGAGGGGGAAACAACAGAAAGAGAATAAAATAAATAAAACTGATGCGATCTACTCTTTCGTTATTCATTGGTAGCTCTCGGCCAAGCGGCTGCAACAGAATGGAAGCAGGCAAACCTTAACCTTGGCTTTAACTTCCCCACTCGGATTCGCTGTGTTAATGATAATAATCCTTACATTTGATACTGCGCCTTATCACGTCTTCGAGACGTCCCAAAGTGCTTCACGGAATATACTGTAAAGTGAACTGACTGTATATTTTGTGGGCGAATCTAGTGGATTGGAAGGATATCCTTGTCAAACACAGCATCGGGGAACCATCAAGCAGCGCTTTCCCTGACCAGGTGTCTCAGTAAGGTGGATTCTAACCAGTTCTACACAAAGTGACATAAGAAAACCAGTCATTCGGCCCAACCAATGCATGCTGGTGTTTAGGCACCACACAAGCCACCATCCTCCCTGTTCCCCTTTCCTATCTCCCTTCGATTCGCTCATGTAGGCTCTGTTACGAAGGATCAGCCTGCCTGCTTCACACCGCAATAAAATGACAAGCTAAAAGATCTGACAGATCACGTGCAAACTGAGTGCATTACGGAGCGATTGGACGCATGCATAAAAAAATAGAATTTGACATTTCGAGGCGAGGTTAAGCAGCACATCCTCAGCTCTCCTGAATCCATTCTACAAAAGGGAAAGGACGGCTTGAAATAAAGTGCAAAATCGCAAGGGCTGTGGGAGGGAAGGTGGACAGGAAGAACTTCAGATAACGAGGAATATAAATAGACAGCGGCGACGAGTTACTTAGCCTACATTAAAGAAGTATCTGGGGCCTTGGCTCCCGCAGGCCAAAGTGGAGAGCCAGGTGAAAAATCCACAGCTTCTTTTATTGAAGTGCTTTAGAAAATGTCGAACAGGTGCTGCATACAAAGGCTTGCATTCTAATATTGCTTTCTTTTCATTGGAAGTGATGCACCACTGGTAGGTGGGGGAATTCATGCAGTATAGATCAGTCAAAGCATTGACAGCACCTCAAACTTTGGCAACCTGCTCAGTTCCGCTCAGCTCTGTTTAAAGTCTGAGCCAGGCTGGGCTTTGGCCCATCAAGGCCTCCTATTGAATTATTGACAGGAATTCACTGCAGTCCAAAGCGAGAGAATTCGCTGTCTCAGCTCAATACAGATGAAATGAAGAGAAGACCGAACAGGCTTCAAAGTGGCGAGCGCAGTAAGTGCTGAACGCAAACTAAAGCATTCGCTGTGGCCTAGAAAAAAAACAGCGGCAATCAGTTAAATCAACTGGCTGTCATTTGCATTTGTGTCAAAAAACGAACAATAATAGTCAACTGCATGAAGGAACGCCCTGCCCTCTCCGTTATCATCCTTCGTTCAACCCTTCAATGACGTTTTAGAAATGTAAAGGTTTTTTGCTGTAACTTTCCTGCTGAATACGGTGCTTCTAAACGCTTACGCAATGCTTCCACGTAACTTAAATCCAACGCAACTTCACAAACACCGCTGACGTCCCACAATCGAGCGCTTCGATTAAAACCTGCAGAATCGTAAAAATGTTTAAAAATCGTAAAATCATTAAAAAATAAACGCACGGAAGGAGGCCATTCTGGCTCTACCGGGCTGGTTCTATTTCCTCCATTCTAGCCCCAATTCCCCCCTTTTTCACAAGTATCCTTTTATATTCGTCAGCTTCAAATACTTATCCAACTCTCTTTTAACGACTACATTGTCCGAGTTTCAATATACCCATGAGTGACAAAGCATTCCATGTTCTTTTAACCTCTCTAAGGTGCCTCCAGTGACATTTCTTACGTTCCCTTGTTACTGAAGCTGAAGAATACAACTCCCAATGCAGTGAAATAACATTGGACTGGTATTCCCATTGATAGAGTGTCATGGGGGCAGAATTGAGAGGAGCCAAGGCTGATTGAAGGCTGGGAACCCACGATAAATCCTTCCACGAAATTACGTGCCTTTAAGCATTATAGTCCCAGAGGTCAGTCGTTGCTATCCACTTACAATAAATGCTCAAAATAAATACAGATGGTTTGTTATTTATTTCATTAGATTGTCTTTTTCCCTTTCTTTTGCTTTGCAGAGTGGAGCTGTGTTTGATTCTCCAAGAGTCGTCTCCTGTGTACTTAAAGAATAGTAACTAACCTTTGGAAATACAATAAGTGCATGTCATAATCTCCTTGTTTGTGTACACAACAAGCCCTGGTTTATAGTCAGCGGCACACAATACAAATGCAACATTCCTCAACATTGCCACCTATTGAGTTCATTTTTCCATGTTTGGTCAAGGTTTTGCCAAATTTCCGTTAACCAGTGAAAGAGAGAGAGCGAGTAATGTTTTAATATCCTAACAGCTAGTGAGTATGAAACGTTTTCGATATTAGATGAAGCATTAATATTTCGTGCTGTGTTAAATAATCTCTTTTTATTCAAATTTATACCTGCCAAGATACACTTATCTGTGATTAGCTGATGTCAGCAGATGCTGAAGACTATAATTTTTTAGTACAATAAAGCTCGCATCAACTCTGCCCGCTGTCATACATCAATTCATTCCATCAGGCCTTTTAAATGTATCGCAAAAGCTCTGCAGCAAAAAAAACAACTTTTTTTAATATATATATATATAAAAAAGATTAAGCAGACCCTTTATTGCACTTTGGATAATTTGAATAACGTGACCCTCTCGTCTATTTTGCATCAGTTCTCCTGCACTGTGTTTGTTCAAATCACCAAAATGCCTAACAGCACATCTAAATTTGTGTTCCCCAGGATTATCTTTGCCTTCTGAAGCATTATAAGTAAATAAAAGATGTTTCTGGGCACTGCCTGAGTGGCAGTAATCTCCTGGTAGATATTTAGAAGCCAGCCAGCTAAAGCACGTTCAGGCTTTCATCATTTCCAACCGATTTGACTTATTCTAATTGCAGCTTTTACATTAAGAAGCTATTTTAACATTGCAACAGTGCACAATTTTAAGATGCTGTTATCATCAAGATGCCATGAAGCCACATTTTTTCCTTGATTAAAATATTGCGATAGATCTGTAGCAAAATTGCTCAAATGACTATATAAAAACACCCTACAATTGTGGTTTAAATAAAAAAAATCTATACATGCGTATATAACCTTTTCTATGGTTGGATAGCTCTAACATTACCTGACCGGGCTACAGATCCTAAAAATAACTACCTGTTGTTTAAATTGTAACTAAATATAATGCTACGAATTTGCTTTAATTGCAACCTGGTGTTAGTGGAGTCATCGGCAGAATATTATAGTGCCATTCGATGTCACTATGACTATTTTTTTAAGAAAAGGCAAGCAGAGCAGTTGAATTACAATAATAATACTTGCATTTGAGATAGCGCCTGATCACGTCTTCGAAAAGTCTCAAAGCGCATCGCAAAATATACTGTGAAGTGAATTGACTGTGTATTCTGTGGGTGAAATGCGGCAGAATGAAAATGAACCAAACTCCCCTTGCAGTAACAGCACACCCATCACCCAGACTGATTTGGGGGCAGCAATGGTAATGGAAAGTAGATGGGGTCTGGTCCCACAGAAGGTCCAATGGGGAGTGTACCACACATCTGGAGATGGAGCTTTGGTGGCTTTTTCAGCTGTGAGGAGAGCGAGGGTTATGCTACCAGAGCTGTTGAGCCCAGGTGTTAAAGGAAGGCGCCAAAACTCCACCATCCAGGTGACCTCGGAGTCCCAGGGGAGGGGGGAGAGGGGGGAGTGCGGGAGGAGAGGGGTGGAGCTCTGTGGGCTTGACCCTGGGGAATAGTGGAGCCAACAGCCCCCACCCCAGTGGCCTCTGCCATGAATCATCAGCGTCTCAACAACAACAACTTGCACTTATATCGCGCCCTCCAAGCAGGGTAGCATCTCAGTGCGTCTCCTGTGAAAGGGAAGCCTTGCCCGCCCTTACGATGGTTCTCGAGAGGAGGCTGAGAGGGGCAGGTAAGGGAGCTGATGTCGCTTACAGTGAGTGCCTTTTATGTGCAGTTATGGTCATTCAGTTCAATGAAGCTGATTTATTTGTACGTCAGCTAAGGCTAGACTTTGCTGCTTCTCCAGCATCCCCTCTGCCTGCTACCACACCACGCTAACATAAGGCATTCACACCGCATTTGCACCCACTGTTTGTCGTCAATATCAATATTTACATTATAGTTTTGCACTGATCTGCTAAGTACTCTTCCACTCATTTCAGCTCAGGCTAATTATCCAACAGTCACCCAGAATACGAAGCAACTGAGACAGGCAGATTTACTAGCGAGCAAAGTACATTACCATGTTTTCACTCAGTGAAATCCAGCAACACACAGAGAGGTAAAGTTCGCCGCTTATGACACACGACTGACTATCCCAGTTGTGATGCTGTTGGAAGAGATGAAAGCTTGGTCAAAATTTGCAATTCGAAATCCCGTTTGCCTGTTCAGGTAGACGTAAAAAAGCTCCTGAGGCCATCGTTTGAAAAGGGAAAGGATTATTAGTTATTATAACATATTGAGCTGCCTTTGTAGAATTTATTTTGGTGCTGACACTGCGTACGTCCGATCAACAAACGAGCAAGCCCCTTTCTCTAAATCGACTTGCCAGAGAATGTGGAAGTTAGCACTCTATTAGCCAAACCCCATACCGAGTCAATCAGTCAGTCAGTCAGTCAGTTTGTCAATCAGTCACCCCTTGTGCGATGGTATGCATAACCGTTAAAGTAATGAATTCATAAACTAGTTGTAATTTATACCACCTTTCAGATTCCTGCTGTTTAAAAATGAATCAAAACGTAGATAAAAGTTTCCCGGAACATCATTTACATGCTTATTACCTTATAATCATTCAAGGCACAGTGTCTGTTGTAAAGCTAGCTCCAGTCAACCACCAACTCACAATTGGCGCTGGTGGGGGTGGAAGAAAACAGAGATGGCGTTTCTTTGTGAAATTAATGTAATTGGGTTTATCCATTATGCAATAATAATGATTAAGCCTCTTATTAAACTCTTTACAGGTAGAATTTAGTCACCTTCCCACAGGATTTCATGACTCTTCTGTGGATAAGCCTTCTGCTTCTAACAGGATAGTTGTGTTTGCGAGGCACACCATTAGGCCATAATAAATGACTGCAGGAATAGTTACGATTTTAGAAAATTGCATTAACTCGGCATGTCCTCAACACCACAATACGATCGCTGTTCCAAATGAGAGGAAATAGTAACACCGCTAAGTTTGCATCATCTGTCTTACAATAAAGTGTTGCTTTTCCTCCCGAATTTCTGTGCTGGAAAAATTAATCTTTGCCAAATATTCTGAAACAGCCTGAAGAAGTCTTCTCAGTCCCTATAGCTTTTGGTAACAGCGAAACAATGATGATAACTTGCACTTTTATAAACTTTAATAAGCTGAATAAGATACGCAAGACCCACGTCTAGAAGTATCAGAACAGATACCGTAAGCGTACTTTTACTTCTCTGCTGTAATAGCTTCACTTCATACTTGTTCAATTAATTTGTTTTTAATAGAAATTGGAGGAATTATTTAAGCACAGCATGAATACAGTCTTTTTTAAACAGCTTATGTTTCCCCCTTTTATATCTGGTTTACCTGGTGCTGTTTAACCTTATTTTTTGCTCTTAGAAATACACTGCAACCATGTCCTTCCTGATAAAAACTAGGAACTGTTCAGGTGACCAGTGTTCATTTCATTTAAACCGAAGCGCGTCGCTGAACGTGGCAGACAAATTGTGCACAGCAATGGCCGGCAAACAGTCAGGGACGTGAAATCAAGGACTAATTTCGTCTGGGGGTTTGTCGGCCTGGACACGGGAAGAGAATAGTGCCTCGGGATCTTTAATGCCACTTGAACAGGCAAACGGGACCTCAGTTTAACGTCTCATTCTAAGGCCGGATAACGATCGTACTTGGATCTCAACGAAACGACCGTCGTAATCCTCCCACCTTATTGTGTCTAACCGACTTATCAGGCTGGCCTTGTGCAACTTTCAAAGCATCTAAATTGCCGGATAATAACCAAACCACCTGGTGCTGTGGGTCAGCTCGCCGAGTGCATTGCTCCCAGAGAATTTACGAGCTTGCAACAAAATTACAATTGATTGAGCGAGGATATTACTGCGAACAAAGAACATCAATGTGCAACTCGAAATTCATAAGTGGTACATTTCCTCCCTCACCCACTCAAGATGTACGATTACAAATAAAACCTTGTAGGGAATAACCCCCCCCCCTCCCCCATTACACTTCCAACCCCGAGCCCTCCACACCACAACCCCCTTCGAATATAACACTACAGCGGGAAGAAACAAGATGTAAGATGTCTGTGCTTTTAAATCACAGAAGCTTTTTGCCCGTTGAATAAAATAAATGCATGGTAAATGAGACCACAGCCTGTCAGCCATCCTTCGTCCTCTGTGATTTCTGACGTTGTAATCCGATGGAAGGACAAGCGGGGGGTGGGGGAGGGAGGGAGGGATGGGGAGGGGAAGGGAGTCCTATCTTGTGACCTGCTGCCAGCTGTAACCGTAGGCAAATTGCTTGTGAGGATTAAGAAGGGGAGCCCATCACAGGATCAGTGTCAGTCAGCAAGAAAGACTCAATCTGTGAGCAATCAGGACACTGTAATTCACTTCCTTTTAGAGCGAGTTGCCGTGGATCTGAGCAGAGCATCTGAGCACCGACAGAGCTAATTCGCAAATAGCTGCACAGAAAGCTGCTCTTAGTTGACGACGAAGAAAATGGGAGTAAAGAAATCATTAAATATTGAATTCACCTTCTACTTAAAAAGAAACAACAATTCGGATAGCTTAGTTGTAGCCCTTTCAAGATGACTTATTTGGATGTCACACACCTTCAGGATTTCACTTACAGTCGAAAAGGAACTTATTCATTTCTGTAATTCCATGTATTTGCAGTTAAAAGTTAAATGAAACATTAAGGGTGGAATGGAAATGTTGACAGACGTGAAAGAATTATAGCGGCAGAGCTCATATTATATTGATGCGGAAGTGCAGGGGAGTCTAGCGCTGTTATTTGATCCCTCGTTGGTTAAATTAGAAAACCTGACAATAATTATGTATACATTGAGTGCTATTTTTTATTTGAAAAATCTCTTTAAACCGTTTAATCATTTTTTTCTTAAGCGTCGACCGAAACCCCGCACAGCCCCGCCACCATATTCAATCACGCTGTCCACTGCGTCTCCCATTACTGCGGTGCAGGAACTGCCAGCCGAATAAATATTTAATTCATTCTCATTTACAGGCCCTAGATGTGTAAAAACAAACCCTGCATCACGAGAATTGTCACCGCTGAGAGAAAGAGAGAGAAAAAAAAAATTTGGTGCATTAATTCGGGTGAGATGTTAACTGAGGCCCCGTCTTGCCTATTGAAGTGGCATGTTAAAGATTCCCAGATAATCATTCGCGAGTAAAAGCGAGGTTCCCCCCAGTTGTCCTGGTCAACAATCCACCCAACTAATTTATCATTGGAGTCGTGTGTATTTGTGGGGATTTTCTGGGATTTATTTGTCCGTTCTAAAAAAAAGTCGCCACATTCGACAGATATTACGAGTGAAATGTTTCGAGAAGTTTGAACGTGGTAAAGCATTAGAAAAATACAAATCCTTGACATTAATTCACAAAAGGTGTTTCCAGGAACCCACTATACATACGTCTCTCCAGTACAAAACTCGAGTCCTTTAAACTTAACGCAAGTAAAACTCAGACTGTCCTTTATTAATTTGATATTATACGGCTGATGAGTAGATTATTTTATAACTCTGGTTTGTTTGCACTTGTATATTCTGAATTATATATTGTTATATGACAGTTTCCTTAATACTAAAATTGCCATCTGCATTCTCGCTCCAAATGCTATATATACAGTATATATGTACATATTTACATACAGTATCTGTGTTTCAGTTCATTGTATATTAATAATAATAATCCTTACAATTGATATAGTACTTTTCACATCTTCTAGATGTCTCAAAGCGCTTCACAGAATATATTGTAAAGTGAATTGACTGTATTTTTTAGGTTATTTACATCTTTATGTATCTTCCATCTTACAAATCATTGATGCGATGTTGCTGTGATTATTCTTTTTGTTAACTAGTTATCACCGACTTTAGCTCCGCGCCAATGCCCTGATATCTTGTTCTGGCTCTTGCCATTATTAATAATTTATATCACAGAACGTATATGCCATGAAAGAAGCTAAAGGGAAGAGTGTGTGGAAAAGTGCAACCGTTACCAGCATTTTGTGCTCATTAAGGTGAGAAATGTCAAGGAAGGAACATTTTTGTGATAGAACGGACCAAGGGAATCTCTGCTATCCCAAAGCATTGCCCTGAGAATGAACCTTCGCATTAAATCCTCTACCCAAGTTTCTAATGAGAAACTTTAAATTCTGACAAGTGATGAATCCCATGTTAAAACTCCTGAAAATGTTATGGCCGTATATATATTATCCCAACCGCTCTCAATGCACAGTCCCCACCATGTTGCTTGCATTACCTGGTCAACCCTTGACATTTTCTAATGGAAGGAAAAGTTCACAAGTAAAGCAAGGCAAAGTTGCCCAACGAAATGACAGTGAGATGTAGATTTATGACTTGTAATTTGGGAGCAGTGGATTTCAATGAAAGAAGAAAAAAAATGAACTATGAGGAGTTTTAATGGGTGATGTTAACATTGCAAGCGTGCTTGTGAACCAGCCTCCGAACCCAGCTTATTGTATCAACTGGGTATTGCTGTTCTCTAAACTCTCGAGCCTGAGTCTGTGGGAGATAAGGCTGGCAGATTAGATGCCAAATCCAAACAGCTTGTGCGCTTTAGTGTTCTGTTTGTTATAGAATCAATGGCTTGATTTGGAAGGAACGTGCTGTACCACTAACGCGGAATGTTATTTCCTGCATTATTGACCTGATATTGAGAATGGGGCAGATGTGGGCCACATTAATATTAGAATGAAAGGCTACTAAATTGAAGGCCGTAAACGACCACATTTTTCAATCGTTCCTCATCAAACCACTGAATGATAAAAACACAAACATGAAGGTATTTAGAAACGCAATGGAGACCACTGGGTCCATCTTAGCAGTGATCCCATCCCCACTGTCTGTACCACCGACCTTTTCATCATATCCCTCAATCCCTTCTCTCTCCAGCAAAACATTGATTTGCTTCGTATTTGCACCATTTGCTTCAACAGCCTTTTGTTTGCAACAAAGCTCTGCCTTAACTTTCCTTTTTACTCATTGCGTCTTCATTTTTTTTTACTTGGCTTAGAATTTTTGGGCTGCAGTTGCCGTCAAAACCAAACTTTATATATATACATATACATATACATATAAAACCCTATATATTTGGAGATCCAGGCTTCAATATTGGAAAATATTAGTGTGTTTCACGTGTCACAACCAGAACGGCATAAAATTGATACTTGGAAATAAATAGTAAAATCTGTTTTATGACAGATTTAGGAATTTTTTCCCCATTTAAATAAAAAGGCGAATGTTTCTTTGCGTAAATAAAATGTTAAGATCACATCAGGTTACGTGACGCTTGGCCTATCAATTGGGTCATTGAATGAATACAGCCGTATAATAGGTGGATGTGTCATTTTCCTGACACTTGACACTCTCAAGACAAGAGCAAAAAATAGGCGTGCAGAAACTGCTGTATTTGCGATAACAGCACATCATGCAGGAACTGGGAAGATAACTGCGCGGGGGGGAAAAAAAATCTGTCTTCAGAGATCACAGGTAGGAAGCTGAATGGAAACTAGAAAATAATTCAGGATAGCGAAAAGAGTCTAAATGTGTTTAAGATAGGAACCAACCACAATAATAGGAGGCTTTTCCAGGGAGAATCGGCGGTAATAGACGGTGATGCATCGAGGAATTCTATTCTCCGGTCACTCTGATTGGGGCGAGGGGGCCTTTGATATGAAGAGGGAGTTTTATCTTGGGTATAACACATACATTATAACATGGTGACCTTCGAATGAACTACCCAACAAACTGTTTTCCGCCCAGAAAAGAGTGGGGGGGAGTGGGGTGGGAGAGATACAAATTTGGTCTAGAAATGTATGAAAGATGAACTGTGGAGATCGAAACTAGAAACCGACCAAAAAAAAAAAGGACATTCCTATCAGATCTTTAAGATTAATAACATAGTAAAGACAGTTACAAATGTGGGATATCTATTTTTTATAGTCTGTCTTCTTTTTACCTGAAATGTGTGAGATAGGTCAACGAACAAACTCAAAGTCACAGATGGTCAGGCTATTCTGATCTCCCAGAGCAGACGGAACTTAAAACACGCATGACATGATGGCGGATATCCTAGGGCTGGGAGATGACAGCTAACAAGCAGATTAAGAACAAAAGGTAGAACACGTTGAAATTGGGATCACTGGGAAGACATGTCTATTCAATAAGGTGTCTAAAGATCCTGATCGAGGGTCTTTTGCTGAGGCTCTTTAAGGTTCATCAGGATCAATGTCAACGGCGTGCACTCTAAAGTCTCCTGATTGAGATTAAAACCCTTCAGTAGCACGTCAATCAGCGGCACAAATCGGTCTGTCTCGACTGCAGCTGGTCTGCGGGAAACGTGCGTCAGAAAAGAGAACATGATTTCAGGCCAAGGTTCATCGTAACAGAAGGAGATGGGAATCACCCCAGCAAATGGCATCAAGCAACTTGACTGTGCGACTAAGTCATTCAGGTGGTGGAAACAGGACGAGATGTACTTTGGGCTTATCTGCCATGAACGCACTTTAGCAGCAGCGTTTTAGTTAAGAGTGAAGCGTTGGCAAAGAGACAACACGACTCCATAGCTCACTAGCGTCTTTCCCAGAGGGATATTAGATTGTAAAACAAGGAAGAAAGCCTTTATCGCCGACTTCCATTTGCCCTCGGCTCAGGAGATAGTTAGAGAGTGGGAACATGCTGGCTGCAGACTCTGAAGAGGCAAGTTCGTAAAATAGGTGACACAGAACTGGAAGGGAACAGAACTGGGGGGGTGGGGGGTCTCCAGCGAGAGGAAAATGCCCTTCCATCGGAAGGCCCAAACCCTTTATTGCTTGGTGACAGTAACCCTGCACTAATTCTGCACTGAGTTACCCTAGGATCCACTGCTAATATAAATAGACCCCATCCTGATGCAATCTGGAGAAAGTGGGTTCAGGAGCAGAGCCACTGTTCCATTTGGCTTTTTAATTCAACAGTGAGCAAGGTAAGCCAAGGAAAGTTCAACAGTTGCATTTGGATGCGATTCAAGGCCACGTCAAGTAGAATGGGTGCAGAACTCCAAAGTCAGATCTGATGGTTCTTCAGACCAGGTAGGACATGGCAACAGGAGGTGAGAATCAGGATTTCCCACTTCACACGAAAGGAAACCGCGGAAAAGGGAAGTCCACCGTAGACAGGGTACTATTCCTGAAGTTGGGTCATTTTAAATAGTCTGGGCCCCCAATTCTGACAAGATGGGAATTGGTGAATGAATGAGATGTTTCAAATCAAAGATCATGCAAGATGCTCTCTGCATTTTATCCAACAGTGAGCGAGTTAGGCCGAGATTCTGAGACCTGAAAGAATCAGAACCTCATTCAGAAGCGCAGGGGAATTCGATGGTTAGGTTTCAATGTAAAGCTGGCTTCTGAAGTTCAAGCGACTGACTGCTCCATCCGAACCAGCTGACAGCACAGATGGTTGACGTGAAGAAGCACCCTGAATATAAGAGGAAGCAGCAGGTAAAGGCCCACTCCCAGTTCTGCCATCTCACGGATGGACCTGAGATAACTGAGAGCAAAGTGGCCTGATCGTGTGGGAGTCCACGGAAAGGGCCAAAATGGATTCATTTCGTTCATAAACTTACAACACTTACAAGGGGAGGGACTGTCACACTGAAGTGAAGGTTAATATTTAGGAGTCGGTGTGAGCAGCAGAATTGCCAACTGTAAAAGATGAAGCATCTGGAACAGGTGTATTTAGGTTAGTGGGGCTCGGAGACTGAAAGCTCACTTACCTGATGATAGACTTTGAGTTCAGGAGTTGGTGGGTTGAATGAGATAATTAGGTTGACCTGCAAAGTGGATATCTTCATGAAACGACAGCAGAAATTAAGAAGTGCAGGCAGGCTTTCTTGTCTGGCTCACTGCTGTATGATTAACTAGCTCGATTCAATTTTGAGCCACCAGGTGACTTTCAAGAGAGAAAAAAAACAGGCCAGCAGGATAACAGAACTCGAATACGAACACATATCAACGAACAAGCCACCAAAGAAACTCTCGCACCACAGAAGATTTCAATTTAATTCCTCTTTATAGTTGCCATCTGATTGATAAGTCACGTTTCATACAATCTGAACCTCAAGGAGATTTGAACTCAAACTTATTGATACAGTGGTGCCTTCGCCTCGAAGAAGACAGACCAGAGAATCTTGACTTTTGCCACCGTGCCCTTTGCACACAAATGGGACGCCTCGAGATCTGGGCTGCTTATCGGAAAGGAACATTATTTACACCCCTGTGAAGGAGCTTGTGAACGCAGTTTGCACATCGCAAATAGACTGGCAACAAACACCTTTGTGGCTGTTTGAGACACCGCTGAGCGCAAATTGGCTGTCGCGTTAGCCGAACAAATCCACAGTCGCCGCACTTCCCCTCCGAAGGAACAGGTCAGAAAACAGACGTGCAATATTCTAGTTATTCAGTGGCCACGCATGAAAATTCCCGTGCTCATTGGAACAAATCAGATTACTCGAGTTGTCCTCTATCTCCTGGGTCCAGTTCTTGCACTACACATATCCTCCAGCAGCTTAGGTAGGATGCAATATGCCGATAACACCAATTCTAACTAGTATGTCCTTCGCTCAGCGGGAAGCGACCTTATTGTTTCCTTACAGTTCATTCCTCTCCGATAAGGTGCACCCCATCTCAAGGCCTGGTACAGAAACAGCCTAAACCTCATCGTGCAAATCAGGATGCAGATTTAGAGACCCAGTCAGCCTGATGCCGTGCTTTTAACTGAGAACTCGACACTATCCATCTCCTCAATCTTTAGAGATCCCAGCTTAGCCTGGCATTTGTGATATGCATAATGAAACTTAACCATTACATTTGCACATTAAGACAGGTCATAATTGGAATGTTCTCATCAAAAAGTCATAAAATCACCAAATCTTAAAAGACCATCAAGTAGAACGTGTGGTTTCCAAGGGAGGAATGCTAAATTATATGCCTTTTTAATACCCATTTGTCTGCACTTATTAAATACAAGAATTATTTATGGATAAAGATTCATTAAAGATAAACAATTCAGCCCTACAATTTTGATAATTTTAACTTTGCAATAACTTTCTGTGATCGAGTTGGAAACGTTCACTTAAGGCAGTGACAACATCAAACATAAACTTCCTCATCCTGTCCTTGCGTTACACTAGGCAGAAAAAGAAACCCACGTATTTAGTTAGAAATGCTAACAAAACGAGTGTTTTAGGAGAATTAAATACGATGCAATTTGTTTTTTTTAAAGAAAAGAATCTTTCGATTAAAACGCACACATTTTACGTTCTTCTGCTTGCAAGAATGGCAAGGGGAAGTTTCAGACCTATAATCTGATCGCCATTCAAGCGGTTTGGACTTGCTCCCACAATATGTGGGCAGCTGAGCTAAGAATATAAATGGCATTAACCTCAAGGGTTATTATTAACCCGAATTGCAACTGCAAAACATGTTTGTGTTGTGCGACTGGAAAAACGACTTTGAATTGTTTCGAGGCAAGTGCTTTTGAGGCTTCCTCGTGAAGCGAAAGGCACTTAGTTGGTGACCTCTTGCCTCTCGGTCGAAAGTTTGTAGGTTCAAGCCCCACGTCTAGGCTGATACTCAAACGCCGGGCTGGAGGAGCGTTGCATTATCGGAGGTGTCGTCCTTCAGATGAGACGTTAAACCAAGGTTCTGTCTGCTGTCCGTGTGAACTTTAATGATATTTAAAAAAAAAAATCCCATGGCTCTGCTCGAAAAGAGAAAGGAGCTTCCCACAGCGTCCAGGCTAACAACCCCGCAGATAAAATCAGTCATGTACTTCAGAGGTGCTTGTAGACCATTGCTCTGTGCAAGTTGGCCGCAGTGTCCGTCTACAAAATTCTTTGCGCTTTACAGCATTTTCTAAGAAGCTCTTTGAGACATCCTCTGCGAAAGGCCCTCTACTGAGTGCGAGGATGATTATTACGTGAATGTAAATTGCTGCTGCTGTTGAGGGCTGCTGGCATCTCAAATTCAGGGAAACAAAATGAGAAATGAATGGTTTGAACGAGTCTCGATTCAGGATACGGTAATGCTATCATGCAGAAATGAGGGGGTGGTTCTGCGAAGGAGGAATCCTCGGCTCATAGGGAGAGAGAAAAAGAGCGGCTTGCGCAATAACATATCATTATCTCACATTTTATAGCAATTTGTGGACTCTCTATGCAATCAAAGGTTCTGAAGGGCCAATTTCAATTAACTGGTATGACAGAAATGCTGTGTTTTGCACAGAAGCAACTGTCAGCCAGTAGCCAAGAAAACAAAAAAAACGACAAGGAAAAGAAAACAGCCACTTTGGTTGCGTTTTTGCGGTTTCAGGTCCCCTTGAACCAGTTTAGAGTTTTTAAAAAAAAACGCACTTTATATCCGAATTAATCACAGGGCTTTCTCCCAGCAGCTTTGACTGCTCGTGTCTTTGCTTCGTCCCAATGCGAACTCGCCCCCCCCAACCCGTGCTCTGGTCTCTCAAAGATAGACGGTCGCGGGAAGGAGAGAGTCGTGAACGATTTGCTTCCGAAGCCGTGGGGGTGATTTTTTTATAAAAAAGAAAAGCCTTAGAAAGCACAACATCAGGGGTATCTGCACAAAGAATGGAAGAGGGATGGGAAATTAATAATCCAACAGCCAAGTCCCCTTACTGTCATTAATCATGCTGCTTCTCACCAGCTACAGAAGAAGCTTACATTTACGCTCACACTTTGGAGGGGAGTGTATGTCATTGGCTGTCCTCGCTCTCTCTCTCTCCCCCTTCCCAACGCATATAACCAGCCACTGGTTATTTATAACTGTGAGGCAGTTACAAAATGTATAAGATGGAAGAACCACAGTCCCAGGCTGAGGCGGCATTTGTTCTGAATAATACACCATAAACTTTATTCGAGACCACTACTCATGTGAACCGTTTGCGAGAGGGTCACCGATCGCTGAATAATTCGACCCCCACCCCTCCCCCCAAATCACATCATAATCGAATTGCAACCCATTTCCCCGACTATAATGAAAAAGGCAACCTAAATAATGCAGGTAATGTCGTTGGTTTCCCCTCACTGTTGTACATTATTACTGACGACTGCTGTCCTCTGTTTCTGCTGTACTGTAACAATGAATATATTTCACAGTTCACTTGGCTTACTGTGTGGGTGGTAGAGAATAGACACCTCGATACAAGGAAATAAAACATAAAGACGCAGGAATTTTTTTTTAACTGGGGATACGCACCCTGCAGCCTTCTGATGAGGAAGCCAGGGTTTTTCCACTCACGCCTCGCACACACACACACACAAAAAAAAGTAAATCTTTGTTCACTTCGGAGCCTGCGATCGACTATTTACATTTGCTATCTGTCAAAAATAGTCTCTGTGAAATAATGAGTCATTTCTAGTTAACAGCGATTTATTGTGTGGCTACAATGCCCCAGCCAAAAAACGTATAAAGTTACTACTTTAGCTGGCTCAAGGTTAGGAAATCGGTGATTTTATTTTAATATATAGGTATGCTGGTGCAAAAGCAACCGCGTAAAGATTCTAACATGGAGCCCACTGAATTTTACAATGAATCCCATCAAGCGCTTTGAGATGTTCCAACGACTTGATGAGATACCACGTCAAATGCAAGGATTGGTATAATTGTTTAAAGAGTGCAGCCACCGAAGTCTTGGAGCAACATTAAGTCATTAACTCTTCATTTCACTTCGGGTCAATTTAACTGGAAAGGCTGCCCTTATTCAAGGTTTATATGGTTCTAAAATATACATGTTGATGCAACAGCAGAACTTAACATGGAAAAACATTTTGCTTGCGTCGGAAAAAATTGACAGTGTGTACATCAGCTAAGAAATCAACAGTGATTCAATAAACTGACCATTCACAGCACATTGCGATTTGATAACAATAATCCCTGCATTTGATACAGCGTCTTATTCACAACGTCGCGACGTCTCAAAGCGCTTCACAGGATATATTGTAAAGTGTCGTGACTGTGTTTTGTGGGCGAACTAATTGAAACGCTTAAATGAGAACATCTATCTGCTGTTATCCCAGTCTTAGTACCATTAAAAACGAGTTGCAGAATTACGCCCCTTTTTTTTTACACACAAAGAAAATCGTTATAACCAATCGCAGCTGGTCTCGATGCAGGCCAGGCTCAGTCTTGCCTCTGCAGTAGAAAGTTGTGGGCTCAAGCCCTTCATTGAGACTTGACCTCAGTGCAGTAATGGCAAACTACTGTGGAGTCGGAATCGCTGCCTTTCAGAGGAGGTGTTAAACCAAGGAGAACTTTACTTCTCTCATGGCATCATTAATGCCTAACTAAACAAGCAAGGTTCTCTTAATGCTGTGGCCAATTGTCCTGGCCAGGTAAATTGCACAGACTACAATGTGACAGCATGGAAACAGGACATTCAGTCCATCTCGTCTGTGTCGGTTTTCCCCCTTAAACACCTCTATGCCCTCAAGTGTGCGTAAATCGCAGGAGTTCACTCGCGTTTGCCTACAGAAGGTGACACTTGATGGTAAACACAAAGCACCTGCAAAGCGCTTAGAGACGTTTCAACATGGTAAAACGCCAGCCAAATGACATTTTGGCTTTGTTTCTTTCTGCTGATATTTTCAATCTCCGTGTTAACCCAGCCAAGCCTGTGACACGATCAGGTGAATTGACTTGGCTTGAAGGAGATACCGAGCTCGACGGCAATGAGGGAAGATGATGGGAGGTGCAGCCATCCACCCAGACTGTATCAAAAACCATGGGATTTCAGCTGAAGTACAATAATTCTACTGTGTCTGTCAAGCTCGGCAATTTCCGTTCTTTCCGGTGATGTCACCAACATTTAATTTAAAGAAAGCGTATTCAAATACTTTAAATAAAGCCCGTTTGTGTGTGTGTGTAAAAAAAAAAGTCACAATTACCAGCTTGATTTTCTAAACAAATCTTTAAACTTCCTCCTTAAACTTACGCACAATTTTTTTTTATCGTCTCCCCAAAACAAATCTGCGCGATGGCAAGACAATTACTGCACAATGTTCCATAAGGAACCATCAGATAATGGCTCTTTAAAGAACCTAATGCAATTTTCTTTTAAATTAAGTCGCTGTTCTGAAGAATTGCTGACCACTACGTAATAACTGACATCAAATGATCTCTTTTTTCACTGATGCAATCATCTCTGTGCTTGTTTCATGTTGACACAGTTACCAAGGGGTTAATGCAAGAATATTTGTTAGTCCACGTTCTTTGTTCCTGTGCTATAATTAGGCTGAAAGGCTCAAAGACAGGTAAACACGCAGGCATTAGAGGAATCACAATGGTTATGTTACTTCAAATTATAATGGGAACTGTTTGTGGGTCTCACAAGGTTACACCATTACAATTCAAAATGTAAATTAACGAAGACTGCAGGTTCTTGAGTGCAGAACCAAATCTGCTATGTAGTGTAGTTAAGCGGCGCACATTATAGTAATAAATGGAGGATGGAGGTTACAATGATCTGCGATTCCGATCTTCTTGTGCCAACCCAAGTTGATTACACAAACAGCCCGTTACAACACTCAATAACTATAATTCCCCTAACGTTGCTACTCATCAGAAGAACTATTGCATGCAAACTTTTATATTTTAAAACAACAGCGAATTAAAGGTTGGCATTTGACAGATCCCATCAAGATGCATCATGGAGTCTTGTAGTTCAATGGTTAGAGCACTCGCCTCGCAAGTGAGAGACCTGGGTTCGAATCCCGGCAGGGCGAAATGTTGGGCAAGTTTCCTTACTCCACACGCCTCTGTTTACCGAGCAGCAAATAGGAACTCGGTTGTTAGTCAATTGGCAGATCGCTTTTCCAGGGGGTAATAATTCCTTCAAAAAAAAAAAAAAAAATTGGTCACTTCGATCCACGACTGTTTGTGGGATCTGCTGTGTGCAATCGGCTGCCGCTTTTCGCCCACAAAATAGACAGTCAATTCACTTTACAGTATATTCTGTGAGGAAGCACTTTGAGACGTCTCGAAGACATGATAAGGGGCAATATCAAATGCAAGGATCATTATTATTATGATGAAATATTAATAATTTCTCTATTTTCACTTGATTTCCTTCCAGCTACTTTTTACACTGTAACATTTATTTTAATTCTGAATGCGGTTGATGCATCAATGGTCAACCCCATAAGCAAGAAAGACTTTTAAGATGCGTTCTGTACAGTGAGTTATCTATCAACTAAATTACTGAAGAGATTGCATTGAACTAAGGTCTAATTCATCTGTCACTAGTATGCTTCTAGACTTTGGCTGAAACCTTTATAAAAAAGCCTCATCTCTTGGCTTTCCTTCAAAAGGTAAGGATTACAAACAATTCAGATTAGTTTCAAAACATTTTCTATTTCTTTCACCACCCATATCAAAATGATACCTTTATGTAATTAAACAATGGAAAGGATTAGCAAATCACCTGCGTTTGCTGGAAGAGAATTAGGGCTATGGTCTTTCATCCTTATCTACATTTTAGTCCTCATTATCAGATCATAGAATCACAGAAATTTATAGGCCATTCCACCTCTCAGGGAAAGGTACTCATTCAAATCCACCGCTCTGCCTTATCTCTATACCCGTTCCAGAGTCTTTCCTTCAAATAACTAACTGCCTACTTCTCTCTTAAAACCCATAATGGATGAAGTAGCTTGAAAGAATGACTGCTTTGCAATGACATTCTTGCAACAACTTGAATTTATGATAATAATCCTTGCATTTGATGTAGCGCCTTATCACCTCGTTGAGACGTCTCAAAGCGCTTCACAGAATATACTGTAGAGTGAATCGACCGTATATTTTGTGGGCGAATTTATACAGTGTCACTTACACAGATAGAACAACGTCAAAGTGCTTAACAACGGGAGTGACGGGGATGAAACAAGGAGTGGAAAGAATTGAGAGGTGACCAAAGGCAGAGTCAAAGAGAAAGGTCGTTGGGAGGGAGTGATTTTTAAAGTTAGAGTGAGTCAAACCAAGCAGATTACACAAATAGGAACTGACTGAGCTGCAGATATTATTGTAAATCCTGATGAGGATCTTAAAAAAAACATACCCTTGGGAATCCCGATGTTGATGTGCTAAATTTCATTGTAATACCCACTCAGAGGAATGTGTGTGTGTGTGTGTGTGTTGGAGGGTGCAGTCAATCACACTTCAAATTCATTGGATCCTGGGCAAATATAAAATATAATCTCGTGCGCCATAATATTAATACAGATATGTAAATGCCAGCTCTGCCTCAGCTAAAACTTTGCTTAACAATGGTCATAAAGCACTTGGCAATGAAATGAAATGACCTGCCCGTCCAACCATTGTTCCCAATCATTTCCACCCGCCACAGAGGACACGTGGGTCCAAAAAGGGTTAATGTGTTCGTTAATGATTTGCAACAAACAAGAAGGTTAATGCCTTCAAAAGATAAATGGGAGATTTGAATAGAATACCACTTCACAAGTGAATAGACTCCATTACATAGTGTTGCGTATTAGGCCATCAGACAAGGGAATTATTAGAATTGGCTGATAGAGATTGGGATCTCAGTGCCAGACCTACATTTGACAAGAATTTGTTTTAATTTTAACCTCAGTTACCATTTGTGATTCACTTGCCAAAATGCCTTACGATTTTTTGTTATTAAATTAACTTAAATATTATGATGATATGGTTAATAATTCCTTCAAAACTGCACTGGGGAAATTGATTGCACATGAAGCTGTGGGAATAGTCTCTAAGGAGGGTGATCACAGTTTTTAGCCTTTGAGGAATCAGTGCCACGATTCATACATTATACATCTGAAGACCTACAAGGGAACACATTTCCAGGCGTATAAAGGATGGTTTAAATTGTGTCATGCAGTTTTACATGACTTGTGCAGTACACCAATTAGAGTATTTATCAAAGAGGAGACACCACTGAATTTGGCAGCAGAAAAAACAAAATTCTAATAAGTCTGAAAGGGAGAAAAAAAATTGTCATTAACAGCAACTGGAAGATACAAATAATAAATTATTCACGACTCCTGAGGGAAGGTGTTGCTGAAAAAGCTCAGACCTATTCAAAGATCAGAAACAAACCTGACAAGAGAAGTATCGACAAAGACAATTCAATCATTATTATTCCTGCATCTGCTGTTTACAAAGACAGCCTTTCCTCTAGTTTCCAATTAGAACTGTAAAAATACTCTGCCTCGCACACAGAGATTTTTCTCTTTAAATTCTGCATTTGAATACTACACCAACATTACAGAGAGGGCAAAAGTTGAATATTCGTCACGACTAATTCTGGGTTTTGGAGCAAGCGTATTATTATCCGTTTACTGTCATAGAAAAGTCATGGAGTGACAGATTCTGGGCAATTGCAACTTTTTTTTTGCGCAATTAGAGCCTTTCAAAAAAGTTGCATGCATTTTTATTTTTAACATTTACCTGGGTTTATATTCACTTCCCAGGGCAGACTCTTGTGTTAAATACTATGAAAAAAATACAAGGGTGATTAGAATTTCTCCAAGGGGTAATATCCAAAGCATGAAAGCACCCAAATTTCTGTTTCTTTATGATTGGACCGTACATGTAAAATGCAATATAATAATCTGTTAATATAATTAATGAAAATTATATTGTTTAATCATATGCAAAGTAACATGGTTCCATATTTTCCAAAACTTATTTCAGATTCCTTTAATCTATAATACAAAGCAATATTAATAGACTAATAAAAGTGTGGGAGCAAATTATACTGCACGTCCTCTTGTATAAGTCTGCATCAATTTCCAATAATACCTCATTTTATTTATAAACTGTAATTTTTAAAAATAAAATTTTTTTGTCACTTTATCCTACCAATTTTTTTTAGGATTTATTTAACAAGTCACAAAGTCTGCGCACATCTTAAATCCGCTCAACATTTTCTTTTAATAATTTTAACCGGTATTTTCATTCATTCACGATGAGACTAAAGTGGTACAAAGTCAGTGTACGTTAGCAAAGCCAATAACAGGCATCAATTGAGAACCTTACGAATGCCAATCACATTCAAAAGAACAATCAAACCAGTCTGCCCAAATGCTATTGCAATGTAATTTTAACGGTTGGTCTGTGAGGTTCTTGTTTAAAATAATTTCAGTAAAACACATGCAAAATGATACAATCTACATATAGAAGCATTGCATTTGTTTGAACGTACAGACTCAAGTACCAAAATACTACAACAAATATGTACCTATTAATCATTTTAAGAACCCTTGCACGCCCGACAAATACATACAATAAAAACTACAGTGTTTCAAGAAAACAGCCCGATTTTCCAGCATTTGGTGATGGTGAAAATCTAGTTGAACTTAGAATTTCTTTCTCCTTCGTAATTACGTACTTCTTAGGCTCTTAAAGAGAGGCTACATTCCTTTTAACAGGAAAACACAAATTCTGTCTAATATACTAGCCCCACGCAGTGCTATTGTTTCAGTGCGCACGAGTTAATTATCTCTGGCTAGGATATGCCACAAAAAATTAACATTCTCGTAAAGACATCACAAGCAAACACGCAAATTGCAAACACGGGAGGGTCAGGGGAGCAAGTCAATTTTGTCTGGAGATAAAAGAACTGTCATGTATATGAATGCCAGTGAAAAGGAAGAGGGCATCCAAAGGCTTGTTATCATCAGTTAATTAGCCACTACAGTCAGGCATGCATATACTGGAACATTTGCCATGGCAATAAAATGTATTATTCAGACGCAAGACAAACAAAGATGACTCCACTTGTAATAAGCTGAAAATACAATTCGCCAGACAAAGGTGGTGAATTAACCTTCTTTTTATATAAAAACACATAACTTCACACCAAAAACATGTGTGCCTGGTGATGGTTTACAAACAAAGCTATCACCTTTGCCTCCAAATTCTTCCCCCCCCTCCCCCCCCAATGCAAATACTACACGCTCACAGTTGTGGGCTGCTCCGAATTCGATTCACCATCCAAGGCGACAACATTTGAGTGAACGCAAATGACAAAAGCAATTCACCAGGCAGTAACACCCATGTTATGATCTTCAATATAAATTCTTCAGTTAGTGAGACTTGTACACATGACCCGAGTGTGCGCACGTTTACAGCACAAAAGGGAGCACTGGCTAACCTCCGACAACGCTGTGCACTAATCGAGAATAAAAATAAAATTAATAACAGCTTTGAAAACGATGTGATGATACAGTCAGATGCCTGGGATCCTATCAGCTATCCCGAAGCAATTCTAAGGGAAGAACAGCATTGCCAATCTCATTGTTCCAACAAAACGATTGCTTTCATTCTTCAACACCCCCCCACCCCCACTCCTCCCCCTCTCTCTCCCCCCCCTTAAAAATATTCTGACAATATCTGGCATTAAATTCAATAACAAAATTAGGATAACATCGGACGTCAAATAAATCAATAGAAAATCAATTATGTTGTCAAAACTAAGATGTATTACTTGCAATTTTCCATTTGGTAGTTCAAATGAAACTGAGACAGCATTTGTGGTCAGCGAGTTTAGTTTAAGGTTACATTTAGATTCCAGCAGAGATGAGGAAATTCCTTTACCTGCCCTCGGAAAGGGAAAGATTAATACACTGAACCTGGCAGACAAACACAAATAAACATATTGAAACCTCTTCCATCTCGTGCTTATTCCAACAAAAAAGCCATAAAAGGTTGAAAAGTATTCTGTCGCTTGGATTTCTATCGAGTCGTTCCCCCACTCACCCTCCCACCCCCCCCCCTCCTCTTATCTCAAGTAATTTCTACGTGTAAGTGAATCACAGAAGCATCTTGCTCTCAAAATAAAGTGAAACGTGTATATCCAAGATTTTTTTTTCCGTTCACTGATCTGCCATATCGATAAGACTCCAGTATCTAAACCATAACATTTGTCTGGAACACGAGCACACATATAAAATACAGAGTACCTTTTCCTAACCCCCGCACACCCCTACTCCCGCTTTAATGGAGCAAACAACTAAAACACATTCCTTGCAAGGTTTCCGGGAATAGATATGCACAGTGAGTGCTTCAATCTAGTTCGGCAAGGCTCCAGACTTTCATTCATAAAGAAGACATGTATTGACCCAAGCACTCTGAATTTTAAAGATCCTCTAAATCTCTCTTCCATAACGCACATGCTATTTGATGGAGGGCAAAGCGAGTCCATTTGCTGCATTTCCCCCAGCTTTTCCCCTCCTCCTCCTCCTCCTCACAAGTTAAAAGCCTCCCGTGTACATACGTGGCACCAAATTCACGGCATTGTCAAGTTAGTTCAAGCTTTAGTGGAATGAAGTTAAATCATGTGGCACCATTTGACCAATATATATCGTGTCAGTAGTGCTTATGCATAGGGAAAGGTAAAAACCTTGAACTATTTCTATTGAAGGAATTTGACGGACGCTGGCGTCATGTCAAGTAAATTATGTTGCGTCATTTGCTGATGTTTTGTTGTGTTTTTCAGGACAATGATGCCAGCTTTAGTTAAGAGCATGTGGATTGCAATGTCTTTCTTGCTTATCTTTGGATCAGTTTCTGTTCTTATTTTTCAGAAGACATTTTGTGAGCCATGGCATTTATCATCTGGTTTGAATGAGGGTGAGTTGGGTGGGGGGGGGGGGGGTTGGTTAGGCGGTGAACCAACACTCTAATGATAAGGTGGCTCTAGTTGGGGAATTATTGTGCTAAGTGTTTACTAGTGGTCTGGCATTGTGGTTTGGTAAATGATAATAATAACGCTAACTTAGAAATAACATTGCATTATAAATGTGAAGTTAAAAAAGAAACTTGAACTTGTATTAGTTATCTCTACGAACACACAAGCACCTTTGCGGAATTTACTGAGTGGAAGACAGCAGTGAATTCACTTCAAGGAGAGCACATGGTGAAACAATCTGGTTTATACTTACCATATAACGCACAAGGTGCAAGGAACAAAATGGGGCATTAAAGTATGAAATAAATCACTGCAAGAAATAAGGCCACTAAAGGCAAACGTCACCTGATGTACTCTCACTACCCACGTAGACTTGTGGGCTAAATGCCAACACATCCTAATATACCTGTCCCTAAGAAGTTCATGCTATTTAAATGTAATGAAAGATGACACCTGAATTCTGGTATCAATGTCTGTCTTCAAAACTTCACGGGATTCAATCTAAATTTTTATGAAACCTAAATGGAAATTTTTGAGGGAGGGAGAGAGAGAGAGAGCGAGAGCAGGGCAGAAATACACTGAAATGAAAGTGGAACTTACGACCATATTCAATTTTCAGCAATTAGCCAGAACAGAACTGTTGACTATGGGATTCTGTTGGATAATGCAATTCTGTGTGTAAGTAGTAACCTGTGATCTCTAATTCTACGCTGCCTTCTTAACTAGGACATTAGTATATAAGATTTTAAATGGGATTTTTGAAATTAAAACTGGAACAGCAGATTGTAAAGAGCAATTTCAGGACAGACACCAGGAAGCACTTATTTCAAAGGCTAATTAATGACAGGAATAGGTTACAGGAAGGCAATTGAGACCAGGACGCTGGCCTTTTTTTTAATAAAAAAACATTTTAGTGCTGTATTGGGAGGATGGTAGGTTGTGCATTCAGAAAAACAAGATTAAACGGGCTGGAACGATCTTTTTCATCTGAATATTACTTGCAATCTTACAGATTGAACATTTACTTTATTGCTATTTCGCCCACAAAAATCTACAGTCAATTCACTTTACAGTATATTCTGTGAAGTGTTTTGAGACGTCTCGAAGACGTGATAAGGCGCTATATTCAAATGCATGGGTTCTTATTATTATTTGTGGGACATTTCCCTGCGCAAATTGGCTGCTGGGTTCACCTACAAAATACAGTCACTGAATTTCACAGTAAATTCTCTAAAGCCCTTTGAGACGTCCACACAAAGTGAAGGGCCCCATACCAAATGCAAGGATTATTATTACCTTGTGATGGGAGCAAACCAGTGATGGACTTTCATTCTTGCTTTGTCAGCTTTGCTAAGACAATTGTGAATGTGAAGTTGACAACAGATCAGTGAGTTTATCAGTGGGAGTGGTAGCAGAGGCTGTTACAGAGAGAACACATCCAACCGTGTAATGCGGCAACATCAGAAGCACAAGTGAGATTCATGCAGCATGAATTTTGTAGTGTTTGATAAGGCAAAGGAATTTAATAGTAGAAGAGACACATCATTTGCTTTTCCTGCTCGTCTCTGTACTACAAAGAAACACATTTAAAGAGCACTCCAGGATAAGGCTTTACAATGACTTTATCTTCGAGTATTCATGGATGCAAAATAATTTTTTTTTAAAAAATCACCAGGAGGTGACTGAACTCCTGATTGCTACTGTCATGTTCATCATCTCCAAGATTAGACACTGAAGCAATTTGTTTGCCACAGCTTTGGGTCTAGCCAAGCTACTGAATGAACTTTGGGCCAGTTTGGGGATGGGTGGGTGGCGAGGCAGGTCAGGGGAGGAAGAAGAACAGGGATCCTAAACTGAAGTGAGGTCTATTATTTTTCTGGCTCTTAGCAACCCAGCAAAACGGGTAGGTACCAGTTGTGAAGTTAGATATCTAGAGGGAGATCCTTGACTCTTTCCTTTTAATGTAGCGTTTTCCAACTCCACGCCCATCCCTCCTGCTCTCCCAATTCTGGCCTGTTTCACTTCCACCCGCGCCCTCTGCTCACTGGGCGAGCTTTCAGCCTCTTTGCTTGGCTCTCTGGAACTCTCTTCCAAAGTCCCTCTGACTTGCTCTGCTTCCTCGTTCAAAAGCTGCTCTTTGACTCTCTTTGCAACTTGTCCCCTTCCATCACCTGCCCAGATCAGTCGGACACTCAGTATCTGCAAAGTGCTTTGAGACATTCTGCCTGTGTGAAAGGCATTATACAAGTGCAAGTTGTTTTACTTTGTTATAAAGGAAGCTTTTTTTTTTGCCCCCCACACAAATTGGAGGCCTTGACAGTTGCCAGCGCTATCTTCGTGTTACGCTCGTGTAATGGGATTTCCTATTTTAGAGACAAACAGATCGCTGGTAATAGATTTAAATTGAAATTTGATAATCACTCCTCAGGGTCAATCGCTGGGTCTTGTCAGTTTATTTACTCGAAGTGTTCCTGCAGAAACACACCTCATCATTACCGTGTTGGACCCACAACAGACAAGTGGTGGCAGCCTCCACTCTATATATAAGCAGCTTATTCCCCAGTTAATCTGCATTGCAGTGCAGTGATCAAGCCCACCTGGAACAGTAATGGAGTGAGGCAGCTACTTTTATTCTGCCCACTCGCATCTGAATTAAAGACAGAGCTTCTTATGCACACTGCTCACCAACTTCTGATGCTCGGTCGCACATAGCACCAGCCATATCAAACCTGCATTGTACTTGGTGCAATGGGCTGCACTGCATCAATACTAAATGCATTATTGGCTCATTGGTCTCCATGGGAGAAAACCGCCAACTGCTGCAAAAGGGGATGTTTTAACCTTACACTCAAAGAAGTTTCTGGGAATAAATCGTCACTCTACTGCATTGAACAATGCTTGGTCAGACCCGATGGTTAGCTACTGGGAAGCAGTGTACCACCAAAAGCAGCAAATCCAGACTTGTACAGTGCCTTTCATGTAGGCTGAACCTCTCAAAGCACTTTTCACAAGGGTGATAGGGATCACCATGATAGGGCGAAGTTTGAGATGGGGCCAAAGGCTTGGTGACAGAGACAATTTTTAAGAGGGTTTTAAAGAAAGAGTAAGAAGGTGCAAGTCACTGTTACTGAGTGGAAGCTGAATTGATTCACACCATCTGCTCAGGGTGAATCAATAATAATAACCCTTGTATTTGAAACAGGGCCTTATCATGTCTTCGAGACGTCTCAAAGTGCTTCACAGGATACACTGTAAAGTGTAGTGACTGTATATTTTGTGGGCGAAACAATCTGTCGTCTCGGTAGATGCACTCCAGCACGAATCACTATGGAATTTCACAACTCGCACCCAATTGCTACTAACTCCTCATGGTGAACGGCCTTTGGAAAGCGCAGTGTTAAAATGGCTCCAGTTCGAGACGTTATAGTTCTATAGTTGGTCTTTCTCTTTGTGCAAGGGAGTATCTCCCTGTGTCCTGCCCAACAATCCCTCAAACAAACTGGTTGTTCAGTTCTCACGGCTGTTTTGTGCAACGTTGCCGTGTGTAAATTGGCTGCCATGTTCGCCTACAAATGCACAGTCACTACGCTTCACAGCACGTCCCCGCGAGCCCTCCGAGACGTTTCAACACGGTAGGCGTTTTTTTCCATCATCATCATCATTCCATTATTTCTCCCTCACTGAACGGAAGGAAAATAAAGGTCGAGGGTGGAAATTGCTGTCAACGGGTCACACGGGTGAAATCAACAAGAAACCGCTTCCCATCCTCAGAGGAGGAAGCAAAGTTCACTGAAAGGTGCGCTGGAGGTTCTGCGTGCCCTGACACCGCTCACGCGAAGTGTGACATGATTGAAGTCGCATTTGAAATTCACAGCCTCCAGTTCCCATTCAAATCAGCCAGGAAAAGACTCCTAAATTGCAGTGGGTTGGTTGTGTATTGACATCTCCAGCACTCAAACGGCACATTGCAGGCAGTGGAATCATTGACAGCTCTGTTGGTGGTCAAAATGTTGCTTTGCTGCTTAAAGACTGACTAGTGAAAGGATTAATTATCTGCGCTGTGCCTTTGTGTGCTTTTTTTTTTGAAGGAATGCAGTAACCCTCTCTAGGTTAAAATGTATTTTTAACTCAAGTTAAATCTTACTCATTGGTACAGGTGTTTTTTTTTCCCCTTGCTACATTTCGATCAAGGGGTACGGAGAATGTATTTAATTCGTTGGTTCATTATCCTTCCTGTATCCTTGCCTTTTCTTATCTACAATTGGCAACTGCAGCATTTCCTGCAAATCCCCAACCTGGTTCTTGACCTCATCTTTTAAATAACACGGCACGGAAAGGCTGCAAGGAAAGGTCTCTCTTCTGATCAAATTAGCCTGACTCGGATCGATACGCATTTCTTGGCACTCCCGGGAGCTCTCCGCAAACTGTTGCAGGGTGTACAGTAATCTGCAGAGGGTGTAATATGGGTTGTCCGGCCAGGAGATTTTCCTTTACTGAGTCTGTCACTTTCCATTTCCGTTCACAAACTGCTGAATAGGAGCTCATCACTGGACAAATATTGCAGTTCAGCTGAATACGACGGGGCTTGGGAGGAAGGGTGAAACATCTAAGGGCAGGACCTGAATCTTAAGCAAAGACACGCATTCCATTCCAACACACACGGAAACTCCCATATGTAAGTGGGATGCATGGCACTCTCCGATCGGTTTGGGTCGATTAGTTTGCGCCTGTGTCCGACACCTGGCTGACCCAAATTAACGTGATTCTTCATTAAAGCTTGCGAGGCAAGTCTGTGGGAGGTACTTCTAGCAGAAAGCACTCCTCTACGTGCATTATTTAAGAAGAAAGCATTTGCTATCCAACCCTTTTATTTCAAGTTGCTCAAGGTAGTTGTCTTGGAGAAGGTTAATTGCTTTGTGCGTGGGTGACCTCGTGCGTTCTGGAACAGCTCAACTTGTTCCCATAGCTTTGGCCCAACCTTGAGGGGCAACTGGTAAACGCGATACAGTGGTACCCAGCCAACACAAGCCAAGGTACTTCCAGATCTGCCGTCAGACCAGTCCACAGCATCAACTCCCACATAGGTGAGTGGTGTTTTCTCCAGTTGCCTCTGGGCTTCCCCCTTAAGATGCTTCAACTGGAACAGCACCAGGAGAAAGGTCAGGACTCCATCGAAGTGAACAATGCAAACAAAGACACCCCCGAAACAGATGGTTTCTGCGTTACACTTTTTTTAAAAAAACTGATAGGAGCACAAATATGATCACCAGCCTTGTATCTCAGCCTGACCCAACCCAACCCGACCAAACACTATGAAAACTCACTCAGAACGGACTGCTCTTGACATTGGTCGCCAGCTCTCTCTTGATGCTCGTTCCTGTGCACATCAGTGTAAGATGGGATGACAAAAACCTATGCCATTGCTAAAGGGTCATGAAATATGTCAACCGGACTGGACGCCACTAATACCATCAGATCCATGGAAGGTGCGCTTAATTCTATTTAACGGTGATGTAAAAGGCAATCAAATCTTACCCTACATTTCAATATGGCAATCCCCAGGGACGGACCTGAGTGAGTAAGTTAATCTGGCTAATGGGGTATAAATCCAATTAATATTAAATTGTTATTTTCTGATTTTTCAGTATGGGGGAAAGGGGAATCCATGTTTAAAACAGTGAAATCCTCTAAATGTATATTTTTTTTACTAGAAGAGAAAAACAAATGCACATTCAATTAAAATTGACACAATAAAAAGGTTTGGGAATTACTTCTTATTTTCATTAGTGCTAAGAATATATAAAAAAAACACAATGCAGCACTAATTCAGTTTCTGAGCCTTGTTCAAATTTTTTTTTTAATAATTCAAACCCCCTCACCTAATACGATAGCCACTCGAGGGAGAAACAGAACAATATCAATGTATAAAATAAGCGGTGGTATCTCTTTTTATCTCTGGGGGTTGTGCTGCATTGCCGCAGGCAAAGGTCTATCTGCAGCTCGCCTCTTTGAGGGGAGCTGGGAGAGAAAATTCCTTGACCACAATCAACCCTCTGAGCAGCCCCAACCTGTGGATGCCATCTTGCCCCTCTCCCAACTCGTCAAGAGCACTTGCCCACTTCCTGTCCGGCAAACTACTCATTGAGGGCAACGGTTTGCCTGTCTTAAAGTGGAACGATCCTTTAACCAGGTTTTACTCAGCCACCACCACCCCCCCGCAACCACCACCCCACCCCCCACCACTCCCCCCTGCCCCCAAAGAATATTTCTGCAAGCGCTGTCCTTCAGATAAGATGTTAAACCGAGCTCTCGTCTGCCTGTTCAGGTTGGACGTTTAAAATCCTGTAGCGCTACCTGCAAAGCGAAGGGAGTTTTTCCCTGGCTAACAATCCCTCAGAGAGAGAGAGAGAGAGAGAAAAAAAATGGTCATTCACTCCATGGCTGTTTGTGGGCCATTGCTGTGCATAAGTTGGCCCCCGCACTCTCTTACAATTACACTGCCCTGACACTTTACAGAGATTCCCTGGTGAAGCTTTTTGTGAGATGTTCTGGAAGTCACAGGCACGATATTAAAACACGAGGATTCCTCTTCCTAATCCGATTTTGGACTTGTGTCTACAAGGAGTCTCATTAGATCAGCTGGAACCCACATTTGAATTGCAAGTCGGAATTTCGGAAATAACGAAGGAGTCGCCAAACATTTGGACCTGGGTTTAGAGATTCTTTCCCCTTCCCCACCTGTCACACCAACAGTTATAACCCTCTTATTCCCCACCCATGTAGGGTTAACTTTGCTCAGGGAGTATAAGCGTTCTGGGACGCTATCCCGGATGAAAGGAGCTGTATGAATGCAAGTTGTTGTTGGTGTGACCAAAATAACAGTGCCTAGTCCAGCCTGGTCAGCTCGATTTGCCACCCAATTGGCTCTACTAAACCTGTCCCAGTCACTGAGGTATGAATATCTGGACTTTAACATAACAAAATATTAAAACTGCTGTTCTCTGCCGCTCTCTCTGCAATTCTATTCTGCAAGCATCACTCTAGCCTCTGTGATGATGAAGATGACTTTCCGAGGTTGATTGAAACCCTGCACTTATCAAAGGTTTTACAACCACTCCCAGACAGCCAGACCCCTTCTTTATCCGTAATCTAATGACATTTCTGTCATCTGCTCCAATTTTTAAGCAGACCTACCCAACCTTCTTCCCGTTTGTGTGCATGTAAGCATGGATTTAAAGTGTCGTACTGTGTTACTGCAACATTCCCTGGGATAATTGACCATAATACTCTGAAATTGGTACAGCTCTAATATTAACTTTTGTTCAGTTACACTCGTGTAGGTAACAATGGTATAATGTGTTAAAGATATCCCTGCCAGGAAGAAGGTTATAAAAAGCTATTTTAAAATCTTCCCTTGAGCAAAACAAGAAAGGCGCAGAACAGGGGTCAAATGTTGCTACAGATTTTCCTATTATCATAAAACTCAATTTAATTTTGCAGCCCCTTAATTTTAACACATCGGGTATTATCAACTCTTTCCACACTTTTAATTTTGCGATTGCCAGTCAAAGGCCGTTTCAAAGCTTTGATACCAAGAAGAAATGTTACGGTCTTCAGTATTTCAAAAAATGCCCAGTAGCCAAAGCAATTTCCGAACATCACAGCCTGTGTTTAACCACGGATAGAATTAGTATGTGTTTAATCTGGTGATGGAAGAACACTTCCCGTTCTCCTACAGTCCCCCCTCCCACCCCCCTTACACAGCAACGCACATTGCTTGCCAATGAACTCTTTCCTTTTGAACGGAGGTTGTCATAAATTAGTGCTGTTTGCTTGCTGATCCATTAATGAGAGATGGACACCTGTTTATTTAATGACAGGCTATAAATTGGCCAAATTTAGTACCGAACAGCTCTAAGTAAACAGGTACACATTTATTTTTTTTAATAAATACCCAGTACAGTGTCTGGGTGAAGATTTTGCATTGGTGGGAACAAGATTTTATATGCTCTCTCTTGCGGGTCTAGTTAGGGATCAATTATCTCATTTGTTCTTAATTTCCTGTGTTTCATTTTAAATTTCTGTTTGGCAAAAAGCACATTGTTATCTATGGCTCCAGGACAAGATGAAGATATTGCATTATTGCTCTTCGCTGAGACCCTCTTTTTCTCTTTCCTCCAGCTCACAAATAGCCAATTGTCCTGTGAAATGCTGATTTATGACCATTTGCATTTATAGTAAACATAGTTGGTTATCACAGGAAATGCTGCTTAAAATCAAGGTGCAAGTTAAATAAACAACGGAGCATTTTGAACACAAAGAGGTGTCGGTGTATAGGATACAATGCTGTAATGCATTTCTTCTCCAGTACCTTTTATAGGTCAATACTGAAGAACTATATAAAATAAAACAACACTTGATGTTTGTAATTATTTCCTCACAACCTAGTGGTGTTTAAAGATATTTGCATTTTATTGCAGCAACCTACTTACTGATGGTTCCTTCTCATAAATCGATCACGCCCAGGCTACAGTTCCTGGTTGGCTGAATTTGTAATTCAGAAACTGGCCTGATATTGACAAGGTGATTATTGAGAAAAGAGGTTCCTGAAACTTTAATGCTCGAGTCTAGGCCGTACAATCTGAAAGTAATATTTGCAGACAGTAAAGCCCAACAAACAGCCCTGAAGTCGATGACCGGTTTCATCTTGAGCATTGTTGGCCAAAGTCAGCAGGCGAAACTCTTTTCTCTTTCCAACCTGTACCAACAAGATTTTTTTAACGTCCGCTTGAATGAGACAGGCCTCGGATTAACGTCTTTACTTGTCTGGTGCAGAAGTGACATTGCAATATAAAATGGGTTAGGATATGTAGTATGAATCTGATTTGTGTCATTTCTGAATAATGGTTCAAATAGAACAAAACCAAATGTTCTTGATGACTTCTTTTGGCAAAGGACGTCATCCTGAGAAGAAACATCCCAGACTGTTTGAACAATTAGTCAAAGTGTCTAATAGATGAATTTTCGGAAATTTTACGGATTTACTTGCACAGTTCTCTCCTTTTTGTCACTTGCTCCTATGACTTTGAGATGAGAGGGATATGGAGGAAAGAGAAGGGTATTGGGATTAAATGTTCTGCCAAAATTCAATCAATTGCTGGAACAGGCTCAATAGGCTGGCTAGCCTCCCACTGCTTCCGTCTTCCTATCTTTCTTTGATGCTGTATAAGGAATATTATTAAATTCGAGGGATTAATGCTATGTTATTCCATAATTTTACTAGGCGTATCGGTGGAGAGATCCCTATAAAAACTGGTCAACTCCATTCACTTTGGAAGCTACAAGAAACGTAACCACTCAACTCTTGCAAACACAAGATTCATGATCTATATGATTCAGAACCTCAGAACTGACAGAATTAATAATTCAGCTACGATTTGCCTACAAATACACGGTCCTGTCCATGGACTTAAGAGGAATGGAGCCAGTCTCTTTCCTTGTAAACATTGGAAGCTCAACTTGTTCCAGCTTCAGTAGTAGATTGTGATCAGATGTTTTGCTTTTGTTCAGGGTTGCAATCATTCTGTGAGCCTCATTGATTTTATTTTGGGGGGCGGGGGGGAAAAAAAAATCGATAAATAATCATGGCGTCTGTTTAATACGACTTCAAACCTACAAAGGATCAGTAGCAGAAGTGGACAAACCAAACTCAACAGCTACACAATGTTGAGCGCCTCATCTCAAAAAAAAATCTTTTCTTGCATAAACTGCCCAAAATGTCATTGTTTTGATCAAAATCAAAATGTAGATCAAGCTGAGCTCTCTGCTTTCAGCACTTAAAGAGCAACTTAGCTTCTTTCTCTCTCTCTCTCTCTCTCTCTGAACACTAGCATAAAATAGGATGCACAGTTGTAATATCAATTTGGTAGGCACTTGCTGCTTCACTGCACTGTTACTGAAGGGTTTCTGTTGATCAGAACAAAGCTTGGGGCATATCAACAAAAGCTGCTGTAACAGGATTTACATTACGTTCGGACTGATAAGACCACATCAGAGCATTGTTCAATCCATCCTTGATTAGACTAACTTGAAGACTGTGAGTGCCTTTTGCTCACCATGCCTGAACACACAATATTGGTTCTGCCTCTCTCATCTGCCCTTAATAGTGAAACAAATCTAACATTACTTGGATAATTCATTCTCAGCTCAAGACGGACGTGTAATTATACCATAAAGTACCATCAATGCAACGGCTAATAATTACAACAAGGATCACTGGGATTATTTTTTCACCTTATGATCCTGCAAATGACTGTTAGGGTAATGGTATCATCTACAAACCGGTACAGACGTGACAAGCTAGCGAAAGGGAACAAATTTGTCCTTCGTAACCAAGGCAATGGAGTCTCATAAACAATCACCTCAGACGGATATTAAACGGGACATTTAAGAAGTCAGAGATGTAAATGATTTTTGATGCTTATTTAAAATGAGTCTTTTCAAAGTCGGAAGAGGGCTTGATGAATGACGCAGAGGGTAGGACCCTTAATAACAAAAAAAAGTCACTTAGTAAAAATAAAAAAAAACTTTTTTTTAAAAAAAAGCATGAAAGTGTTGCCATTTTAACTCGAGAGCCAGTTGAGCATCATTTTCTACATTAGAATTACCAGATTACTCAACAATTAGGAGGATGTCTCAAAGCGCTTCACAGCGTAATTGAATTCATTTTAGGATAAACTAAACCTTTGCATTACATCGACTGTGCCTTGCCCAAGCCTTTACAGTGCCTTGCCATGTTACATAGGTTCGAAATATACACACGCAGACAACCTTCTGTTTTACTCAGTTAAAAAAAAAGCTCAAATACCTGTACTTGGTTACAATTCAAACCTCGCACGTTTATGATGTGGCATCAGTCCCAGTGTGTTGTCTCCTTTGAAAGGAGGAAAGGTGCTCAGAAACTCAGGAGATAACTTCCTCGTTCGAAATGTAATTACTTGACTTTGCGTTTTCTTCAGAAAACCAATTACAACAAATGAAATTGAATAAAGGGCGCTTTATAAAGATCCGCAATTAAAACAGCTCAATCTCCTTGATAGCCCCCACTGGGCAGCAAAGTCTTCATGATATACTGAAATGTTTTTTTTGGTTGAAAGATTTTGTTCGGTAGCAATTTGCGAAGCAGGCCGATAGAGGATTTGTGGAATTGCTTTGTGGCAGTTTGTTTTACAACAAGGTTGCTGGGGTTTACGAACAGTCACTTTACAGAACTTTATTGTGAAGTGCTCTGAGCCGTCTCGAGGACTTGATAAGCAACTACGTTAACTGCAACAAACATTATTACTAATGTACTGGGCAGGTATCACTGCACTACACCCCGAAACTTTGGAAATTCCAGCTTTGGAACTCGCTGCTTCAATCCCTCCGCCTCCCCACCCTTTTGTCATATTTCAACCGTCACCTTAACCCCTGCCCTGGCTCGGAGTCAGATTCCGTCACTGTGAAACACTTCGAGACACTACCCTGAGTGAAGGGCGCTTTATAAACGCCAGCTGATGTTGCATCGTACTTGACATAGCCCTTGAAATAACACTCTTAGAACATTTGTTGCAGATGTGTACATCACTTCCAATTCAAAGTACTGAGACAGACTCTCCCAGACTATGGCAACACCTGCTGGAATTTAAATAAAACTGCACAAATGTCCATAGCTTGAGTGGCATAGCAGCTAACGCCCAGATACAGGTCTTCAGAAACCTATTGCACTGCTCACAGAAATAAGGCGCATTCTAAAATAGGGCACAGTGCATATTCAGCGATGTTAAAGTTGCCTGAACACTTCAGTCACTTGCAGTTACTTTGCACGCTTTCGATTATGGTGCTCGGGGGAGATTAGATCCTGCCCATGCTGATTAATGCAGGTCAACTCGTCTTTTGATAAGGTCACAGATTGAGTTGTGTGGCTTCTCATTCTCTGTGTAGGGGCAATTAACTCGAGAGTTTGAAACAAATAAATTCACCCGTCTATTCACCACATGAAACGTGGGGGCAGGACAGTCAGAGCTTGTGGGGTCTCGCGGTTCAAAGCTCTCACAACAACATGCCATCATTCTGCATAGGAATGCGACAAATGACGCTGGGATAATAGTTGTGAACTTTTACCCTGGACATACCTTCTCAGTCCTGTGAAGCTTTGCGTGACTACTCAAGTGTAGAAGCAAACCCTAATGACAAAAATGGTTTACTCACATCAATAAGCGCTTATCTTTTTAAACCCCACCACCCACAAAATAAAAAAAAATCTCGGAAAATAATTTTGGGGGCCGCGAGAAGAAAGATTGGCTTTTGCATTTAGAATCTTAAGACCCGATAACCCATAATGTAGAACAGCGCCCAAACTGAAAAGAGTTGCGGATAAAACTGAACGAGTCAAGCCATTAGAGATTAATTGACTTGAACCAAGAGGTATGAACAGAAGCTGCTGTAACAGTCTGGAGTTGGATTTGCCAGTGAAGTCCTGTTGTTGAGCAAATGCTTAATAATGAGAATAGTTCTTACATTTCATACAATAGAATAGCGTACAAATTTACATACATTTCAAGTTGGAAAGAAATCCAGAGGTACTGAACCATCCAAGGTTTGCTCCCTGGGAGTGGGGAGATGGTGGTCACAGAAGAAGGTCTTGAGGCAGACCTTGAAGGACGCAAAAGAAGGGCTGAGTCGAAGTGACTCTGGGATCAGCTGAGTGACTGTGTATTTGTAGGCGAATGCAGCAGCCAGTACCCAGTGCTGGAGTTGTAGCGTGCAGTCGCATACCCAACTCAAAACGCAACACATTATAGTTTCACCAGTTACCTGCTCCAGGGTTTATTCTCTAATAATAATAAGATGAATCCTTGCATTGGTATAGAGCCTTGTCACATCAGAAGGACATCTCAAAGTGTTTCAAAGGAATTACTGTTAATTGGAGTGACTGTGTATGTGTAGCCCAACAGACACACAGTCACTCCAATTCACAGTAAATCCTGTGAAGCGCTTCGAGTGTTTCTTCCTCTCCCATGCCCTGCCCGCACTGCACAGCCCCCACCCCCACCTCCACCCCACCCTACATCCCAACACCCTGCTCGGCAACTGCCGAATCACAACAAACAAATGTACAGATGTGACTAGTTTACCGTGCTGCCAAACATAAAATGGCAACCGCCATGGTTGTAAAAATCTGACCCATTTCTTATATCAAACAAGGTTTTCTGAATGTCTTTGGAACACAGTATATTCGACAACAACAACAAAACAACTTGCTTTTTTATAGCGCCCTTCACTTCTTGGAGCGTTGAGCAGAATGGGGTCGGGTGAGTGGGGTGGGGAGAGAGGGAAGGGAAGGGAAAGATGACAACGCAGGTGCTTAAAAAAGCCTTGAAGACATATTGGCATTGCTCTGTTTATTAACGCAATCCACACCCTTTAGTACCAGGTAACAGAGCTAAAGCTTACCGCAAGTTGAGGTTTGAGCCTTTGCGAGACTCGAGACACTCAGCATCCAAAACAACCACCTACACCAAAAGCATCTGTGTCCTTAACACCTTGTTAATTAGAATTGACTATCTTATCATATGCGTTTCCAAAATAAAAAAACAGGTCTCCAATCCTCCACTTGGATTTATAAAAGCAGGAAAATGGTTGAAGGAATAAGGTTGGTTTCAACGTTACTCACTGGAAAAAAGGATGAAAAAAATAATCGTTTCACTTACAGTCATTAACAGCTCACAGTCCAGAGAGAAGCGTCCGCAAAATAACAGGATTGTACCATCACTCACTGGTGAACACTGAAATTACAGCATCCTATCGCAACACGTCCACATGGGCCTAACTGTAACGGTATATATAATAATAATAATCCTTGTATTTGATATACCGCTTTTCAGTTCGGGAGGACGTCCCAAAGCGCTTCACAGAACACACTGTAAAGTGAATTGACTGTATATTTGTGGGCGAACGCGGCAGCCAATTGCGCACAGCAATGTCCCGCAAACAGTCGTAGATTGAAAATGACCAATTTATTATTGTTTTTGGTTTTGGAGGATTATTATTAGGCTCTGTGTGGAGTAAGGAAACTTGCCCAAGGTTTCGCCCTCTGCCTGGAATTGAACTCAGGTCTCTTGCTTGCAAAGCGAGTGCTCTAACCACTGAGCTACAGGACTCCACAGTATATGAAGTATTTAGCATATTACGTGCCCCCTGGCTGTCAAATTAATTACATATGAAATACAGTAATTAACAGAAGAGAAGCTAATGTACTTATCACTGTAGGCCACTTGTATTCAAATCATGCTTAAGAGTTTTTGAAGCAATAAGGCTACGTTCTCTCAAAGCACACAAACCTGGAAGAACAAGTTTTTTTTCTTCCAAGAGGCTCCACAAACTAAATGCAGATTGATTTTCTCGAATGCGTTATGAAGCGAAGGGCTTACATATGCGTGGAAAAATAAATAAATAAATAAATAAAAGGACTTTGCACGCAGTGCACTTGGTGTTTAATCTTTGCTCGTCCATCTGTTCCAGCGAAGAGTGCTGTGCCTTTGCATTCACTGATTCACTGTCCCAAGTTGGCGGGCCCAACATATTAGAAATAAAAAGCAATTCTGGTATGTAACACTTCAATTGAGATTCTTCAGTGGCTGCGATCATCAACAGCAAAGCTCCTAATACCATGATGAAAGATAATAGTAACCCTTGCATTTGATATAGTGCTTTGCACATCTTCTAGACGTCTCAAAGCGCTTCATGGAATATACTGTCAACTGAATTGACTATGTATTTATATAGATGGTCTAAATATCCCTTAACTGATCCAAGCATAGTTTGTAATGCATGCACTATCTGGTCTTCTACATTACAGTCAAGTTGCCCTGCACAAAAGTCAATTTTTAACACAACAGAATCAATTGGGCAACATTGGAATTGTATGATGGATTCCCCCAGGTTTCCCTGTCAAAAAGAAAAACTCTTATCCAAAGTACAACCCACATATACACACACACACACACACAGAGTTGTTTCTACAAGGTAAACTGAGAGAAAGTGGCATTATCTGCACCACAGGACAAAATGGAGCTAATAGGATAATGAGCCCAAAGAGCTTTTGTCAGCTTGAAATGTTTGCCTTAATGAATATTGCTACCCTCGCACTCAAAGATTGGTATTCTGCCCAAGAAAGGTGAATCATGTGCAAAACATTATAGCCAGGAGCGTCTCAGCTCCCCAGTATCTCCAGCTTAGCAGCTAATAACCTTTCCCTCAATGCCAGTGAATGGAGCATCTCATCTGAGTTAATGAGGGAATTACTAATATCACTGATCTGCCTTTGCCTTTTGAGAACTGATGAACTTGAGGATTTCTTAGTTTCTTTTCTTTTGTTCCCAATCCTCAATCTTTTGGCAGAATGTCAAAATGCCATGTACTGTGTCCATGACAAATCCCTACCTCCAAATACCCAGGCAAGCTAGCTTACAGTATTAAAGCTACACTTGTACAGAACAGAACAGCAGAAATTGGGTGGTGGGGGGAGGGGGAGAAGAGTAATGAGGTGGCCAACAACACAGTTGAAAGTTTTCAGACAGGTCTTGAATCCAAGGCATTAGAGAACAAGGCATTTGGAAGAGATTTCCAGAGATCAGGGGACATAAATTGGCTGAAAGCCTACTCATCTATTGTGAAAAAGAGGGTAGCAGGAAGCGGGCAAGAGGGTATCGAGCAGATGAAGTGGGCCGGAGGGGTAGGATGACAGGAGGTCATCAAGGCCGGGTGGAGTAAGTCACGGAGGCATTCGAAAGTAAGGACAAGGATCTTAACGATCTCAAATTCATGTCTGAACCTAAAATACATTGATTGACAGCTCGGTTTGATAAGAGTCCCTATCTCCTTTTGAGGACAACCTCTCAACCTGTTTGAAGTTAGATGACCAAATCCTGCAACTGTGGTCAGAGCAGTTTCCAACATTTGCTAAAAGCTATGCTGAGAGGAAAGGCTTAGATGAGACTGAAAAAATCCTACTTGAGTGAGGCTAGGCAAAAAAAAAGCATTAAAATGTCCCACTGTACTGCAGTTATATAACGCATTGTAAGGAGATAAATCATTCTTGCAAGGAAGTAAATAGCTTTCCTGATTCCATTAATGGAGGCTTTTTTTGAAGAAACAAGACAGTAATTTGCTTCAAAATACAAATAATGTACTAAAGCCCTGATATCTTTCACAGCCTTAAAAAAATAATTGCATTTGGATATCTAATGCATCACACGGTGTGTCACATTCAAAGCAGTAAGTGCTTCAGTTTAACGGTTTTGTTCACAGCACAATACAATGCTTGATACTCGAGCAATGCATGCTAAACTAATGGCAGCGGCTAATTACAGATTCGCTCCCAACAGAGAAGGGGGAAAAAAAGTCCCGTCTGTGGCTCTGTTGCCAACATATGGGTTTCCGAATCCATGTTACCAATTCTCCTTGCAGAATTCCTCAGAAAGGAGCAAGAATAGAAACGATAGTTTGGCTCGGGTCTTGCTGTACGCAATTATTCATCGTCAGATGTGTCGTGCGCCCTCAACGCTGCATTTCTTTGTTGCCAAAATAGTGGCCATCCCCTATAAAATGACCAGTATAAATCAGCTTTAAGCCATCGCAAATTGCGCTCCAGCCTTGCTCCATAGACCACCTAAAGGGAATAGTTTCAGGAGCAGAAATTCCCTCCCACTGCAGTATAAGCACAACAGATGCCAGCTGAATTGGTTTCCGCTCCCCTGTGGTATCCTGAAATCTCTCGGGCGGTCTGCTGAATAGTTCCGAAAGTTTCACGCAAACATTTTCCAACATTATTGAAGGGTATCGGTCGTGCTCAGATCTCAGCGTTCTCTTCAGAACTTAGTTTGCGTTTTTTAAACTCCAAGTAAGCTTCCCCGACACCGCTGATGAGCGATGCAATGTGGAACAAGAAATATAAATCAGATTTTCCTGCTCCCAGGGGTACGGTTGGAACCAAAGTTGTAAAAATTGCAAAATAAATTTACGACTTTTGAATCCTTGGGTTTTCACGTTTCTTCTGGCCCTGTGACCCCTTGTCTGCACATTTTCTTCCAATGAGCTTCATGAGAAATATAAATTCGCACACATTTCAACACAATATTTTCCCTTAACTAATTTGTAGGAAGTATCCTTGCATTTTACATGGTGTCTGTAATGTCAAAATGCTTTCCAATCATTACTGTGCAGTGTGACTGTATGTTTATAGGCAAACACAGCAGAAAATTTGCAGTGTCCCGCAAACAGCTAGGAAGTGAATGATTAATTCATTTTGAGGTTTGTGGGCCAAGGCACAAGTAAACACTCTTTTTTCCTCTCTTTTTTGGAATAATATCATGGGATCCTTAACGTCCGCCTGAACAGACAGATGGCACCTTGATTCAACACCTCATCTGAATTATGGCTCTGGAGTGTCAGCCTAGATAGTAAGCCCAAAGCTCCTATGTGGCGCTTGAACACACAGCTCACCCTGAGGCAAACGTGCTACTGAGTCACACTGACACTTGCAGACGTTAATCCCAATGATTAATAAGCTTAAATAAAGGAAAGAATTTGAGCTGCCTTTGCAACGACGATAGGCAAAGCTGACTTCTCTGGAGAGGAGGGTTTGGGATGAATGTGGTCTGAAATAATTACCCACAATCGGTCTATGAACCCTACCCTAATGGTATTACAGATAATCTTGGTCATCTTTTACATGATTTGGAGGTGGATTTGAAGGTTCACTGTCAATTGCATTAGGCTTTCTTCTGGAATTGGCTGATGGTGGTTGAAGTGACAGAATTAGTGTACAAAGTGCAAGAGGTGGAAGGTCACAAAGATAAGTGATCAAGAGCAGAAAACCATAGCTGTTTTTTCTCTTCATAACCTTGGGTGTTGAAGCCAAAATTGCAGCCTTTCAAGTGGAGCCCTAATTAAAATGAACTCAATCATCAAGGACCAGGAATGGAACTCGCATGTTCCCACCTAGGCCTCGGGTACCATTTGTTTCCTTTCATGTTCAACCACATCTTGCAGAACTCAGTAACAGGGCAATACTTTTCAATTAAGTTGTAGAGTTATTTTCCTCTCTTTTTGTGTTTTATCTTGACAGGCAAATGGTAATGTGTAAGTCATGTTTTTGAAACACAGCACATATGACAATATTTGTAAAGGTCTTTTGCTATTCTCTTCAGTTATCTTGTTTATGCTTATGAAAGAGCTTCTTTGGGGAATGTTTTCCTGTGATAATGACAGTGATTGAAGCAATGGGCCAGATAGAGGAAAAGATAGTAAGGGGAATGATGATTTTACATCTTGAGGGGAAAAGTGTCAACTTTGTAATGACAGTACTGGTGTTAACATATTCCCTTCTGAACAAATATAAGAAGCTAGTGTCCTACACATCAAGGAAAAGTGTCAGTAAGAAGTACTTACTGATGTATGGAAGCTACTTAGGAGATGGTTGCTGCTTATGAAATGCACAACAGTCCAGTTGGTTATGTGGTGGCATATTCAAGAGGCTGGGTTCAACATCTGCCTATTGGGACTGGCACAAGTAGTGTTAAGTGTGGTTCGTGGCAGATGGAATGCACAGGTTATATAACCTGTGTCAGAAGTCTTTCGATTTCCACTCTACTACCAGCTAGGATTAGTAGGTTAGCAGCCTTTAGTAAGAGGCACACAGTTAAAAATCAGGCTGTGCGCAATTGGCTGCTGCGTTTCGCCCACAAAATATACAGTACAGTACGTTCTGTGAAGCACTTTGAGACGTCTCGAAGACGTGATAAGGCGCTATATCAAATGCAAGGATTATTATTATTATAACAATGCAAAACAAAATCTACCAAACTCATTGTGTTGTTTGTCACAATGACACATTGGTGTTGAGGTACGACAGCTTGTGTGGCAGATATATTTTTAAATACAAATTTTATTTTAAATAAAGGAATTGGGGTATTGAGACGAGAATATAGCAAATAGTGTTGGTTGGGTGATTTTTGGGGGGCTGCGCCTGTTGCAATGCAGTTGACATTTCAGAGAAAAAAAATCAATCCACTTGAGACGTGATGAATCCATAGTCTCCGAAGCATAGGATGAAATAGTCTCCGAAACAACACAGAATGTTGCAAAACTAATTTATGTCTAATCCTCTGCTAGGCTGGGATGTAGTTCTTTGTCATGCTCGGATATACATCATGGGCTGTGCCCGCCACTTAGGGACACTGACCTGAATTAACTAAAATGGTACACCGTGACACACATGCCTTTTTATTTCCTGAACAGGAAAGATCAACTAAGATACCACATTGGTAATGTATTACCTTCCATGTGATACATCATGTAGCAGGCTATTTATTCCGTTAATTTACAGATGAATGAGTCTGTTGGTCAAGTAGTTTTGTGTATATGAATGAGCACGTGCTCACCGTGATGTGATGTGGGTGACAGATGCACCAATTCAAGTGCAGAGTCAGACAGTTTTACGTGGGGAATCATCAGCGTTGTATTTCAAACCCAGGTGCACGGAAAGGTCAATTTTCCTACAGCTGCCACTATCACAAACTGCAGTTTATAGGACCAAATTAAAATGGATTAGGCAGCTTCTCATCCTATTTTATAGTGATATGGTTAATCTGGAGGATGGATGTTTAATTCTCTCCATCATTCTTTCGTTTGTGCTTTTGAATTTGCTGGGCTGTAAAAAAAAAATAATGAACTCACATTAACATTACTACTCGAGTGTACCAGTATAGATCTAGCTAATACACTTAGCATTATCACCAACATTGATTATTAAGGACATTGTGTTAAATCCTAATGCACCTGAAGGTTATTGATGATATCAGGACCATGGACAGCTCATCTGCAAGAGAAACTGGTTGAAAACAGGGCTGTAACAATGGGCCTTTTTTGTGGGGTCACAGCGTTAATTTTACTTCGCAATGTTAACAGAGAGGGGTTTATTTAGCCTAAGCCTGAATCAATTTCTGGAAAAAATATACTCTGGCAAACTGGAGATCGCGTTAGACTGTTCAGAAACTGTTTTTCGAAGCATTCTGGGTCAACATTCAGACACATTTTAAACGGGGCAAAGTTGGACCCAATCAACTTACTTTGGGGNAAAAAAAACATCGCCAACTTTGTCAAACCAATTGAAACGCCAATAGGTACAATGCCATCAACGACCTCAATGAGTTGAATAATGTGCCTTAGATTTTGGGGCGTCCCTCGATAGAACTTGAAGAGCTAAAGACAGCAAGAGATGAAATTTGACGTGCAAATGTAACACTTTCTGACGGGCCCAGTGAAAACCGCTGACACAAACGGTCCTAGTTTCTCGAAAGGCTCGGCCATTTCCAAAAGGAACCGAGCGAGTTTTGAAATCCAGCATTCAACAAACATCAAAAGCGTCTTGATGTTTTGATTTCTCACCCCAGTTGCGCAAAGTGTTTTTTCCATATTTAATGACAAATGAAAAACATTAAGTCTGATACGAACAGGCGTCAAAAGTGAACCAATGTTAACCTGTAACATCTCGTTATTTTTAAAGGAATAGCGGAACATTTTGCTCACGCTTTTGGCTCTGGCGCCTTTGATGTTTCTCGCGCACATTTTTTTGGAAGTGACCTTCATCATTTAAAATAGATGTACAATAAATAAGTCACATAAACCTATCAGCAGCTGCTCTCGCTCATTGGAATATTCAACAGCAGTTGTTGCAGATCAGGTGGCAGGAAGACAACAAAAGCATTTCGAAAGTTGTCAAGTTTGTAAGGAAACAAGGAGCAACAACGTGCTGGAACTTAATACAGCTACAAGAATCCAAATCACTCTAATGGCAATTAAAAACATGTTGCAGCACCTAATGCATTCAGTAATAATTATGATAAATAGTTGCCTTGTAGGTGCACTTCATTAAGTAAACAAAACAACATTTAAATCCAAGAACTGAAAACCCACTTAACTTTCCCTCTATCAGCATGTACCCAGCAGTGATAGTTTGTGGCTGTGAGTCAATGCAAAACTGGGTAAGGATCTGACCAGAGGGTTACACGTTGGATTTCTGCTGTGTGGCGAGTTATACGACCTCAGTTCAGGAGGCAATTGCGATCCCGCAAATGATCTCAGCTTCCTTGGGCTGGAGACCAGTCAGGCAAGGTTTCTGTTCCTGATTGCTATCGAACGACTCCTTCTGGAAAATACGCTTACTCAAAAACAAGATTGGCTTCGGCTGGGACTCTACACGGTTGAACGGGCTGCCAAAGCTCGCTGTCCAGATATCAAGAATGACCACTTGGACGAGATAGGAAAGGGAGGGGGCACCAGTAGGAACTACAGTCCCAACAATGGCCAATGCCATCAGGAGATGATAGAGGCAGAGGGAAAAATATGGCGTTGGCAACAAAAAGGCAACTGAAAAGAAAAGCCAAATAAATGGCTTCTCCCATTTGGTCGGGGAGGTTCAATTTCAAATTTGATGCCAACACTGTTAACTGCAAGTGAAATTACAATTAAATCCATTTCTTTTTGGAAAGGTTTTGTGGATCGTTACACTGTATAATGCGAAATGCTTTCCCTACCAAAGTTGCTGTTCCAATAGAATAGATGACGAGAGGTGTTCTTTGCTGCTGCTTACGTTAGGGACTTGACATACAAGTGTGCACTCATTCGAAACGTGCGTCGAGGCTGGCAGCAATATACGGTGTGTATGCCGTTGCATGTGCTATCTGTGTATGTATGTGACATCTAAATAAAAACAGTTTTATTTACTGACAAATCGGTGTTAAAAATGCTATTGATTGAAATAATCGAATCAAGACCTTTGTTTTCCACGTTTGTAACTGGAACCTATGTGAAACAACTGCATTGGTGAAATAGCCTCGCAGCCAGCATTAGGTTCAAGAGACCAACAGTGAATCCGAAAAGCAAGCCGCAACTGTTTTGACAAATTAAGCAATTTCTGTGGCGTTTCAACAGGAGGTCAAAAGTCATTCCTACACTGGAAGAGATTTTTATCATTCATGCTTCGCAAACGTTTTTTTTTTGAAAACCAGCACAAGAGGCCGCAAAGGTTCAGATTTTTTTATATATATAATATTTATAATATATATTCATATATAATACAAATATTATATATCTTGACCAAGATTCCTGGCAGGGTAAGTGTATTCTCACACCAATATTTGGGAGTTTTGCATTCAAGCAAACCAGGTGAAGTGTTTGCTTTGAGATGATAATAAATAATAATCCTTGCATTTGATACAGCGCATTACCATGCTTTGAGACGTCTCAAAGCGCTTCACAGAATATCCTGTAAAGTGAATTGACTATTTTTTGCGATGCACATTTCTGTAGAGTTTTAACAACAATAATCACCTATTGTTTTCTTTTTTAAAAACAAATACTTACTAGCTCACCGATAAACGATGGCTTCCTACCGAATACAATTCATATTAATTTCCAGTAAATCACCAAGAAGTCGAGAGGACTGCAAATAATCTTTGTAATATACTCGCTGCTTAACACACAAAAAACGCAGAACAGAATTGTAAGCCCTAATTTTTTTTAAAGGGTGGGAAGTAATATTGTGTTATTTAATAATTATAATCAGTTGCTTAACTATTCTTGTACATTACTTGCAGTGACGTCCCTGCTCGACTTTATGTGCGCATTTGTGCTGAACCTAACTCATCTGTGTTATCAGCATTCATCTTATTTAGGCCCGTGTATATGTTACCATTTTATTGACTGGCAGATGGCATGTTGAATTGTGTCTTATTTTTAGTGGCGTGTGGTTTTATTACTCGGATAATAAATAGTACAAAGAAACAGCATCACTAACTAAGCTCCTGTTTTTTTTTATCCAGGGCCTCTAATCCTGAAATTAGCATTGTGGGTTCCCAGTATGGTAACATCAAAGTGCGTTATGCTTCACCACTCCGGCAGACAGCTCTATGTGCTCGGCAGAAATTAGTGCTGTTCTTATTTGGGGGGACATTTAATGAAACGATTTGAGATCAGAAAGCTGGATGTTACAGTGATGAGGAAAGGTCCAGGCATGATAAGGGGATGATTGCAAATGACCTTAAGACTCACAACTGATTTTAATTGGTTTGGGGGCTCCCTTGCACAAAAAAAACCCTTCTTAACCATAGATTTTGTCAGCAAATTCAAGGGGGAATTAAATAGCAATCTGGTGAAGAATTCAATTGAGCGGTATGAGAGATTGAGTAGTATATTTATTATTTTATAATTTATTTTTACATTGGGACCTGCTGGATGGATTGCAATGCGTTTCTCTGTACCACCACCTCTCCACCTTCTCCCAGTCCTTTATATTCCAATGCTGCTCCTGCTAGAGATCCTCTAAACACTTGAAATTCATCCCCCCAAAATCCTTTGTTTTAGGTAGTAGCATAGAAAACGGGGAAAGATACATTCACACTCACACAAAAAAACATCTATTAGACAATTATCAGGGTGAAATTGACCACATATTTAAGAGGGGACCATGGATAAGATGTGTTAATGGGTTCCTACTTCTCTATGTTCCTAAAGTGGAACGGGAAAATTAGAGGGAAATAATTAGCAGGATCCTATACAAGAACGTGCCGCTCACAGTGATAGGATTTTTAGAAAACACAGGGGGGGATCAAATACCTGCTACACATTATAAAACGATAAATTCCAATAGCTCCATTCACAATAATGTACAACTTAAACAGACCGTAAATTGAAAGAGGTTATTATCAATCACCGTGACCCAAATGAGGATTTTGGTTCTGGAATTAATGAAACTGTCCTGGGCTAATAATTCATTTAAACGCAGCCAATTAGCCAATCAAACACCTCGGCGATATCAGGCAATCCATTAACACAGCGACAGGCTCTACCGATGGCCGGGAAACCTACTGTGCGCGTGGGCTGAGTGATCAGACCATAGGTCGCCACAACGTTCTCAAGTCCACTGCTGTCAGAGAGCAGTAGGTAGTAATAGCATTAGTTTGTTTCTGATCGCTGTCATTACTAGCCCAGAAGGTCCCACATAACATAAGAAACTTCACAACTCTGTTACTGCTATAATCAAGGCTCTATATACTGTAATTAATTGTTTTATTATATTGCACAGCAATATACTGCAGGGACTTTAGCGTATGGGGAGTACGGGTAATAAATCCATTTGATAGGCAGACTTTTCTCACTGTAGCAGCTTGTCTTCTGCACGTCTCTGATGTGATGTCTCTGCGAGTCCTCACGCCAATGGCAGAATTGCCTCCGGTCATCAAACGGGGAATGAAGCAACTTCAAAAGGTTTGTTCTCATTGAAGGAGAAGTGGAGTTATTGAATTGTAACAGTTTGCTATTACTGGGAACATCACAAGGTAACTGCATTAAAAATACATATGAGGGGCTAATTTACCTAATTATCTAATTCGCAGCATTTCTTAATAAAGAATCCCATTTGAATTCCTGTTAAACTCCGCTCCAGAAATAGATTGTGCCTGAGTAGGTTCTCCTGGGTCAGAGTGAGTTCTGTTTAGGAAAGCAGAAGGGCTCCTATTTTTTGGGCAACTCGGACTCTTTACTAAAAAGTTGTCCCATTAAGAAATACAGCAAATCACACTCCACAGTAGTTGCAAGAAACACACACAAAATTTAGAATAAAGTATATTATTGCATATTTAGTGTTCACAGCCACTGCATTAAAAGCAAAAATGTGAACGAATGATCCTCGTGTGTCTGTTCATCACTCGTGTCTCAATCTCCTCAATGCTTTGCAAGTGTACATCATTGACAAAACCCTAGCAATAACAACCCATGCATTTGATATAGTGACTAAAATGTCAAAATGCCTTAAAGTGCCTTGCAGTAATTATAATATAATTACCCTTGGTTTGATATCGCACCTTATCGCATTGTCGAAATGTCTCAACTCACTTCACAGGATTTTACTGTAAAGCGATTGGGTATTTGTAGGCAAACACAGCAACCGATAAGAGCATAACAATGTCCCACAAACAGCCCATTGCAGTGAATGACCACTCATATTTGCTGCCGATGGTGGCGAGGACACCTTAGGGGAGAATCTCCCTTCTCTTTTCGAATTGCAAAGGCAGGCAAGACCTTGTTTAACCTCTCATTCAAAGGATGGCACCCCTGATGATGCACACTCTCCCATCACTGCCCTGGAGTGTGAGTATGACCTGTGATACTAATAAGATACTTGCACAGTATATACCAGTAGCTCATTGGTAAAACTATCACATTTGCTCATTCGATGTTGTTACTCCAAGTAATCGTTAACATCTTGGCCTTAAACGAACAGAAATATTTGTGCAAAGAGACTATCATTATTCAAATGCTTGATTTCCAATGGTTTAAATGAGGATTCGTCTTGGAGCGATTTTATACCAATACTCCAGAACTGCAATAAATTGACTGGGATTAAACTTCTAACCGTTCATAGTTAACTGCAAAGTAGATAAATGATATTGGGTTGTTGCAGAATTCATAATTAGTCTGACTAATAAGATGGCATTAAGAATGCAAAATATACCTGCCAACTTAACTAGACAATTTGTTCAGACTGCAAACAAAGCTTCGCTGCACTATTGAATTAAGCTACATTATCCAATATTAAAATACTTTCCTTCAAGCAATTTGTAGTAATCAGGGAACATGAGTAAAGTGCAAAAGTGTTTTAATCAAGGTTGGATTAACGAATACAACTTTCAATCTCTACTACGAATGGAACAAAAAACAGTACATTGCAGTCGTTGGACTGAATTCATTTCGCAGTAGGATAAGAAAGACCATTCTTGTTGGTTTCATTACTATGGAAATGTGCTTATTTGAGTTAAGTACAGAGCAAGTGCAGTAAGGATTTCAAAGAATGAGACCAAGGATTGGGAGGTCAGGACTAAACTATAGTGACAGGTTGGGAAATATTCTCTCGAACTGAGGAGGCTGAGTTGTGAATTAAGTGATTTATTAATTATAGAAAGCCTCAACAAACGAGCGACTTTTCCTCCAGTGGGTCCATCAGCTAGGTGCGGACACAACCTTGAAATTCGGGCTACACGGGTTAGCAAACCCGTAGAGAGTGATAAGAATCTGAAATGCACAGCCATGGAAGAAAAATTAATTGAGGTATTTCAGAGAGAGAGGAGTGACACTATTAGGGGATATGGTAGGGAGATGAGAATGGGGGTGGCTGTATTATGAGAGCCATGAAATAGTCTGTGGTAGAGTAGGGTTGATGGGCTTTCTCCTCTTATTCACTTCCCATTTCGACTACAAAACGTACAACTTTCATTTATATAGCACCCTTCACACGGAATAGAGTCTTGGAGTGCTTAAGTCACAGTACAAAATACTCTGCTGAGCTTTGAGACATTTTAACAACGTGATAAGGCCCTCTAGCAAATGCAAGGATTCTTAATTTTTGTTACTTTCCTACGGAGTTTTTAATCAAATGCAATACAAGTTGTTGATACCAATTTTGGGGTGTGTCGGAAGGGAAGGTTTGACTCCCCTCCCTCCTCGTGAATGTGATGGTTTTTGAACACGACACTGAACTCTGATGCGCTGTACTATTGTAATATTCTTAATACAGGTTATGATTGAAAATATCCCTCTCTCTATTTTAAATTGGTTTTAAATTGCAGTTAATGTCATACTCACATTTCTCTTTATATTGGTTGCACAAACAGAGCAATACATTTCTAATGTGTATGTGCGCAAATATCATTGGAGAGACGTACTTGCGTGTTCCCCCCTCCCCCCAACATAAAAGCGCATTTCATAAAATTCTTCCTAATGTTACATTTGCCTACTGTAGCAAAAATGCCCTCTCTCAAGTCTTCTCCCTTGACTGCAGAATCTAAAACGACTGACCCTGAAATGCCAATCCCCAAAGCTACTCAAAATTTTAACAAGCTAAGTGGCTTCACTGATAGCCTTTCACTTATTAGTGGCTTTTTTTTTGTTTTCTCCCCTCGAATAGACAATGCAATTTATATTAAACAAAAATATCCCCTGTCATGGTATTGCGTTTGAGTATTGGACCAGTTATATGCTGCCTAATTAAAAACCGAGGCTCCGATTTAAGAGTCAATCTGATTTAACTTAAATTCTTCTTAAGAGGTAAGTGGTTTGTGCCAAAGAAAGTGTATCGTCTTAAAATAACAGGCAGAGGCACTTACAAAGTTATGCACACATAGAAGACGCTCGTTTCACAAGGCAATAATAAGAGGATGCAAATGGAAACCAATTTCAATTAAGCTTAGTGTCTACATTTTTTTTTAAAAAAACAAAAATTTCAATATTCATTCTCCAAGTCTTATCGATATTCATTTACTGTCAACTAAATTATCAAGAAAGTGTCGTTCGCTATTTATTCACGGGCTACAGACAGAAATGGTTGAAATGATTGTCCGGCGGATACTTTTCATGTAATAAAATACTCGATCATTATGGATTTGCACTTTCAGGAGGAAGGCTGGAAGAATTAGCCAGCTTTAGTCTCTGCTAATGCAGCCTGAAATTGGCAGCCTTTGTAAATGCAAGAGACCCTAAACAGTATCCGTTGTAGGCTGAATAAAGCAGCAGAAACCACTGAAAGAGAGAGGTCGCATTTCTCCTCTGGTAAGGAACTGTGCTTTTCATATTCCAAGCAGGCAGGCAGGCAGAAAGCGCCACTCTTCTGTCATCCTTCGACAGTTATAGACTTGCACCACAGCTTATTAAAGATTAAGGTTTACTCAAGCGCTACATTTGGGCCATATCCCTGTCCAGAGCCCAGCATTCATTAAAAGGGAAGAAATAAGAGATTATTACACCACAAAGTAATTTCAGTCAACGTCTTCCTCCTACATGTCAACTGACCCCTCCCCACCCCTTGAAGAAAGAGGAACTATTTAAACATGCAATTTGTATCCTGTATTTCCATGTTAGTGTCAGACAATACAGACTGTCCAAATGTCACAGGTGTCAGAACAAAACAAACCCAAATCTCAGAAGGCTTTGTAAGAAAGCTTTCATCCCATCTATGACTTTTTCCACACTGTATTCCTTGTCAAATGGAGACATTGTGCCTGTTCCATTTTGACACCAAGAGAACATAAAGGGTGCTCTTATTTTAACAGCCTGTCAGAATCTTATATAAAAAAAAATCAAAAGCAGATTACAAGTGACCCAAAGGCGAGGGGGGAAAAAAAAAATCAGAATTTACTAATGCTCACAGGTCCAAGACTCTACGCACAAATGGCCAGATGTAAAGTCAAAGGGAACCAATCGCTTTAATGCTAAGAACCAAAACGCCCTGAAAATTCTTTGCTGGTGACGCAAAAAATACCACCACAATCATTCGAGGTCGTAATTTATTGATATTCATTCCAGGAATCGAATGGCAACCATTTACTTCCTTTTTTCTGGTCGAGCTCCGGCCGGTTATGCATAAAGAAGATGGTTCTCTGCTCAGCAAATGAGTCTAAAACGGATTAATTACTGGGGGCAACGGTGTCTAAATATCCATCGTCAGTGAAAGGTTTGTCCTGTCATGGCCATATCAGATTGTTACATAGGAACAGGAGTAGGCCATTCAGCCCCTCGAGCCTGTTCCACTATTCTATTAGATCATGGCTGATCTGTATCTCAACTACAATTACCCGGTCTTTGCCCCATATTGATTCCCCTGGGGGTAGCAAGAGTTTGGATGGCTATTTCTTTCGTGACGGGAACCCACAGCAAATATTTGCCAACCTCATTGGAATAAACCATTGTAACTTCAAACAATCATTAAGTTTTCAGAATCCAATTGACTCCAGACCAAAGTGTTGAGATAATCAGCATATTAAAGGCAACAGTATAACCATATGTTAATTATGTAAATTATTCATTTTAATCAGCTAGAACCATGTAAGAATTACTAAGAATGCAAATGTTCAGCGTTATTAAAAATCTCATTAATATTCATCTTGGTTACATGCACGAACGTATCCATCCGAACAGATGAATTAATAGTTAGATGAGAGATGAAAGAGCTGCAGGGCATTTCTGTGAAAAAAACATCTGTCTTCTCCTGTATCCCTCCCAGCTCTCCACTGTACAGAAAATGACTTCACTAGAAAAAGCCCCATGAAACAACTTTGCTTGGCACAGGCTGCATTTCACAATCATCAATTCTGCTGACTGTAGCCTTTCATCATTGACTAGCTTTCATCGGGAAAAGTTACGGGTACTATTCTTTCCCCATTCACCTCTTCCCAAGCCCCAACAATTGGAATCTCACAGACTTCTGCCACGAATTGAAACAAAAAAAAACCCAACAACGGCTGTGTTTTGCTCATTTCTTTCCCCCACGTTTTACAAGTGTCGGCTTTTGAATTCTAATGCAATGCTCTGCTAGGTAATTAACACTTCATGAATAAGCATTTATGGTAGACGTCAGCTCTGGCTTTGACAACCTTATAAATAAAGGTCTTGAAATGAGCAATTTTAAAATTTGTGCTTAACCAGTCTACCTAAACATTTACTGATGGAGCCCTAGTTTCCCTTTTAATAATTTTCATTTGGGGGCAACACCTTACCACATTGGGAAGACGTCTTATAGCGCTTCACAGGATTTACTGTGAAATGACTGTGCATTTTGCAGGTGAACGCAGCAGCCAATTTGCACACAGCAATGTCCCACAAACAGCCACAAAGTGAACGACCATTATTTTTTGGTGGCCAGAGCACCAGGAGAAACTCCATTTTCTTTTATTGAGCTTTCAGAAATGCTTGCCCAATTGCTATATAATAATAATAATAAAACACAAATGCACATTCTGTAACGTATTATTATTATTTTCGAATAATAATAATCATCCTTGCATTTGATATAGCACTTTATCACGTCTTCAAGACGCCTCAAAGCGTTTCACAGAATGAAGGGACTTTTGACGATATTCCTATTTCCAGGAACTGAGCCTATTCTAACACCTAACTCACCAACCTGATGACGATGTTTATTTTTAAATATCAGTGGTAAGAGAGAGCCTTGGTGACTCTGCTTCAGATAATTTAAATATAGTCTCTGCCGAGTCCTGATGGTTTGGTTGAGACATGGCTGTAGGGTGGGGGGGGTGTGGGGCTGGGGGTGGCTGTGTGGGCGGGTGGGTGTGTGTGTGCATGCGCCTGTGTTCGGTGGGACAAGACTTCATTAAATTGCATTTCAAGTGCATGTGTAAATTTAGCTTAGGGAAAAGTGGTAGCTGACAGCTCAGCAACTGTTGAGTGGCATTCTTCAGCAAAGCTCCACTGAGTATAAAGTGTGGGTTGAGCACATCTCATCCCAGTGAAATAAAACACCCAAATACTCTGCGCCGAAGCAATGGAGAATTTCTCTGAGATCTTAAACAAACACCAACTTTGAGCTAATGACAAGTGGAATAAACCATTGTGTTCTCTTCCGCACACTGAGATTTCCAGTGCTGATCAAGATTGTTAAGCGTTTATTGCATCTTGCGCTTCAAATGATTTTTTTCTTCTTCTTACAAACGCAGCAACATTGACATTGATGAGTTAAGGAATTGACGTTCGCGGACAAAGAAAAATGAGTGGAGGTTAAAAAGAAACTAAACAGCAGACTTTGCAATATTGCAGGCGTGCGTTTCTGCGCTGGCTTCGCTGGATGTAGCTGGTGAAGAGCAAATGCCACGGTTCACAGTTGTGCGTAAGCGGACTTATTAATAGAAACACTCGGCAGCAACAAACAAATAGACTTTATTTAGCCAACTTGCTATCGCGTTAGAATAACACAGAACAAAGAGAGTGGACAGCCTGGAGTTTGAAATCTCAGATACTTGTGGAGCCAAGGACCATTCTTAATAATAACCAGTGGGTAAACTCACCCAGAGGGAAAGCAGATACAATCCTGTTATCACAGCTCCATTGGATGCATGTCTATTTGGAGCTCCCCCTTCTCCCTCATACCATAAAAAAAGCACGGAAACCTTCATACCATGGACTTCAATCTCCACCCTCGGCCTGAAATTCTACTGAGTTTTAGCCTGTAGGGACTTTTTTTTTAATATAAAGATTGTGACGAATGGTGGAAAATTCTTAAATTCGGTCTTAATCTGAAAGTGGTTCAAGATCATCAGAAAACCAGCAGTTTTCAAGGTGAAGGCTGATTTTAAGAAGTTTTCCATAATTCTGCACAATCTTAGAGTTCAGGTGAAACTGTATGACTGTCAATTTATTGTCTAGAGACTCAGATACGTAAATGGCCATTGGTTTGTGAGAGATCAGAGGTGTGTTTGGTATTCAGACAATTGGAAATCATGTTGATCCAATAATAAGATGTTATTGTATGTAAGTTTACACTATACACAACAGAACAAACTACAGGGGAATAGAATGGGTCTCCTGGGTCTCAATTTACATAGCATTTCAGAACAGTCAAAATGTTGGCAGGTTGTTGTATTTAGTCTCGACTTTGAAGTCGCTTTTCTGTAGTTCTTAAAATAAACTTACAGATGGGGGTGGGCGCTAAGGTTTGTGGCTGTTGAATCAAGAAAGCCAACACAGGCACAATGGACTAAATGGTCTCCTTCTGTGCTATAACATTTCTATGGCTCTTGAGAAATTCTTGATTGCATCAAAGAGGGAAGCATCAAACAATAATCATTAATTATTACAGTACAGTGCTCATAAAATAATACCCTGCAATTTTTCCATGTCTTTACCACAACTCTTAAAACTAGAATTCCACTTGAAAAATCTCCTAACATGAGTCACCCTCTCCCTTCCCACTCATGATGGCTTTTGTTGGAATTAAATTAGATTTACCAATCAAGTCCCATATGCTTTCCCCCCACCCCCCCAATACAGGGCAGTTTTATATAGTTTGTCTCCAAAAACAACACTCGAATAATTCATGGTAGCCAGGTACAATAGTGTTCCCGCTGGGTTAAGTCAAGGCTCCTCAAATTTAAAAGCCGCTACATCAATTCAATCTGTTGGGTAATGTCCTTATGCTGGCATTTTGTAATGACGGTAACATTCCAACAAATCAATAGTTATTTAATTCCCAACAAGCTCCCAAGTCCATTAAACCTGATTACATTCACCAGATTCAGCTGTGTGCAGTTATTTTTCGTACCCCGGCACTTAATCTATAAAAGGAACTTATGAGAACTTTCAGAAGCAATTTCAGCATCAATCAGCATAGAGCAGAAGGTGCGATTCTGTGCAATCATTTACTGGCTGAACTGGAGATAGCCTGTGTAGCCTGTGGATGCTAACATGTGAACTTCGCCCCCCAAAAAATTGGGATGGATGTGGAAAGCTACAGCACAGGTCCACATCTATTAATGTTCGCTCTTGTATGAAGAACAGCTTCCACACACTGGTGCCAGGAAGTGTACTGAGCTTTCAATATCAATAATAACTTTCCATGGATCAATACATTTATGCTTTATATACCTCTGTCCTATATTGAGTAAAGGCTTAAATGGAGGAGATGAAGAGCAGGAAAATTAGGGGCTCCAGGCTTTCTTAACCAGGCTCGCTTTTCCTCCCTGGTCGAAAGATTTCAGTCCGAGTGAAGCAAAGTGCAAATATCCAGTTAGATTCAAGCCCAAACAAGTAGAAATTCCAAGTCTCTAGGTTGTGTGAATAAATGATGATTCTGGCGTCAGTTTGTATTGTTGCACAGACCCTGACCTTTTTATTCTCTAAAATGCTTCAAGACCTAAACTGCTGCTAACATCATTAGGCATTTTACACGCTCCCTGAGCAGTTTAAGTTTGTTTCCACTGTTAGGCTTTTTTATGTTCAGAAGAGCAACATCCACAAAACGACGCTGCTCATTCCGAAATAAATGCTCTTCTGCCTTCAATAAATTCCCAGACAATGCGAAGCACACATTGATCGTGGCAATGTAACTATTCTTATTATACGTTTCAAGATTGGATCAAATAAGCAAACTTTTGCGGAAATAAATATTCATTGCAATGCTATGCTAATGGTTTTGGTGAAGCCAGAGGCGAATGTGTTAGTGTTAATATTCCAGAACACGATTTCAATTGGAGTACCGCATTTAAAAAATATATATATATATATACACACATTGCTACACACAGCCCACATAGAAAGTTTGATTTCTCATTAAGTCTCCTAACAATCCGAAGTAATGAAAGAAATGTTTCTTGCAGTGAGTGAGAGGCTGAAATGTGTGGCTTAGGACTCTACTGAGTATTGAAATTCCTACTAAACTTCGAAACGCAATTCAGTTACTGTCAAAAGTCCTTTTAAGGGCTGCTGTGGATTCTTCAGCATTTCCCTTATTCCCCACACTAAAGCACTTAACTCTAAGCCATATCATGATAAGTTACTTTGCCTCTTGTTCTGCCGTGGGAGTGCTGAGTCCCTTTGTAAGCTGGGGATGGATGGCAAATCCCTTGCCCTGTGGTCAACCTCGAGAAGTGAAGGCATGAATGTTAAGCAGCGGACAGATCAATACCAGCGAATATAGCTCAACTACACCATTTATTCAGCCATGAGAGATGTCAATACATAGATTAGGGTGATCCATCTTTTTGATTTCCTACTGTCTTCCATTGACTACATGAGGGCTTTTGCCTGTATTAAGAGTGTTTGCCTTCTCAACCATAAAAATTCCAATTATTACTCTAAGTGCACTGGCGTTAAGTTGCTTGTTGGAAGTGGCCTTGCATTACCTGAACAACTCCGGTGAAGTATTGGGCTGTCGGCAGAATCATGGACAGACTGTAGGGATGCAGCAAGGCTCCTTGCGATGACAGCATTGTATCACGACCTTTCCTTTGCTGGTTCTAAACACTGGGATTCATCAGCCGAAGGTTAACACAAGCGAGGGGAAATGTATGCTGGTGTCCTGGGTTCTCCTAAACCACACAGCGAGATCAGAGGTAACAGTTACAGGTCTACGAGTTAGATCAGCAGGCAGCAAATCTTTGTGAGTCAGCAAGTATTAACATTAAAAATTTCACTAAGATACCCAGATAGAGACAAACAGCAGCTGCATAGCCTAGAGTACCGAGAAGGAAGATGCTATTCTGGACTGGTTCATCACATGACAACTCCACACTTTTTTTTAATCTTAATATATACACCAAGCAGGAGACCTGCGCTCCAGGAGGCCAAATCAATTGGCTGACGTCAAAAATAACATGTCCCAGGAAATGGGTAAGTTGCAAACAAATCCTTAAAAAAGTAACCCATTTACCTTGTAATATCCAACAAAAACAGGGTACTCGATTAGACACTCTGCTTAATTTCTTAGCTTGATTAAAAGTTTCAGACCCAAGATCTGATGCATTGGCCAATTATTTGACATCACGCCCCGGCTGTTTGGTGGTAATTGGTTCTCGTGTATCACTGAAATTCGATCACAGGCCACAGGAATGTCCCAACAACTGCTTGCTGAGCCCTTGCACTGACAAATAGCACTGCTAACTTTAGACACCACGCTCAGACTCCTTGCTGTGCTAACACGAGGATCTGGGCATGACAGCTATCGGATGACGACACGACTTTTCTTTTGGACGAACTTAGCGTTCAAAAACTCAGTCAACATATCCAGCCATAGAACATTCTACCCTCGGTTTAATTTTGAGCCCTACGACTGATACGTTCAATATTTCTCCATAGCACTTCCATTATGGTGGCAAAAACTGGGCTAATTGTCAGTTTACAAACTGACTTAACAACAAACTGCTATGTCGTAGGGTTGGCCAGATTGACCCCTGATTCACTGTCCCTTTGTGTGAGATCTTCACAGAATATACTGTCAAGTGAATGGACTGCATATTGGGGCCCACAAAAGTGTACTACAGTCAATTCACTTTACAGTGTATTCTGTGAAGCGCTTTGAGACTTCTCAAAGATGTGATTAAGGTGCTATAGCTAATGCAAGGATTATTATTAACTTCATAAAGCTGGCTCAGTATTGTTATTCTATTACTGGAGAGGGGTTATAGGAGAGGGGAATAGGAGGGTGCTGATGTGGAGTACGAACACTGATACCGACTCGAAAGTGATTCAATAACAGACGACTGATGAAGATGATCTATCAGAACACCCGGGTCTACTCACTAACAATGTTTAATTACTCAAATGACAGTACACGCTTTAGTGAAGAACTCTGGCTGAACTTGTCCTTGTGTATGTAACAAATAATTTCACAGTTGCAGTGTAACCAGCACAATATCTTCTGAGGCAGCAATAATTTTAACACTGAAAATAGATGATTAATTGCTTTTCAATTTTTACTGTTCTGCTCTTTCTCCCCGCACCACCCCCCCCCCCCCCCCCACACACACACACAAACCAATTTTTGCACTTAAAGAACATAAAGCAAATCGACAATCCTAGACCTACTTGGGTTTCCTCAATAAAAGTTGAGACATTTGATACGTGCCGTGAATCAGTCGCTCTCACTGCAATAACTTGCACTAATATAGCACCCTTCACGAGGAGTACTGTCTCGGTGCACTTCAAAGTGGTGGGGACAGATGTCTCCTCTCCAAGCCTGATTTGCCTGAGTGGAGGGGGTTGGGTGGAGGGGCGAACAGAGGAGTGAAATAATAATAATCCTTGCATTTGATATAGCGCTTTTCACGTCGGGGGGACGGCCCAAAGCACTTCACAGAACACACTGTAAAGTGAATTGACTGTATATTTGTGGGCAAACGCGGCAGCCAATTGCGCACAGCAATGTCCCACAAACAGTCATAGATTGAAAATGACCAATTTATTATTGTTTTTGGTTTTTGGAGGGATTATTATTAGGCTCTGTGTGGAGTAAGGAAACTTGCCCAAGGTTTCGCCCTCTGCCTGGAATTGAACTCAGGTCTCTCGCTTGCAAAGCGAGTGCTCTAACCACTGAGCTGCAGGACTCCACAATGGGAGAAATGGGAGAAGATTGGATAGATAGGGAGTTGCTTGGGTGTGAAAGGATTTAGAGGTGGGCATGAGGACCTTGATGTTGTTCCGCTTTGAGATAGGAAGCCAAGGAGCCTGTGAGGCCTGGGGCACAAGGATGTGTTTTATGTTCCTCTTCCTCACTTGCATACGACACCCCTCACAATCCTCTCTCAAGCTCCCCCCCAAACCCCTCCCTTCCCGGACTGCCTGCCGTCTCTAAATCTCTGGACGCGTTTCAATTAATTCCTCGTCTCAATTTCTCGCCTTTCCGCACGTGGTACTATTTAAAAAAAAATCTATTTTTAAAAGCCGATGAAAATGTATTGGTGGCGGATTGCAGGAGATCTAAAAGAAACAATTATCGATTTCTCAATTGAATCCAGGCCAGCCTAGCCATAGAGCGGAGCCATTCAGAATGCACTTGCATCTAAGGGACCAACTGGTCTGTGCTTTGTGTAGTCGGGGAATAAGACCGCATTACCGTTATATAGAACTGCCCCTGTTGCGGGATAATTAATGACCAGACGAGGATGGAGGCTCTAAAGTTTCTACAGGAAATCGGTTTTGTTTGGAGAGTCAGAAGAAGATCTTCTACTAATTTCTCTGGAGTTTTAGGTTTTTTTTTTTCCCCTCCATGTACCATGGTTACAATTGCAAGGAGTCATCTATCAAAAAAAAAACTGGGCGAACGTCATAATAGGGTAGAAAGGGAAGGAACAGCTAAGCTGGAAAGATTTACAGCCCAGAGTTCGCATATTAACAATCGCTTAAAACAATCACCGTTCAGCAGGTGAGAGATTTGATATGTTAAATATTGAATTTAACGGCAACATTCCTCTGTATTTTTACTAAATTTCATTTCACAACCACGCTTTTATACGTTTTGAGAATCAAGGTATCAGTGGACTTAATCATCACTGCCATCCTATGGTCTATGTCCCCTTGTGTTAAATCTTTTTTCGCCCACAAAATACAGTCAATCTACTTCACAGTATATTCTGTGAAGCGCTTTGAGACGTCTCAACATCATGATAAGGCGCTATATCAAACGCAAGGATTTTTTTTACTATCATCTTCAAAAACAAGAATGCAAACATACGACATGCACAGTAATCAAAGTCTTCACTGCTTGTTGCTTTTCTTTTTAAAATTTTCCATACCTATTGTACTCCCTTCATCTGTCGTAGGCAGAGAACATTTCCATTCGCTAAACAAAAGAGTAGGAAACCACCAAAATAAAAGCCACACAATATATTTTTCTTGCTTTTATTTTTGTCCTTGAACATTATTTTGCACGCACATAAAAAAAAACCTTTTTACAGCAGGTTTTCTATTTGGACTATATGTTTGCTGCTTTACGAAGGCCTTAAGAGTGTTGCTGCCATGAAACATAATGGCACACACACAAAGAGAAGTGTTCGTCTTTGAATTAAAAAAAAATCAATGGAATTCGTAACTAACTCAAGCCTCCGAAAGAAGGCATTGTTAATTAATAAAAAAGTTTTTTTTGAAAAAAAACTTGCTTATTTAATAACTTGAGAAACAAAGATGGAAAGTTTGGATTGAAAATGAAAAGAAGCGACACTAAACAATATATTTTGTAAAAAAAATTCGCACAAAACTTTTTTTTTTTTTAAGCGAATTTTAGAATAGCTATAGTAAAAAAAAATCCCAAACAGCAGCTTTTAACTACTACACAATAGATTAATCACTGGAAAGATGCGTTAAAAAATGCACTCTTTTGCCCAATTTTGTGTCAACAATGTGATGTAGTGAATCCCCGTGAAAACACAAAATGTTAATTTAGTGTTGTGCAAAATGAATATTAACATTCAATTCCTCCCTAGGACTTGGGATTTCAGGTACAACTTTCGTGAACTTTGAATTTCATGTACAACTTTTTTTTAATATAAAAAGTAGAATGGATCATTTTGGATTTTATATGGTGCTTGCTGCTCAAATTTTCTTTGTTTCAGTTGATGGTTATTAGCCTGAACAGGCCATTAAGTAAGTGACGGTGAAGTTAACAACAGGTCTGGAACATGAGGTATTAATGAGAGCAAATTATTTCAATGTTCAGTACGTGCCCATCAGTCCTAACTCATCTCTTTTGATTCATACTTTGCTCACGTAACCACAGCTCACGTTTAGTTCTGTTGTACAAAATTACGCTTTTCACTTGAAATCTTTTGGTTTAATGCAAAGGAAATGCTAAATTTAGTGACTGATCGCTGCAGAGAAAAAAAAAACGTGGTTAAATTATTGTTAGGCATTGAATAGAGCCAAGGGCATCTCCTAAGGTAAGCGGCAGCAATTGTGGTCCAGTGCACAATTTATAGTACATTCATCTGTTGTTTTAAAGAGGTCCTCGAGGCATTTGAGAAGGTCTTGGGTTAGCCATGTTCAGTATGGACCACACACAGCACGCACCCACAGTAGCGGATCTCAAACGTACAAGTGTGAGGTCCTCAAATCAAGTTCCAATCAATAAAAGCAACATGCGGGGTAAGGCGAAAGGGCAGAGGCAATTAGACGAAGCAATTGCTAATTTGTACAAGTTTCAATTTTTTTAAAACTGTTTGAAATAATGAATGCAGTAAATGTACCAACAGTTTCTGGAACCAGTTCGGGTGCTTCTCTGTATCACAGTACAGAAAGTAGCTCACCACACACTGGTTATAATAATGGAAAGTGGCTGAAACGCTAGGTGTTCAGCAGCAGTGTCAGATTTAATTCCACTCTTTAAATGTGCAGGAAACCTTAAGCAATTTCAGGTTAACCTGTTATAAAAGGCGACCTTTTTTTTTGGTTAAAATCGTGTCCGATGAAGTTAAATGATTAAAATGGAAGTGCGAGAAGAATCTGATTGAATAAGATGCGAGATATACACTTTGCATTTGTGCACTTAAGGACTTTGTTGGCATTATATAGCTATACCGAGGTACAGTATTTATACAAGTCATCAAGGAAATGTTACAACAATTGCTTTGGAAGAAATTTTCATGATAGAAAACATAATATAATCTAGTACAGCTGCTATGTGCAGTACTAGATTACATTATGTTTGCTTTATTGGTTATTCTAGACCACACTTCTTTCTACAGAATAGTTTGTTTAATAGCCCATTAAATCTATACATACACAAGGACAACAATAGACCAGCTGTCTGCTGCATGTGCTTCATAGACACAATCCACACAACAAAAACCCTAATATCCACAGAAAAGGACAAAATAAAACAAAAGAAGTGTTAATATTGTGCTCCTTTGTATTTCCGTGGCCAAATATTTCTGTGCTACCAGTAAATACTGGCCTCATTTATCAGACACCTGCCTCTTCCATGTATCTTGTTGTATTTCTATTTGCATGCTGATGAAAGACACGCCAGGATTCTGCTTACCAGTGCATAATATTACAGGCATTTTCAAACAGCAAAACAGGTCACTGTAATCTAATGTGCTACTGACAAACATAGCAGTCTCGACATTATATGGTCTCTACCCCTGAACGTAAAAACGCAACGTGCAGTCTAAAACATCATGCTGAGCCCAAACTGAAACACTCTGCTGTTTTTTTTTGCAAAATGCAGCAATTTCATTTACCCCCCACCAGAGTCGTCAAATGAAGGGTTTTGGTGTATTTAAGCATATAATACTTGGTATAGGTCTAACTGAGTGAATAATTTAACTTTTTAACTGCATTTGATGGGTATAATGGCTATATTCATTGCATTTGTTCATGAACTTTAATTTGCACTTATTTTTGCATCAGCTCTGCGAATGTTGGGAGCCGTATAAACAAGAGCTGCACAATCTGTGTCCTTTGTATATTCACAGAGCAAAAGGCTGTGGCAGAAAAGTAGCACAGATCTCTGTCGATGGTTCCGATGACTACCAGCAAATACTGTAATAAAAGAAGCCTTCCAATACTCCAGTTGGAAGCACATGCTATGTGTCAGCTCCACCACCGTACCCCTAAGAAATACGCAACCATTCACCGAAGTTCTGAGACTCTGCACACCGAATCATGAGAGATTAAACAATGATCCAGAATGCTTTCTGTGTGGCGCTAACCAATAACTATAAATAAATGTGGATTGAGGACGAAAACCAAATCTAAACGGTCTGAATCGAACCAAAATGTTGACGTGGCAGAAAGGCCACATTGGCACAATGTGATAAAACACACATCTTCAATAAAAACGCCCTCATGTAGACCCAGCACTACAGTTCAATCGTTGGTGCCTGGACACCATCTTGGGGATCAAAAATATTGACCAATGCACTTGAATTCCTTCGCCTACATGACACCTTACAGTAAATCCTGCGAAACGCTTTGAGATTTCCTCCTTTCACGAACGGTGCTGTATCAAATGCAAGGATTTGGTATATAATACAGCAAGTCTTGGCGAAGCACCTTGAGACATCCTGCTCATGTTAAAAGCGTTATGTAAATGTAAATTGTATAATAAAGTTAAGTGTCTCCTTAAAAATGCTTTCCCTTGACCTTAAACACGTTTGTTACTTTGCCCATGGTACAATTTCCATAGTGCTTTGGTGGCTGTATAGAATGCTCCCTGTGCCCTCCTGCTGGTCTGCATAACAAGAATACCGGTCTAGTGTTGATCTGCACCAACAGTATATTGGGACACATTACACTCTGGCCATCAGTGATGCTTAGTAACAATGCTTTGCATCCATTTGTCTTACAGATGAGGGATCCCTGCGTTCTATTCCCCGACAGTCTAACCTCGATCTCTTTCTTATGCCCCTAATCGTCTCACAGAGGAATCTCAGATACCCTGGCAATTATATTGTGATCTTTAGCCAGTCTTGGGATGATTCTGATGTCTCTGGCACGTCATTGAAAAGACTTCCTCCCATCCCCTGGAAATCTGATTTGGAGTTTCAGAAGACTGACGTGTCTGCCCTTCACTAGTATCTGTCTGCCCAAATTGATTTACGAGGACACAAAATATATGACCTGGGCAAAAAAAAATGCCCTCGAACAAAGACACCAAATTTGCTTAGAAGCATTCTGGCTCCTAACATTATCATTTTCAAAGCCAAGCTGATATATTTGGAAGTCAAGCCACAAATAATCCTGAAGTTACTGAACATCAACAATCCAGCAGCCATGAAATGACCAATTTTTAGGCCCAGATTCAAACTTTGAGGTGCTTTTGTGGTCAAAACACGCGCAACGATTGAAGGCTCCCCCGGGGAAATTGCTGGGAGGAGGTTTGTAACTTTTCAGCACTATGGGCGAAACTGATTAGAAGTTCGGAAATTTGACGATATCATTAGAACTTTGAACATGCGCTCTCAAAGCAGATTGCTGTCTGCACCAGTGAAACGAAGTATTCATTTCTCATTGGGCACCTGAAACCAGCGAATTTCATACCATGAGCTTCCAACGCAATACCTGAAGCACTGACCAACAACACAAGGTTTTGAGGATGAGTTGGCATGTCAGGAGGTAGGGGGGGGGGGGGGAAATAAATCAGGAAAAGGTTTAAACAGAAATGGGATGCAGTTTATAAACTAGGGAAGCATCGTCTCAGTCACTGTAGGATGCCATTTGCATTTGGATGGTTTGCATGCTCCAGTGCTGCACTTGCTTGTGCCCTCCTGAGTATTATAAAAAGTTGTTCGCTGGCACTCAAAAAGGTATTTGATGGGCATTTGAAATGATTTATATATATGATTTATTATAGAGTAAAAGATGCTCTGTACACTGGGCCCTTTGTTTCTTTTAAACGACAAAGCAAGCACAATCAAGACACATGTAACGGAATGAAAATAACACCAAATGGATTGAAGTAAAGGTTAAGAAGTGATATAAGAAATAATAATAATCAATAATCCTTGCAGTTAATATAGCACCTTATTGCTTCGCTGAGACATTTCAAAATGCTTCACAGGATAAGCTGTAAAGTGGATTGACTGTATTTTCTATCATTTGCATGCAAGCCACAAACTAATTCCCCCTCCTCCCACCCCACCCCAACAAATATTTAGTCCCCATACAATTTCATCATCAAAATGCAAATGTTTGCATCAAGGAAACACAGGAGATGTTCCAGCAGGAAGTGTGGAGCTATTGTTCATTAAATATTTATGTTGAAGTCCAGTTGCAGGAAGGGCAATATAAATCTTCATTTTTACATGTTAACATCTGCTCAAGGCACTATATTTTACTGTTTTCATTTCTGAAAAAAAAAGCAGAACTACACTATCTGGTGTGATCTGCATCTCTTTATGGTAATGAGGAAGTGGCTTTGCCTATTTCTACAGACAACACAATAAAGTGCAAAAAAAAAGTGAAGGGGTGGATGGTGAGCAATGGAAAGACAAGCAGGCATGAAGCAACACTGCAAGCTAAGCCAATCAACTCTAAAATAGATCTCATCTGCCAGTTCATTTATCGTTCATAGAAACACAATGAAAATATTCCAGTAACTAGGTGAAGCAGATTAAAAAAGCTCCTCCAAATTGTAGAAAGATTGTAAACTGCTAAATTCTACTGATTTATGGTGACAGCATTACTGCATTAAGCAAAACTGCTCTGCACACAGGGACCCTTTCAAAACTCCTTTATTAGCAGAACTGGGCTCTGCCAGGGAACAAAAGCAGTGGTGCAGCGAGTATAAATCATTAATACTGTACCGCACGATAGCTGAATTTGCTGCGTTAGCTTTAAAGCTCTCTGCACTACAGGGATTTCTAGAATGGAATTGGCTGCTATGAAAAGTACTTCATCATTCATTGCATTTGACTGTTCCTGAGACTGTATGGTTTTTTTTTTAAAAAATCTTGCCTGTGCTTTGGCAGCACAAATTAATTCCACGAATCCTTAAAGAAAGTCATTAGTTGCTGCATTTGGTATCAAATATCTGATGGGTGCATTTGCTGATAGCACCTACATTTTTTATTTCGGGGCTTGTTTTATTTCGCATTAAACCAGTAATTTATGGCTCTTATTTTACTGTGTACATTCCCTGACATTTTTCATGAATCTTGTAGATTTGAAAAATGCTTAGGTCCTTAAATCCTGAAGCTCTTTGTAACCTAGCAACCCATTTTATGCTTTATTATATTAAATATTGCACAAGGTATTAATTTTACCCCAAAAAAACCCGTAGAAATAAAAAAAAAAGGCGGTGGTGGTGGTGGTGGAGGAGAAACTGCATTCAAAAAAATATTATTTTCATATTTTCTGAGAGGTGCGATGACTTATTGTGTAGAACTCGGAGGGCATATGACAAACTAATCAACTGCCTGTTTGGTAGCTCAGTTTCCGATCTAGCATTTTAACGGAGTCCAGCACGGAATATTACATTTTCACCATCAAACACGGTAGCATTGCCCCCCTCTGTTCACGCACCCTTTCGTAAATCAGACCGACCGTATTATATCGAGGGCAGAAAGAAACATCTAACTTAGCTTGGGTCAGATACACGGGGATTACCATTTTGACACAAGTATTACAGAATACAGCATATTACGAAAAAGGCAGATAAACAACACACAGACAGACAGACACACACACACACACGTACAAGGACACCCGCAAGTGAAGTTTTATACAGAAAATGTCATGCCACAAGGATAACAAAAACTCACAAATTCCAGGGGACACCAAAGGGAACTCAGAAATCTTCACGTTTTAGTCACACAAGAAGGGTACAGATCTTTACGTCCCCCACACACCAAATTAACCCGGCTAATGCCAAAGCAGCCGTCCTGCATAATAAAGATTATGGGAATGAGCCTAAAATGCTTGCAGAAGTCACTCCGCATTAGATGATAATGACATTCTCCACTGAAATAAATGAAGCTCCTGCAGTGCCCTTCGTCAGTGTTTTAAAAAAGTAAATAACTTCCCTTCTGCAGGGGAAGACTGATTTCACCCCCCACACCCACCCTCTCTCTCTCTCTCTCTCGCACACACACACACACACAAATCTTACTCCTTCCACATAACATTAATTGAGAATACGCAGCCATCTTTCTGACCTAGTGGCACAAGATTCGGATGAGAATGAGCAGAGGCTTAGCAAACTGTAGCATCGCAAGTCACTCGCAATCAGCTATCCATCAACCAATTTTTCTTTTAAAGGCATCGGGAAAAAGCTTTAGTATACAGAGTGCACCACGAGCTGAGGGTGGACAGGGGGGGGGGGGGAGTGACTCAAGACTCTTTTTATTTTATTTTTAATTTATTTTGTCGTCGTTACATCTTTTCCCCCCTCGGTAGGTGTCGATTCTTTCCCTCCCAAGAAAAATCCCTTCAAGAAAATAATAATAATAATTTGGTCACTTCAATCCACGACTGTTTGTGGGACGCTGCTGTACTCAATTGGCTGCCGCGTTTCACCCACAATCTATACAGTCAATTCACTTTACAGTATATTCTGCGAAGCGCTTTGAGACGTCTAGAAGACGTGATAAGGCGCTGTATCAAATGCAAGGATTATTATTATATTCCTTCACCACCACCCCTTTTTTTCCTCCTTCTGACCACCAGCCCTGCTCACACAAAACTCTCTCCAACAGGCTGTGAGCAGACAAAGGCTTCGGAAGCACCCAAACAAGCTTCTCTCCCTCTCTCTTCTCCCCCCACTCTGTCGCTCGTATGGAATACAAGGGTAACCCAGGTTAATTCATCGTCCAGTTGTCTTTTCTTTTCCCCTGCAGCTCTCCCAAGATCAGTGACTTGACACATGGCGGCCAGCAGGTGTGAGCGCTGCTGTGTCAGTTCCAAGTCAATGGGTGATCTCAGTTCAGATGATTTCCTCCTCTTCGCTCTCTCTCCTCCTCTCCACCTCCCAAACCAGGGCCCACAGTGTTAACCTTCACAACCACTGAAAGTATTAGCTGTCTCTATGCCAACAGAATTTGGGCATTACACTACAAATGCGAGGATTATTATATTCTTATTGTCCTGTACCCTGGACACCAATGGATATTTTTGTGACTATTGACTCCATCAAACCACTCAGCCATGATGGGATGGAACAGAGGTCCACACGTCGCCTGTGCTCTGCCACACAGTATAGGGGCTGCGAGTCCCTTCCATGGGAAATTAACAGGAGTCGTAAAGGGAGCAGGTCACCCTTCTGTGGCAATGGCCACATGAGGGGCAAGTCATCGAGAAAATAGGAATGGTAGAGAGAGAGAAAAAAAAAAAAGAAAGACCAGCGAGGGTGGCAATGCCAGAAAAGTACCCAATACTCTGTGAGGTCTGGGTTCTCAGCCTCCAGCAGTAGCTTGAATTTCCAGACCTCTTAAGCTGGCAATGGACGCCAAGGATATATCTGATGTTTCCCTAGGGCCGTATTGGCAGTTCTTGTCGCACAGCAAATAAGTGATGTGGCTTTTTGCCTGGATGCAGTATTTCTCAAAAAAAACACAACAACCTTCCACATAGCGCTCCCTGTTCCACTTTGACTCACTTGTGGTTGTTTGAGCTCTTTTGCCTGTAGGAACTCAAGAGCATCAAGGGCCAAAAGAGATCATTGCACACCCGCTGCTCGATTTCCCATACCCCTCAGATCGATTTCTTTGCTAAATAGCTATCTAATTCCTTCTTGAATCTGCTGACACCACACCACCACCACCACCTCCCTGGATACTCCATTTCACATATTCACCACTCACTCCTTGTGAATGTAATTAAATCCAAACTGGCTGTTTGCCTTCTCTCTTTGAAAGAGAGTTCGAGCTCACTTCTGGCAGGGTTTTGTCACTTTGGCTGCCTGAAATAATTCGAACACTGATGTTCTTTGAGGACAAGTTGTTAATTTTGTAGAAGTGGGTGCAATTTGTCATACAATTCCTAAAGTGGGGTGATCAAAAGTGGTCACAAATACTGTCAAGATTTATCCAAGCTAAACACTAACCCTTTGCCCCTCATCCTTTAAAACATTATATTTGGCATTAACGCATTTGTAAACTGCAAGGAATACTTTTATGCACCTTTATTGCTATCACTTGCGGCTCCTACACAGGCATAACCTTGTGGGAAGGTTGAATGAAGTAAAAGAGAAAGCAATTTAAGATTATGATATAGTTCAAATCAATTTTACTTTATTCCATTGTTTAAGCCACATTGTACTTAGCAGCATGACTATTGCGAAAAAGGACTAGAAACCAAGGTGTAATTCAGAACGCTTAGATTCTGTCCTGGTTTCAGTCAGAACCACTCTCGCCTTTTATGTCAGAAGATAAGGTCGTGGGTTCAAGCTCCCAGTCAGGACCTTGAGCTCATTTGTGCAACACTTCGGGCAGTGTTGCACGGTCGGAGATTCCATCCTTAAGGTGAGGCACAAAACCAAGTTCTACCTTCTACAAAACCAAACCTTTGTACCTGTTCAGATGGATCTTAAAAAAAATAATCGCAGCACAAAGATGCAGAAACGGTAACAAAATACAACTAATGCTTTGGAATAAGCTCAGAGTTGGGTAGAGAGCAAGGCAGCAAACCATGAGAAAGTATTCGAGGGACTGAAATGACCTTTGCAGAAGACCAGCAAGCTGGACAAAACTTGAGTCCATTTCCCAAGTTCAGCACCAGCCCCTGGACTAGCTTCCCCAAAGGGCATTCAAAGTCATGGCCTGCCGCAGAGGGGACTAACAATTGCCTATAATTAACCATAAAGCTCTCGAGAAGAGCTGATCCAGTTTTGTGGGAACCTCCATTAGTTAGAGTAGAGCGAACACATTGTTGACTCTGAAGTAAGTTATCTTCCAGAGCATTTTGGTCTGAACCGACCATTGTTAAGTGTGAATCTAAGTCTGAATTAAATGTCCCATCCAGGGATCCAAGGACCGTTTATGGGGGGTGGTGGGGGGAGTCCTGAGAGACCACAAAGTTCAAAAGTAATCAGAAATTGTTTGGATTCTTCCGATAACTGAAGCCTAGTATGGGCAGAAGCAAATGGTGACAAAACCGGTTGAACCACTGTGGAATCCACTGACAATGATCATTCCCAATGGCACAACATCCAAACAGTCCAACAGTCTTGCTGCTCAATTCTCCATTTGTTTAACTCTTTTAATGACGTACAGCTCCAAATGGCCACCAGGTTTTGCTCAGGGTAAACATCTAGACATTGCCGTATTGCTGGACATTGGGTGTTGTAGTGTTTAAAAGACATTTACAGACCTATTGTAATAGGGAGTATGTAGTTAAGAGTAAAACAAAGTCACTTTATTTTGTGGCAGTGAGGGCAAGGCAGAGAGGGTGGAGGTCAGTGGAAAATGGTTCATGAGCATCTCAGGAAAGGGCTTAGAGGGAGGTGCAGAAATGGTGTACAAGAACAATTCTGGGGACGCAGTGTTATAGTTATGAGGAGAGATTGGTACTCGTTTTATTGGAGCGGAAAAGGATGAGGGGAGAACAACAATAAGATTACACTTGTATAGAGCCTTTCATGTTGGGAGGATGTCCCAAGGTGCTGGACAGGGGACAGTATTTCAGACCCGAGTTGGAGTCAAGGGAGGGGAAGGGAGCGGAGGGGAAGGGGGGTGACTGATGCCATGGTCGAAGAGGTGGGTCTTGAGGCGGGACTTAAAGGAGGCTAAGGAGGGGGCGAGGCGGAGTGACTGGGGAATGGAATTCTAGAGGTTGGGGGCAGAATGGCTGAAGGCTCTCCCGCCAATGGTGGGGTGGGGGACTGGAGAAGGCTGGAGCCGGCTGAGCGGAGGGAGCGGGCAGGTTGGTAGGGGGTTTAGGAGGACCCGATAGAGATGTACAGAATAATAAGGGGGGGCACTTAGTTGTAAGGTAGCTACACGAACAGTGAAAAGAGAATTTAGGAGGAATTCTTTTACTCAGAGTAGTCGGGATGTGATGGTAAAGGCAGAGTCCATTGTGGCTCTCAAGAGTGAAGTAGACAGGAATATGAAAGAACAGGGCTTGAAGGGGTATTAGGGAAAATAATATTAATCTTTCCATTTGAGATAGCGCCTTATCACATCATTGAGATGTCTCGAAGCACTTGCTTCACAAAAATATATTGTATGATGGATTGACTGTGTATTTCATGGGCGAAATTAAATAATTACAGTAACTATATAAGCTGAGGTGCAGCGAAATACCTGCTCTGTCAGAGTGTGTGGATTTGATGGGCCGAACGGCCTCCTTCTGCGCTGCTGTAGATTCCAATGTTTCTACGAGCACGGAATTTGGGCAACGAGACTGGGAGTGATTTAGTCTGGCCACCTTTTTTAATTTCTTTTAAACTGCCCATAACAAACCCTTCAGTTAAATAAATAATCAGAGAAAATAGAAAGATTGCAGCTCGAAATAATGAAACCCTCCCCATCTCTTCAAAAATCTCCTCCTCCCCCACGGAACAGGCTTGTTGTGTTATTACACTGTTTCTCTCCAATGATTTCTCACAGCTTAATTTTTATTTTTATTTTGTGCAAATATAGCTAATTCCAGCAGGATGAATTATTTAATTACAGCAGGTGCAGCACTCGCAAGTCACACTTTTGCTCTTCCACAATTAATGCAGTCGGCAGAGTTTTAAAAATCATCTGGTCTGTTTTCTTTACAAACATGAATTATTTATCCTGACACTTCAGCAGAATTTACCCTGGATAAACGTAGCATTATTATCGTATTACCTACGTACTGCATGTTAATTTCGCTCAGTCAATGAAACGAAAGTTAAAGATTTTTTATTGTTTTATGCTTTTTTTAAAAACCTTTGCTTGTGATCAAACCACAAGTAGATTTTTTAATAATACTTGCATTTGATATAGTGTTTTATCACATCTTTGAGACGTCTTAAAACGCTTGACAGAATATACTGCAAAGTGAATTGACTGTATATTTTGTGGGCGAAACGTGGCAGCCAATTGCGCAAAGCAGCGTCCAACACATAGTCGTGGATTGAGTGACCAATTTTTTCTTAAAAAGGGCTTATTACCCCTGGAAAAGTGATCCCAATAGACTAACAACGGGGTTCCTACTTACTGCGAGGTAAACAGAGGCAATTGCAGTAAAGAAACTTGCCTAAGGTTTCGCCCTGCCCGGCAAATATTTTTATTGTGGATAGGCAGTTTTTAAATTACTGTTTATCAGCTTTCCTGATAACATTCCTCATGTGTTCTGGTGGGGTAGAGGGTTTGGGGGAAGTGGAATGACAAAAATGATCCTATCTGAAAGGCATTCAGCTTCGTGCGTAACTAATTTACCTTTCTTTTCATACATCGTCCTCTCGAAACGTCTCTCCGTTTACAGTCCGGGGCTGATCAGAGCCAGAGAACAACCGTTCAGATTACAAGACGCATTTTCAACGTGGCTCTGAATCCCCTTCGAAGTCAAAAAGTCAGATTGTCTCTCACCAGCAGCCGGTTAATTTCTATTCAGCACGTGTCAGATTTCACAAAAGGAACAGGATCAAAACTCAACGGGATCTCCACACAGCTGGAGCCTGCTACAGCACAGAGACCAAAGGCAGCGGGTACCACTACTTCATTGCGGCACCAACATTAAATATGCTATTTTATTCCCTAATTAAATTCATTGGGGCTTCAGTCTTGACAGAGAAGGAGGGGAAGCGAAATGCGAAATAAGTCAATTGTTCTGGGTTGCATACGGTCATCATTAAGTGACTGATGTGCTTGGGAGAGTGACAGTTTTCCTCCTGAGGAATGCGTATTAAACACCAAACTGATGCAGCCCACCAAATAGAAGGCACATCTTTTTGGGAGAGAAAGTACGCAGAGATTAAGACACGCACAACTAAAGTCTAATTTTATTTGCCGTGCAGTCATTGCTGAAAAATCTGCCAAACTAAGATGAATTACCCTAGCTCCACGTACCACCGGAAATCACATCCCCTCCAGAGATTGTACAACCAAACAGAACGCCTTTGAAGCCGAAATTGTGCCTTTTGTTTTTTTTAAATTTGAAAACATTTCCATTTGTTTTTGCATTTCTACAGCAAAGTCAACACGATCGTCAGGCAGCTTCCGAGCCATAATTCATCATTTATTCGCCTGTAAATTATAAAGAATTTTACAATCTCGTCCAGGCATTGCTTTTATAAGCATCAATATATGTTTTGATAACATCCCTGCCATTGAAATGCCTTTACCACCAGACAGAAAGATGGATCTTTTTCATGTTTTAAATCGAGAACAATGACTGTAAACAGCAAAGACCTGATACTTTCCTAAAATCTCTTTGACTCTGCATCAATGCTATTTTTAAAAAAAATCTAGACCCATCCAACAATAAATGGCACAATAAAATAGCAAAAAATACTCAAAAGGACAACTTGAAAGGGCCATAAAGCAAGAAACGTGGCCATTTTTACATTCCTTGAATCTTACTCGCTGCCACCACAATTAAACAAACAATTTGCTCCGCGAGGCACTGAAATTCATTTCTCGTTTGATGCATTTTATCACCTCAAAGAGACTGTTCTTTCAATCCATATCCATCAGCTATTGAACAATTACAGTCCTCAGCTGCAGGAGAAACAGATGGCAAGTGAGCATCAGTAATGTGGACTTCCTTCAATCATGCAGGCACAACAGTGTTTGCATGTTTTCACGTGGAAATCACCATCAAATAACACCAGGAGAAGCAAAAATTGGGCAAAGTGAGTTTCAAGCCACAAACATTTGATAATGATAATCCCTGCATTCGATATAGCGGCTTATCACATCGTCGAGACGGCTCAAAGCGCTTCACAGAATATACTCTAAAGTGAATTGACTGTATATTTTGTGGGCGAAACGCGGCAGCCAATTGTGCACAGCAGTGTCCCCACAAACGGTCGTGAATTGAGTGACCAAATGATTTTTTTTTTTTTTTTGCGGGATCATTACCCAGAAAGCGATCTGCCAAACGACTAACAACCAGGTTCCTCCTTGCTAGGCAAACAGAGGCGTGTGGAGTAAACCTTGCCCAAGGTTTCAATCCGCCTGGGAACAGAACCCAAGTCCTCCAGCTTGTAAGGCAAGTGCTATAACCACTTCGCTACAGGACTCCAATTATGAATGTATTGCTTACAGAGGAGAATTTTTGGGGGCTTGTGAATCAAAATAACATTTAAAGAAGTTTAAAAGAAAAACTACACCTGGAGTTTTATTATAGTATTGGGTTTCTCGCAAGATACCAGTGGAGTCATTGATCGGCTGTAAATATACGGACCTTGGTGAGCGAGAGCTACAAATTCCCTTCTGGTCCATAAATCTATGAACCAGAGTGTAATAATCTCACGCACGAAGGTCAGTAAATGTTCCTAAACCTGGAAAATCATCAACAGGGGAATCGAATTCTGGGCTCAGCTGATATTCTAGGTCTTCTGGTCTCAGTGAGTGATATTTCCCAAGTTCTCAGCTGACCTGGTTACACTGAGCACACTGTAGGTCGAAACATACAAGAGAATAAAATTACAAGCTGTAGTCTAGATCAGACCGCTCCGATGGTGCCATAAACCTAGTTTCAATTAAACCTTAAAACTATTCCACTTTTTTTTCTTTATTTATTTGCTGAATGCATGTTAAATTTTAAATGCAAATGTGCAATTTTTTTTCTCTCCATTTAGGACTCGTGCATTATACTGAAGGGTATTATAATAATATTACTTGTATTTGATGTGGTACCTTATCTCAAACTGTCTCAAAGTGCTTAATAATAGTAACCCTTGCATTTGATGTATAGCCTTATCACATTGAAATATCTCAAAGCGCTTCAGAATTTTTTCAGTGGAGTGTAGTGACTGTATTTTTTAGGCAAATGACAACTTGCACACAGTAACATCTCACAAGCAGTAATATTGATCGGTATTTTATCCTACATACTTAGGCAGGATGCATTTTTGTTTACATTCCAGAGATTCTACCTCCATCCTATTTGAACTATATTACAATGAGTGTCAGAAAACACCACACACACACACACACACAACACACACAAATATCCCCAGGTGAGCTAGGGCAAAATCCAGGTGGATTTAAAATATGTGTTCTGTCCTTAAGGACAATTACTATGAAGAGTAAATGCCTGATTTTGTTCTTAAAATCTCTCCGTGGTTTCAGCAATGCTTATTTATTTTAAAAATGTGAATTATTCAGCAACACAAGGCAGAGCTTAATAGCAGTATAATTAATAGTTAATAATAGTTTAGTTCACCACTTCACTAATGGACTCAATGTGGAAAATTACCCCTCCCGGCTGCAAGCAGAGTTTCTCCTAGTATTAACATGGCTTCCACTTGACTGGTGCAGACTTGGTGGCACTAATTCACTGTGGCCATTTCACCGACAAAACACACAGTCACTCCACTTGATAGTATATCCTGTGAAGCGCTTTCAAACCTCTCAATGACATGAAAGGGGCGATGTCAATTGCAAGGGTAATTATCATTACTTGTTATAAAATCTTGAGCCCCAATGTCATTTGTATTTCAGGTAATAATTAATCAATGCCCCGTGGAGCTTTCACTGATATCCGGCAAGGCTCATGATAATGTGTGTGCCCCATGATATTGATTCTTCAGGGCAATGGAAGAAGACGGAATGATTTTTGAACTTCCACTTGAACTATGAGCAAAGTCATGAAAAGTTACAGTTTGACAACAATAGGGATGTTTAAAAGAGAGAGAGCGCGAGAGACTTGGGACAGTAGAGGAATAAAGGGGTATGTGAAAAAAAAAAGGAAGGGCATTGGGAATTAAAGTTCTGTCAAGATCTAATAAACTGGTGGAACAGGCTCGATGGGTTGAATGGCCTCCTCCTGTCTCCGTTTCTGACATGAGCAGGCCGGAAGTTAATTCCATCTCCTTAGTATGTTCTCTGTTTACCTGGTGCGTTTAAATGTAATAAAACATTTAAAACTGAAATGTTGAATAAATCATCCAAACAGCAGGACGGATACGCAATTAATTTACCATAGTCTCTACACCCACACGATATGAATATTGTTGCAAAGTAAAATGATTGTAGCAGCGATACGTTAGGTTTTTCTGATTCTCAGGAGTCGCAGAAAATTGGTGTGTTTGCAAATGACTCCTGTCCTGCTGAGACTTCAATAATTCAGGCCTGAAAGTAACACACTTCTGTATCCTTGCAGGAAACACTTCAAACATCAATAAAGCTCAACACGTAATGTGTGTGAAAGGTAACCAACATGAAATAAATTACCATAATAAAAACTTTGAAGCGAGGTGGAGGAGGTGGGGGAGAAACAAAAGAATTATAATTATTTGGACTTGACACAAACCTTTCCCCCATTCGTAATACTTAACGTCTGCGGAGTAAAGGGACGGAAAGGAAAAGCAGAGCTTTATAGCACCAGAATAGGGTCTTTTATTAAGACTCCTAAGAGTCGAGCTTAAAAAGTTCCAGAGTTTGTAATAACCATCCCAGAAGAGTTAGAGTGAAGCCACTCCTGCAATTAACTTGAAGATTATGGTACCCAATGTGAGAAATGACTTCATTTGCACAACCATTAGCCTTTGTGCAAATATTTCACTTCTCAAAACATACTGTATACATCATCATTAAAGATAAAAGAAAAGAAAAATTAACAGATCACTCAACAAACTGCATGCTGTGCAATGGACTGGAAGTTCCTTTACAAGACAAAGTCTCATAGCTAGAAAGGTGGTCCTGAGAAGTAAATTAACAAGGCGTTTAATCGGATTTGCTCTGATTTATAGATCTTTTATATGAAAAAAACCCGAAAGTAATGAGTCCAAAACTTACTTGATAGGCAAAATTCCTTTCACACGATCAGTGTCATAACACAAGCACATGAGGCTGCATTTGCTTCCCTTTGAGCATCAACGACAACTTACATTTTGTATAGCGCCTTTCAAGTCGGGAGCGCTTTATCAGTAAAATGATTAGCTATTTGGGCTGTTTCAAATGCTTCCCTGCAACATGTAAAGTTAAAGCCTGGCACCACTTTAAACATTGGGGAGGAAAACAAAAAAACAGGGCATTTGGCTTTTAGCAGTGAGGTTAGCTCAGCTTGGACTTCAGCAGCAACGAGAAAGGGATTGGGGACCAGATGCACANTTTTTTTTAAGTTAATTCTGCCCACGGTGCAGGATTAAACGTTACATGCAACACAAATCATGTCATGCTTAAACGCACAGTACTGAGAGACACAGCACTGACAAACAGCATTACAGCTGTGACGGAGGTCAAGTCAATGAGCCAGTAAGTCAGTGTGCACTGAGCTGCATGAGAGCAGGGCAAAGCAACAACAGCCAATCTATTTCGCGGAAGAGGGAAGAAATTTGCTTAGGAACCCCCAAAAAATAGAATGACGGACTGAACTCCCTCCTGAAGGCACCACCAATCGGACGTTTAAAATATTAGCAACGTTAATGCAAATCGCTGAAACGGGTCGAGAGGGTGAAATCCGACTTAAGATTCTCCGCTTGATTGCCAAAGGTGTGTTTTGGACAGTTCCAAACCAAATAATTTAAATACGTCTGGGGAGAAAACAACACAACAGAACTAAAAATTAAAGAGCATCGTTATCTTTCTCTAATTTTACACCATCTTTTATCCTCCCACTTTCTTCCCATTAAGTTGCCCTGACCCCACGGTTCATATCACCAGCCCTAAACTCCCCCTTTCCCTCCCCTTTGCTCTCATAAAGTTGAACCACTGTAAGCAAGCCATCGTTTTATGAGCTTGAGTGACCTTTATAAGTCAAAGCAATCAACTGTAAGGACCATTAAAACTGCTTCATGATGTCTGATGGAGTTTAAAATATTCAGGTGCTTTGTGCCATACACAGCCCAGTCAATAGGTTTACTGCAATATTTAGTTCTTAGAAAGTCCCTGCAATCCTTTCACTGAAGGAGTTTAATACACTGATGATTTTACACTGATTCAATCTGCAATAGATTGTTCTCATTTGTATTAAGACTCAAATTTGCATTTGACGCATTTTCTGTGCAGTGTTTTACAGAAGGTGCTGTTTTTTAAATAAAAGAATCGAAAAATTCATTCAATGTAGCTTCCCGGCATTATTTTACCTTGTTTCTTTATTTACTGAGACACATTCTGATATCAGCTGCCTCCCAAACAAATTAGTGCCTGAACATCCTGCCTCAGCAACTTTTCAAAGCAGAAATTTGGGATGAAAAGAAGATGAAAAGGGATAACAGTTAAGCACAGCAATGCTCTTGCATATTTAATATAGTTTTCCAGGCAGAGGGCGAAACCTTGGGCAAGTTTCCTTACACCACACACCTAATAATAATCCCTCCAAAACAAAAATAAATTGGTCATTTTCAATCTACGACTGTTTGTGGGACATTGCTGTGCGCAATTGGCTGCCGCGTTTGCCCACAAATATACAGTCAATTCACTTTACAGTGTGTTCTGTGAAGCGCTTTGGGACGTCCTCCCGACGTGAAAAGCGCTATATCAAATGCAAGGATTATTATTATTATTATGTGTGGCTGTGGATTGCTGGACAAACAATATATAAATAAGGGGAGCGAGTGGGAGGGGGAAGAGACTCTTTAAAATGTTTATATATATATAGCATTGTTTTGACACTGTCAAGGTGAAGGTCAGAAGCCAAAGTTATGTGTTCCTATTAGCACACAATACCAGTTGCAGACGCCCCCCTACTCCCCCAACCCAGGGAATAGGATGATCAAAACATGAACTTGCTGGGGAGAGGGGGAAATAAAAAGGGAGAAGGGAATAAATAAATAGAATATGAACCAAGCACTAAAACCTCACTCGTTTTGTTTGCCACGAATCGAGATGAAAGAGAAATCTCTTTTTTTCCCCGTTGTTATGGTAGGATGTGAAGAGAAATGGGGTGGGGGGAAATGATGCCAGAAAAAAAAAGGCATACAATGTGAATTGCAGCATTGCTTGTTGATATGATAACAGCATCAGAATGAGCATCAACACCGTCTTATTACTTGGGTTAACCCGTTTAACAAAATATATTCATTCGGCACACACAAAAAAATACACACAACAGGAGAACACACATTAAAACAACACATACATATATATACACACACACATATACACACACATTAAAAAAAACACATACATATATATATATACACATACATATACATACACACACACACATACAACAGGAGAACACACATTAAAAAAACCACACACATACACACACACACATATACACACACACATATATACACACACACATATATACACACACACACATTTATACACACACACATTTATACACACACACATTTATACACACACACATTTATACACACACACATATACACACACACACATATACACACACAACAGGAGAACACACATTAAAAAACCACACATACACACACACACACACATATATATATATATATACACACACACACGCTTTCCTTTCACAGAGCGACACGTTTGATCCCTTTAACAGTCCAGTCTGACACTTCGCAATGTCACAAAACTAACAAAGCTCAATCCATAAACTTTCATTTCCTCTGCCACTAAAAGGCAAAGGAGGCTCGAAAACATTGCCACACACACATACACACACGCACAGCAAACTTTTTTTTCTTTAATTAAATAATATAAATAATATAAGATATAAAAATATCAAATCATCCTAAAAATAAGGATTCTTCTTTACATTTAGATGGGTTGAAAAAAAAAGTTGAACTTTTTTTTATACAATTGTCTCTCCCCCCACCTCTATATCCATATACAATATGTATATATATCCCCCCCACCCCCAACCCCTTCTATTTAACAAGAACCAGTCTGTTTTCCTATTAAAAAGCAACCAGCCCAGGGTCTCAAACGAAAACTAAAACTAAAACTGGTGGAGTTAAAAATTCTAAAACGAACCCAGGACCAGAAAAAATAAACACCAATCTGCAAAAAACAAATTAAATGCCAACACAGACCACGAAACCGACAAGTTCCCCATCTTCTCCCCCACCACCAGATTTGGAAGGTGTCAACATTCCCCCAACTTTTTGACAAGACCCCCCCCCCCCTCCTCCTCCTCTCTCTCTCTCTCCACTGTCTCCCCAGTTTATATCTAAAAAAACCCCACACCCATATATATATCATAGATAAATATGAATGATGACTGCAAAAAGGCATTGAAAGTCTCCTTACCTGTTGGAGGTACATAAATGTCAAGGCACAGGAAAGCTGGGGACACATTCCCACGTTGGGCAAAGCCACACAAGTTGCACCCGTTAGAGGATGCTGCATTCTGTAGCTTTGGGATGGATGGGGTGGGATGGATGGATGGGGTGGGATGGATGGCTGGGGGGGGGGATGGATGGATGGGGTGGGATGGATGGCTGGGGTGGGGGGGGTGGTTGGAGAACCAGGGAGGGGGCTTTTTTTTGTGTGTGCAATGTACACAACTCTTGTCCTGAATTCTTCCTTCAGCACCAATTCACAGGCAGGCAGGCAGTCTCAGCTATCTAACCAGCCTTTTGTGCAAAGTTGCACTGAAACAGGCAAGCTTTTGGGGAGATTTCTTATTTAAGAATATATTGCTCTCTCTCTCCCTCTCTCTCTATCTACATAAATAGATCTCTTTAATTTTGGGGGGTGGTGGGGGGGGGGGGGGGAATGGGGGGTGGGTGTGTATGTGTGATAAGCAAAGCAGCCTTTTGCAAAGCAGGTTCAGAACTGCCTGTGTGTGTGTGTGTTGTCTGTGTGTCTATGTATAGAGAGAGAGAGACAGGTTTTTTTTTTTTGGGTGGGGGTGGGTGGGGGAGAAATAAAAAAAAAATTTCTAAACAGAGCCAAAGTCAGGCTCCATCCAGCCCGACAATAAACATGTACAACTCCTCCTAATGACAGAGTGAGAAAAGGCTGGTCACACACACAGCATTAGTGGTTGCCTTAGCAGAGAGCTCCTGACTCAGTCGACTGGTGCTGATGTTGCTTGCCTCTCATTTGTCAAATGGGTCTTAGGGCAGGGTCCCTTTTCTTTCACTCACTCATTCATTCACTCCCCTCTTTCCTCTTTTTATTCTCTCTCTTTCTCTCTCTCTGACATGCTGCATTATTTTTTTATATAAAAAAAATCCCAAGGGATGGAGAGCTGAATCATGTATGGCTGGGAGATTTTGGCAATTAAATGTCAACTACCCAGCTGAAACCATGCTGCCATCCCAATGTAATCACTTAAATGCAGAATTAACCTGCATCAAACAGATCACACACACACACACACACAAAAAATGGGGAGGGAGGAAAGGAGAGAGTGAGTGGGTAAAGGCATATTCCTGATGTAACAAACACAAAGCATTCAACGGCTCACCAAGTCTTCTGTGGCACATGATTTCCAGCCAAAGCCTCATCATAAATCATCAGGCAAATCATTTTTGATGATGGGAATTAATAATTAATTCACTTACAAGAAGGCCCCGTTCACCAAGTGACAACTGTTTTCCAGTTCTGTCACAAAACTGATCTACTGGAAGCTACGATTCGAAATTAACATAAACTTTTTTTTTTACACACACGGATCACCCCTTTCCCCTCCACCATCGTGTCCAAAGACAAATACAATACCAAGTTCCCAATACCCGAAGCAAGTCTCTTCTGCTGACAGAAGTATCAAGCGTGCCAGCTTCCTTGTTCTTTTCTGCATCAGTCTTTGCCTGTTGCAAGAATCGCACGGCTTGACTACTTTGCCCCAATCTTATTTCTCCAATGAAATAAGATAAATAATAAACATCTTGCCCTAATTTGACCCTATCAAGTGCGGTCTAATATAACAGCCAGAGCGAAGAAAAAAAATCCACGGAAAAGGTGAATACATTTATTGGCGTCTAACAAGCGATATTTATAAAGTACAAGATGAGTTAATCAATGCTTTGTGGAGCTGAAACCATCCCTTTATTATTTTCCTTTCAGATCACAGCACATCTCTTACTCGCTTGCTGGCTGTCGTTTTCTCTCCGTTACAAAAAAAAATGCCTGGTGCTATTTCAAGACGTTCTTATTGCTTTTGGTCTACAGTTAGCTCTTTGCACAAGATTAAGAGATTATGAAGGTCTGCATTAACCTGAGGCAATAAAGAATTGCTAATTTTCTGTTTCTATTAGGCAGTGTGTTATTTCCAAAGACTTCCAGCAGCATTTAATAGCAAATGTCTACAATGACTTGACTTGAGCCATCAACCCCTTCTGTATTATTAGACTGCTCTGTATGAAAAGGTTACCAGTTTTCATTGCATTTGTAGAGGGCTATTAATTAAAAATGATCACTTATGAATCTTTAGAGAACCTTGATATTAGCCTTTAGACTTCCCAGAGTAATTTTTTAACTTGCCCCCCCCCACCCCTTTTTCCTTAACAGCATTGTTGATTTTTTTTGTTAACAACTGAAACATAAATATATATATACATAAAAGATTTTCAGTGATCAAGCAGTGCAAAACCTTAAAGATCTTGGGCGCTATTCCCTTGTTTTCAGTATTTAACTAGAAAGTATAACAACCATGCTATGATATATATTTTACACATTTTAAAAAAAAACGTCTTGCCCAGAATGGTCTTTTGCAACACACCAACTGTGCAATACATTGTTGTGGATGTCTTAAGAAATTGATGAGTTGATGTCAGTGGAGAGGCCACCTGAGAGAGAGTGTGAGTCCCACGTTGCTGGTGCTGTAGTGATAACAGCAGTGTAACAGTCTGTGCAAATTTCAGGTTTAATAGGGACTCAAGAGGTCCGGTGAACCAGATTTAAGTTTCTAATGCTTACAAAGAGCACGCAGTCTTTTCATTGGAAAGCCCTCTGGCAGTGGGAGGCCAGTGAACAAAGCTCGATGTGCATGTACTTAAGTACACATGTACTGAGCTCTTGCCTTCCCCTGTTTGACAACTAGGCAAATGGGCAATCAACTACTCGCCTCACCCTCAGTGCGTATGAGCTGAGGGTGTGTGGCCACTTTGGAGTCAAGTCCACCAAACTGCAAAGCATCTGAAATGATTGAATAGGTTGCTGTTCGTAGAAGGCACAGCATTGCTGGTCCCCAACAATGTGAACCTGGGTTTTCTGCAGGGAATTCCATCCACATCTCACTAACTCCAGTAAGACGTCATCTGCGGCCAGAGATCAGCCCAGCGCTCAGTTGCTGTGAGTAGGCTGGACACCACAGAACCATACAAAAGCACCCTACAGATGGTACCATTCAGCCCATTATTTCATGGTACTTATAGCAGCAACTTCAAGGAACTACAACAACAACAACAAAAGGAAGACATCTATCCTAATCACATATCAATTCTAACCCAATTCCCTGTTCTTCCCACAAACCCTCTAATACCCTTCCCTTGCATGTTCTTTGTCCTTTTTTTATTAAATGCCCCCATCTGAGAGAAGAAGTTCTTCTGAAACTCTCCTTTCTATTCCCCCAGTCACAAGCTTGACTTATGGGATTCCCTCCAACTGTTTATATCCAGAGACCAAACTCCCAGCAAATAAGGCTCTAATCACACTCTCACCTCTGACATGTAAATCAATTGAAACGCAAGGTTAAAAAAAGACAGGTGAAAGTATCCCACTGCAACTGGCAATGACAAATTACTAAAAAAAAAATAAGCTTTTAAGGTTTTCTTTCAGTTTTGCTTCTGGTGTTTGCGTTGAGGCTAAGGAAATTGCTTAAGAGGAGTTCTGTCCTTCTAACATGGATGAGCTCGCTCACTCACGCAATCACTCACTCCATTTGCTCCTCTGAGAGCCATACACACAGTAAGCAAGGAATTTACTGCCAAGCCATTAGTCATACCATTTGTTTTCAAATTTTGTAAGACACCATTAATATATGGAATTAGCAAGGGCGAGGTTCAAAGGGATTTGTCGTGAACAACCAAGCAAATAAGGCACGGTGACTTTCTCATTTTAAATCAAAATGAGTTGTTGGAAGACTGCGCCTTTGCATGTAACTGCAGATAGACAACACAATATCGTTTAATGATGTTCAATTGCGTTCTGAGTCGATATTTCAACCTGTGTTCCAAGAACGATGAAGGATACATCGAGCCACTGTACTTTTTGAGGGTACACCTTTCTCCGGGCTCCAAATGGTTTAGACTGGAGGTGGTGTGGAAGTTGAGTGGTAGTTCTGCACAGAACTCTGGTATTCTTCGAATCAAGGTGCTCAAAAAATAAAGCTCTGTCAAAATTAAGGCTGTATTTAACAAAATAATAATAATCCTTGCATTTGATATCGCGCTTTTCACATCTTCTCAACTTCTCAAAGCGCTTCACAGAATATGCTGTAAAGTGATTTGACTGTACATTTGTGGGTGAAACGCGGCGGCCAATTGCGCACAGCAGTGTCTCACAAACAGTCGTGGATTGAAATGACCAATTTATTATTGTTTTTGTTTTGGAGGGGTTATTATCAGGCGTGTGGAGTAAGGAAACTTGCTCAAGGTTTCGCCCTGCCGGGAATCGAACCCAGGTCTCTCGCTTGCAAGACGAGTGCTCTAACCACTGAGCTACAGGACTCCAAATTTGAGAATTTGCCATTTTTCTTTTCCTTGGACGCTCTGAAATCCGACATAACTAGAGTAAATACCGACTCAAGTGGAATTTGTCTGCTCCTGCGTGTGGAATCTTGTGTGTTTCGCCCACAAAATACACAGTCACGCCACTTGACAATATATTCTGTGAAGTGCTTTGGGACGCAATAGGGCACGATATCAAAAGCAACAACCTTTCGTGTCAGACTCCTTTCGAGTCAGGAGGATGTTTCGTATAAACAAGATATGTATTAGTGTATATGAAATATATATATGTATATCTATATATGTCAAATATATTTGAAATAAACCTTATTTTCGGATGGAAACTTTGCTCCATTGAAAAACATCAACAGTGGCACAATGCAATAATATCAGTAGCAAGTCAACATCCCGGTCACAACAATAGATATATCAATATGTGCTGACACCAGTTAGTCGCGTCCACATGTTGTGACTGTCCCACTAATTTTTTGGGGGGAGTGATGGTGTTGGCTGTCTGGGACGTGACTACAGTTGGTTGATGTCGTTCCACTGGGCAGAACACGGTGCCATTGAATTCAGTGGAAAGGACAGTTCTTCTAAACAAAGACTACATTTAAAATATCATTCCTTGCCTCCCATTGAATTCAGCGGGGGTCTGGGAGTCCTGGAATGTGGACATTCTAACTCAATGGTGGTAAACAGGGGTGTTACGGAAGCGAGGGGTGAGATAAATATCTTCCATACTGCTCCTGAACTATCAGCATTGCCTTATCTCACATGTAATGTACCATGAAAGACAAACTTCCCACAAAGGCAAAAACGCTCAGAGCATCCAGCCTTGCTTCAAGTTCAAAACTGCAAAATCTAGCATACATCTACGATTCGAAAGCTCGCTTGTCAATTTCCACGGTTATTGATCAAAACTGCACGCAGCTAATCGCATAGAGCAGCTTTGTCAAGGATGTCAAGCTTTTTTTTCTATTTGGTCTTGTAATTTCTGATGCTCCTAATTAAAAAAAAAGGAGGTCAAAGTGATTGTTTCCGAACCGAACTGTTTTGCGGAATCAGAATTTGTGACACTTAATTCACAAATGCGGATGGAACAGCAGCCAAAGTGGCATCATATAGACAATGGCCATAAATTGCCCGGGTGCTGAGGCAGGAAGAAACAAAGGAAGATTGTGTGGCAGCTGAAAAAGGCTACTGGTGGCAATTTGCTGTGCATTTCCCAAACAACTGGTGCATTCCCTAATGACAGAACGTCGAGCAGCAGAGAAAGCAACCCACGCAAGCCTAACCTCACTCGTACAAAGCATTCCACTGCTTAAAGGACCCACCATTTACTGAACTCTCCGATAAAGGAGGTTTCTCCACTGCCATTGTAACTCAGAATTTGCTTGAATAATAACACTTACATTTTGTGGCGAAGCCTTTATAGATTCCATAAAGGCTAGCAATCCGCTTCCATGTTTCGCCCAGAAAATACACAGTCAATTCACTTTACAGTATATTCTGTGAAGCACTTTGAGACATCTCAACAACATGATATATCGAATGCAAGGATTATTATTATTACTAGCTCTTTTAAGAACAATCCCTTCAGAACCATTTGCCTGCTCTTTCCCCATACTCCTGTGGTTTATTTCTAAGGAAGCAGATTGAAGTTTATTTGTCTAGTTTTCCTTTGAAAGCCAATATGGATTCTGTCTCAACCACCACTCCCATCAGGGCATCCTATATCCTAATTACTCTGTGCATGAAAAAAATTCCTAACCTCCCCTTGGGCAAGTTTCCTTACTCCACACGCTTGATAATAATCCCTCAAAAAAACAATAATAAATTGGTCATTTTCAATCCACGACTGTTTGTGGGGACGCTGCTGTGCGCAATTGGCTGCCGCGTTTCGCCCACAAATATAGTCAATTCAGTTTACAGCATATTCTGTGAAGCGCTTTGAGACATCTGGAAGACGTGAAAAGCGCTATATCAAATGCAAGGATTATTATTATTATTATTTACTTGTTCATTTGCTAATTATCTTAAGATGATACCCTCTAATCACATGTCCCTGTACCTACTCTCAAAGCCACGTTATAAGAGGTCAAAGATAAGATTATCTGCCCTTTGGTCCAGTTTAGGTAGTGTTTAGCTACAAGTTAATTGCAGTCTGACAGTGCTCTGTGACCCAAGTTGTTGTTGTTGTTTATTAAAACAAACAAGTCCTCTGAGCTCAGGAAATGCAAGGTGTGCTGACCTACTGAACTCAGGAAGTATAGAATATACAATGTAATACGGAATGGAATACAGCTTGAACTATTTGCAAATGCATGCCCTCTTGCGAATAAACCCCAAACAATTTCTGTGTTCAAAAGCATCTTTCTGTGGGAACTGGTGCAATACACACCAGTGGGGTACTGCTAACGTAGAAAGCAAAGCCCTTTTTACAGAAGGTAGGGAACAGGTGACGACGCAAACTGCAGGAAAAGACAATGAAAGAGAAGACAGTTTTTGAATTCAAAAGATGCACAGTGCCGGTTTCATTGCCTTTATACTGGCATCTAGTGGTCTAAAAAACATTGAGCTAAATGTCGTCCCTGGCACAACGTCTGTGGGTGATAACACACCAGTATAGGGGTCTAACATCAGTAGAAAATATCGATTAGCATTTACCATAACAATTTATTTCTCTCACGTCCAGGACCTTTTGATTGCAAGCTATAATTTACACCAAGAATTAATGTGTGTGAGGGAGATTTCAAATAAAACCCTTGAATATGATATAGCGTCTTTCACATCAGGAGGACGTCTCAAATTACTTCTCAAGATATACTGTAAAGTCTAGTGACTGCGTATTTGTAGGCAAATGCGGCAGTCAATTTGCACACAGCAGTATCCCACAAATAACCCAGCGCCAAATACTTTCCCGATTTGTGGAAAAGCACTTTGGACAGAAGCCCAGTTAAAAAATTAGAAAGAAATGTAATTTTCGCTGAAACCTAAAGTAATAATGGTTAAAGTATAGTTGAGCTGCACTTTTACATGATCAATTTCACACAATTCGATGGTACAATTTGCTCTGCTCTTTACGATTTAGACTAACAGGGATGAGAACATGCCTACATCACCAACCATTGCTAATGAGTCAGACAGTCTGGCTACAGCAACCTGGATTATTGAGGGCCTTCCTGGATTTCCTACAAGTCTCTTCTCTCAAATCAATTTAATCCCAGGAAGTCCCCCATTTACCTCCTCCTTCCCCGCTCCTATGTTTTGTAGTTGTATTTATCTTATTGAGTCGTAAAAGGGTGAACTGCAGAGTGATCCACCGGGGATTTTGAAAGTCTGGAAAAGGGCCCAACGATAACTCATCATCACCAAAAAACACGAGGCAACGCTGTGTCGGTGTGCTGTGTAAAGTGCCGTAGTTGCGTATTGTATTCGTAGGCAAATGGTTGTTCAATTCCATGCAAAGTTGGGGGTATTTTATTCTTGGCAACTAGATGCTCAAAGAGTTAAAGCAATGTAAGGGGAAGGAGCAACCTCCTTTATACAGAGCGTGCTTTATTTCCTTATGACTCCCACGACTGCACTGGGATGATTCATTCCTTGGGTGAGACGCTGCCAACTGCCTTCAACACAACAAACGTATGTATTCCTTGTTTAGAAGTTGTATAGTATTCACCACATGTTCTTACTGAGCATAATTAAAGAGGCAGAACTCCCTTTTTCATAGCTTTGCCCAGACTGTAATTGTAAATCTAATTTTTCTGCGCACACTGCACTTTAATAAAATATTTCATGTCAAGTTTCAGTGCCGGAATTTGATTTCCAAGTGCCTGTGAATAAATATTACAGTTGCTTTCTGCAGTTTTCTGTCAAGTTCCCTTTTTTCAGAATTTCAACGCACAACAAGAGACCACACCAGAGGCCACACTGTACCAAAAACCGTGTGAAGTGAGCGAGATGTACCCCGTTGTGTTTCCAATGTCATCGGAGACATCTCCAATTTCAGCAGATTTATTTTCGTGCCATTAAAATATATTTTTCTGAGCTCACATAGTCTGCAATGACAGTCCAACTCAGCGCCCTCCATTACTGAAAGAGGTGCCATCGTTCAGGTCAGATGTTAAATGGCCTGTTCAGGTGGGCGTTAAAGATCCCATGGCACTGTTTGAAAAAGAGAAGGGAGTTTCTCCTGGTGTCCTGGCTAATCAATCCCCCCCCCCCAAGATAAAATTGGTCACTCACTTCACGGAGGTTTGTGGGACATTCGCTGCGCACAAGTTGTCTGTGCATTCGCTTACAAGATACACAGTCACTACACTTGACACTGAATCCTTGTGAATCACTTTGAACTGTCGTCCTAAACGTATAATGTAAAGATAATTAACATTTTGTCCTTCTGTCATATAACATTTAGTGACTGGGTGGAGGAGGGAAGATATTCACTCTAAGGCCTCTATTTCTGTAACTAACCACTGGGAGGCAGCCAAAAATAATAATAATAATAAATAAAAAACATAAAGAAAGCATGAAATAAGAAAAAATGCTGTAATAATAATAATTATCCTTGCATTTGACATAACGCCTTATCACATTGTTGAGATATCTCAAAGCACTTCACAGAATATACCATAAAGTGTAGAGACTGTATGTTTTATAGCCCATTTAGTTTATTCCTTTTGCAAAAAACAACACAAAATGGCCATCAGCCTATACACTCTCACGCAGAGGAAACATTCTATATAAATATTTACTGGACCTTGAAGTTAATGATGATAAAACCTCATAATATTCATCATCACATCCTCACATATGTTACAGTAAATGGGAATAGATGGTTTCCTCTAGTAAGTGAGTCAGAATCCAGAAGGCAACACATTTAAGATAATCATGAACAGAAATTAAAGGGGAGATTAGAAAACAGTTCTTTTTGCTGATAGAATTCCACCCCTGGCTCCAGTTAGGACAGAAATCATCGGATTTAATTCATTTTATACTCCGCGCACACAAATATATACAGTCAATTCACTTTACAGTATATTCTGTGAAGTGCTTTGCGACATCTCGAAGACCTGGTGAGGCACTATATCAAATGCAAGGATTATTATTATTATTATTTATCCACATTAAAATCAATCTTATCACTGTGGTGGTCCACTTCACAACATCACAAGGGAGGTTCGAATAAAGGAGATCCTTCTGCCCATTTGATTGCATCCTTTCCTGTATACCCACTTGACTGTCCTCCCATTACAGCATCATACTTAATAGCTAGTGCGAATGATTGGATGTTACAAGTGCTCTCTTCCAAGTCATTTATGGATTGCGGTTATGGCAAGAGACCCAGAAGAAACTCTTGAGCCTCTCCACTCGTCACTGCCGTCTAGGCTGAAGCTTTACCGTTTGTCATTACCTCTATTTCCTATTGCTAAACCGGTTTTCAAGCTAATTGCGGGGCAGAGTGACTCATCCCCAGTGAAGGAGGTGGCTGACTTTCACTCAACATCCACTAGACAGCTTTGCCAACATCAGAACTCCACTGCAGAGTATAAATACCACCACAGCATTAAAAAAACCCACATGATCCAATATGTACAGGGTACCCTCATTATAATCGTAGGCTTCCGAGTCCGATATCTCACGAGGGGGGCTATTATAAGTGGGTCGTTGGATCGCTGTTGATGTCATTTCCTGCGCTTTGTGCGTGCACGTAACGAAGTGATATCACTTCCCGCACAGGAAGCGTTGTCGGCGACAACCTGACAACCCAGATGTCAATAATAATAATAATAATAATAATAATCCTTGCATTTGATACAGTGCCTTATCATGTCTTCGAGACGTCTCAAAGCGCTTCACAGAATATACTGTAAAGTGAATTGACTGTGTATTTGGGCATTTTCTTTCAGCGAAGCCTACTAAAAGCAGGAGGGGGCAATATGCTGCTATTATGAAAGGAAAAAGGCAATACCAAAGATTACATTTTGTGGAAAAGGAGCAAATTATATAAATAAGTCATTTAACTGTAGTGTGCCTTTAACCCATTCACCGCCCCTCTGATAAAATACTAGCACAGGCAGTTTGGAATCGATCTGAAAGCATTCTCTTCAGGCCCATTGTGTGAGAAGGTAGAATAGGTTTGTGATGGGGAAGGAGCTCTTTGATGTGTATTTCAATTGTTGTTAATTCCCTAGGTCCTTTTTGATCAGTTTCTCTGAATTTCCACCCTCATTTATTATGTCTCTCAGTAAGCAACCTATGCAGGATTATAAATGGACCTAACAGGCAACATCTGAAATCTATGAACTGAAATTATCTGTGTTGGTTGAATGCAACACAGACAATATTGATTTTCCTTGAAAGACCATAGCCCTGAAATTCCACTGGTCTTGGCCTGTACGATTCCATTTAACCCTTTTTAATTTTAGACTCCTTCACAATTCTGCGCCATCTTAACTTTTGAGGCAAAATAACTTCAAAGACTAAGGCAAGTTGGCACTTGGGGTCTTGAGTACACGGAGTACATGAATTCACTAACAAAGTCTTATGCCATTTGACCGTTTTATTCAATACAGCACTTTCTCAATTCAAAAACCATTGCTAACAGCACTGAGCACAATTCCATGTCAAAGCCTCGCACTGTTAAATTGGAATTAATTATTTTGAATTTTACAGAAGCGAGTAAGATATGATCTGGAAATTCCATGTTCAGACTAGCAATTAAATACAGAATTCAGGTTACAATACTGATCCCCCTCCACCCCCAACACCACCTCCGAAAGATCACTGCCAACAGTAAACTCATCCACGTCACCCGTAAGGCTCACCATTCGACCTATTTCTTATTTGAGTTGCGGTCCAGGCACATTCCTCACTTCATTCAAGGTCCATCTCAAGATCTACCTCTTTGACTGTGCAATTTTCCCTTCCCCCTTTTCCTCCCTTCAGCTCCCACCCCCAGCTTGTGTGCGCAGCCAGTATTGCTAAGCCCCCTGGGATGCTGTCTCAACGTCTAAATATATATTGTATTGTTATGTCATTCTACAACCAAACAGGACACCTTGCAATGGGGATTAACCTGGGATGTGATTTTCCCAAATAGATACATTGCAACCTTCATTGCATGCCTCCTCCAGATCCCTCAGCCGACACTGAAGACTAAACACTATCGCAGTGAATATACCACTTGACCAGTTAATCCTCGAGTTACCAGCCTTTGCCTGATGTGAATATATCAGGAACGTTGGTTCGGTTTGAATGCAAGGGAGAGAGCAAGGGAGATGAGGGCGAAAGCCTCTGATTAAAATCAAATGTGCACACAGACAGTTAAGTTATTGCATAATTAGGTTAGTGAATTATGCATTAAAGGCTCCTGGAAAATTTGGCAACGGCAGCACTCCTAGTTATGCATTAACGGCACTGCAGCACAACGCTTTAGAGATGACACTGGATGAAGAAATGGACTTGCTGCCGCTCAGGGAATAGGGAACGGGCAAAGGATTGCATTGAGACGGAAAGATCATTAGCATAGCAATGCTGCAGCCACATCAAAAAGGCTTACTGTAATGACCGGGCAAAATAAATTCATTACAATGCATTTGAGTTCTCTTTAGCTCATCAATAAACCATTTATTATTCACTGATTGTGTTCAAAAACCAACAAATCAACTTTTCCTGACATTAACAAATGCCTATTTTCAAACCAAGGTTTAAATCAAGGGTATGCGAGTGCTAGCGGCTAGACACCACAGTGCCAGCATTTGGATCCATATTCAAATGTATAGCCGGAGTCGTTTGCGTATGATTAATTGATTTCAATGGGAAAAGGCAGCTCAGTAATAGAATAAGACAATAAGAGTAATATCAGCTTGTAAGCAGGAAATGGCTTTTAGTGAAACGAGAGAGACTTGGCCATTCACCACATTTATTTTCAAAAATGTTAGGAAACAATTTATTTTCAGGAGGTGATGGAAGTACTCGCAAGGTACAACAAGGTGCTTGGTTCATGGAAATAATAATAATACTTACTGACAATTAATGCTGCGCCTATAACGTCAACACATCTCCAAGTGCTTCACAATTACAGTAAAATGAAGTAACTGTGTATTAATAATATAATAATAATCCTTGCATTTGATATAGTGCTTTTCACATCTTCTCGACGTCTCAAAGCGCTTCACAGAGTAGACTGTAAAGTGAATTGACCGTATGTTTGTGGGCGAAACGCGGCAGCCAATTGCGCACAGCAGCGTCCCACAAACAGTCGTGGATTGAAAATGACCAATTTATTATTATTTTGTTTTAGAGGGATTATTATTAGGTGTGTGGAGAATTTGTAGGCAACAGCAGCAATGTCCCACAAACGGCTGTGCGTGAAGCGAATGACCAATTTATCTGGGGGGTTCTCGGCGAGAACACCAGGAGAAACTCCCCTTTTTCTTTCAAATAATATCATGGAATCTTTAACGTCCACCTGAACAGACAGATGGGACTTTGGTTTATGGGACTCATCCAAATGATGGCACCTCTGACAGCTCTGCACTCCCCCAGCAAAGCATTGGAGGGTTTGCATAGATTACGAGCTCAAAAGTCCTGATGTGGGACTTGAACTCACAACCTTCTGATCCAGGAGGTGTGCGTCCTGCCTTGCGAACCAGGCTAACATCTCTGTGAATAGAATAGAACTTCCCAATGGACAAACTGTTAACAGGCCTAGAGGGAGATAGTTCCTCCAGGTATTATCGAGGCAGCAACAAACAAAAGAAACAGGTTGCTGGGCTAGTGTTGCCATATTGGTTGAGTTTAACTTCCCACTTTACGCTGAAGGTGAAGACAAGGAATAGTTTGATTCCGTAATGGGAAGGGGTAGATAGGGTGGGTGTTCTGGAAGGAAGAAATCAAATGGACGAAAGGGCTTTTTTCATCCGAACATGTGTTATACATTTCTCTTGAACACAAATTCAAATCTCCACCGAAATTGAATACCAATATTCAAAATAAATGAGCTTCATGCCTTCTGGTTTTGTATTCCAAAGGAACCATTTGCTTCAATAACCACAGTGGCAGAACCAATAACAGGGCAACATTGACAAAATCTCAGCTCTGTTTTTTTACACACTTCCTGAGAATTTAAAGTTATAAAAGTAAAATGGAGGTTTATTTTAACAAATTGGCTTGGAAACCAATAAACCAGCAGCTCAATTTATAACCATAAATATAATGAAATTTGCCTTTGATATAGTGCCTTTTACGTTGGCCAGTCGTCTCAAAGTGCTTCGCAGGATTTTTTTCCTTTTCTTTAATGAAAAGAAACCTTTTCTTACATCTATTATTTCGATTTATTCCTTTTCTTGAATGAAAGGAAGGTTTTTCTTCATTTTACTCCCTTTCCTCTTTTTCTGCTCTTCTGGTCTTTACTTTCTCTGTTATCTTCTCTCTCTCTCCCTCACTTGTTTGCCCCTTTCTTAAGGAGAATTTTAGTTTCTCTCCAGTGTTTTTTTTGTTGCTTTCTTTCACTTTTCCTTCCTTTCAACTTTTCTTTTGCGCGTTAAAGATCCTGTGGCGCTATTCGAAAAGGGGAGTTTCACCCGGTGTCCTGGCCAACAATTCCTCCTCAGATCAAATTGGTCATTCACTCGATAGCTGTTTGTGGAACACTTTAGAGTGTGAATGAGCTGCTTCATTCGCCTACAAATACACAGTCACTACACTTCAGAGTAACATCCTGCTTCGAGACATAAATTGAGACAAAAAACAAAGTCGAGATTTTGCCTTTGAGACGTTTCAACAACTTGATAATCTACTATATTAATTGAAGGGATGAATATTAGTACAATTTAGTTTTTTTAGTCTCAAAAGTTGTTGCTTCCAACGCAATAAATGTTGTTAAATCACGAATAGATCAAGAGAATTCAACCGCTTCTCATAAGTAAATCAGTTTTGATGCAATTACGATGATTAAGCTATGATGAGTTTAATACGAACTTTACCCTTGATGTCTGTGGTGCTTCCAAACAGCTGAGTAACCTGATAAAATCACTCACTTTATAGGCTCATTTGGACAAGGTTCTGTGGGCTAGAACAACCTGAGTCAATGTCTTCAAGAGAGGAGGTGGCAGAATTGATAGGTAAGGAAACAAAATGAGATTGACACATATGGGCATTGAGTGTGAAGATCATCAGATTTGGCTTTGACGCCTCCTGTGTGATATAGTTGCCCACGTTCACTCTCTGGGACATGTGAAGAGTGATGGCTTGAAAAAGGGCTGCCATTATCCATGGAAAGATGTCCAAGTTGAGGGAGGGGAGGACAGGAGAAAATATGCGGAAGATATGACATATTTAAGATTTACTTTTCTGTATCTTTCCGACTTCCCTTAAAATCTCAAATCAAGTCCATCTAATTCTGGCTGGCAAAAGTCACGGCACATTTTGGGGGTATTTAGCAATGGATATGGTCCACATTTGTAAAGCTGCCACCTCATAATTGGGGTGGAATTTTGTTCGGGAGTAAATTTGTGCTACCAGTGCCATTACAACAGATACCGCCAAAGTTGGTAACTTTACCAAGCACTGAAAATGTAATGATAATAATCCTTGCCTTTGATTTAGCGCCTTATCACGTCTTCTAGACGTCTCAAAGCGCTTCACAGAATATACTGTAAAGTGAATCGACTATGTATTTGTGGGCGAAACGCGGCAGCCAATTGCGTACAGGAATTCTATAAGGAAGGTTCTGTAAGGAGGTCTTAACCTCCTTCGCTGGTTAATTCTGCAGCTTTTGACAGTACTTCTGAGGCAGTCGCTATTGAATTATAAGTTTGTTAATATTTTATCGGACTGCACGCCTTTCTTATTCAATCTACAAATTAGATATTCGCCCGACTTTAGGTCTTGTTATTCTATCCAGTGAAGGCGGTAATTTCACTGCCCAAAGGATGGACATTTCATATTTGTAAAATCAAAAATCAAAACCTGATCATTTACATGTGAAATGGACCGCAGCAGGTATACACTGTACCAGAATTAATTCAGAGACACGATTAAGCCTCGACCAGCAGGTAGGTGTGCATGGAATGAATAAAATCTCAACAGTATAGTCAGTTCCAGGTGTGCTTTCACTCTGACCATCATAACTCACTTGTGCCTGTGGTGCTTGTGAATTATGAATCTTTCACGCTCATAAAAGAAGTGTCGTAACTCACCATCATCAGTGAGATTGTCTCTATTTAATTGCACACAAATCATCCCTCATGAGAAAATAAGACGATAGCGGGCAGGGGCAAAGCGAAATGTAGGTTTATGGGATCCACGGAAAATTTTGTTGAGTTTTCAGCGCAGGGTTTACGCTGGTGAATATAATGGGTCATTATCAGCCCTGCACAACTTGTTCTATTTAGCAATAGTATAAAGTCTTAAGACGGGATACTAAAGGCTAAATATAGCCCACTTTATTCCTTAATGCTGGCAAAATCAGTCAAATGTTTGTGCCCACATTTTTAATTAATGATTCATTGTTATTCAGTGGATTATATTGTCGAAAGACATGCAGGAACAGGGTGAGGTCTTTCCACCCACTGAGTCTGTTTGATTATTAATAATAATTAATAAACTTATTAAAATGTTATTACAATACAAATTAATGATTTCTAATAATAATCCTTGCATTTTATAAAAACATTAGCGCATCATCCAAATGCCTCAAAGCATTTGCTGGTTTATTAGATAATAGCAGATCCTTTGATCTCATTTCTGGCTTTGTTCTCATGTTGTTACTATTCTGTTTCTATGGAAGTAGTTGCTATTGTTCCCTTTCCTTTGATGAAACGCTATTTCAAATGCAAGGATTATTATTATTATTATCATCATATTCAGAAAACCGGATGGATCCATAACAAATGATTTCCTTCTGCACTTTTCCTCCTCTTTTCCCCTGAGGTGCCCATTCATAGTGGGAGAAATTCTTGACTGGCATCACCAGTCCCACTGGCTCAGCCGTTGGCTAGAACGCCACTTGATACAACTATGGAGACCGCTTTTCTCTTAAAACAGCGTGAGATCGAGAGGTAGAGTCCAAGCCTTTGGCTGCTCTACCACCATCGAATGAAGTGAGCAAAGCTTGAGCGAGCTGCAACATTGAATGTCGGCCTATCCTGAGAGTCTGCCTAATTATTATTATAATTACAATAACTGGCTGCCTCGTTTCGCTCACAAAATATACAGTTAATTACGGTATACACTGTGAAGTGCTTCGAGATGTCTCGAAGATGTGACGAGGCGTTATATCAAATGTAAGGATTATTATTATTATTATTATAATAGTCAGACTATTTGTGAAGTGCTTTGAGTTGTTCTCCTGACTTGACAGGTGCTGTGTCAAATTATTATTAATCAGCGTTATTATTATTTAATCGTGGAGAAGGTGAGGGGGTGGTGGGGGGGGGGGGGGGAGTGAAAGAAACCATATAACAGCGCAGCTCCAAACCATCCACACACGTACATCTCCCAGCAAGGTTTCACTGGATAATAATTTGGGAATGATGAGACTTACCGGTACTCTGGGTGATTTTCCTCTGCCCAGCCCAGGGCACTAAGGCAAATTGTTAACAGCTGTATTGATGCCAGGAGGTGATCAGCTAACAGCATGGAACAGAGATCAAACTTGAGCCCTGAGTTCGGGTTCTGTGTGGTTCAATTTCACTCCAGGCAATGCCTTTACCAACAGTTCAAAATCAATTATTTACTGTACATCCTGTCAATGCGAGCACAAAAATCTAACCTCAGCTCATTGGTATAGTTTGCTCCCTGAGTACGAGCCCTGAAAATTCTTGTGTTCTAGAATGGAGTTAATATGAAAGGCAAAACTTGTGTTCAGAAAAGAAATATTTTGGGCCTTATCTTTGGAAATCTCAGACTTTCTATCATATCCAACGTAAGATGTGGAGTGAGAGCGAAACAATGCAGGTAACAACTGAGAGAGATGAGACGCACTTGGCCAATTTCATGCTTCTTTTTCTCCAGTCATGGGAATGGCATTATCAACAATAATAATAATAATAATAATAATCTTTACATTTAGTACAGTGCCTTTCACATTAGAACGGGCCAAAATGCTTCACAGGATATACTGCAAAGTGAAGTAACTGTATGTTTTGTGCAGCAGCCAGTTTGAGCGCACCAATGTCTCACAAACAGCCATGAAGTGAGTGAGTGACCAGCTTTATTTTGGGGGTGGGGGGAGGGGTTGTCGGGCAGGACACCAAGTGAAAGAGACAAACTCTGTCCTCTTTTTGAGCGGCGCCGCGGGATCTTTAACGTCCGCCTGAACCGGCAGATGAGTTTAACGTCTCTTCCGAAGGACGGCACCCCTGAAAAACTGCATTGGCAGCTGCTGTGCCCCCAAACTGTCCCCTCCTGCCAGCTGGAAGGAACTACGCAGTTGGTGAGTGGCACAGTTTCAGTGGAACACAACAGAGAGCGAGAGAGAAAAAAAAGGCAGCAGAAGGTTTTAATCGAGTGTGACACATTTTCCATTCAGCAAATGCACGCTTACGCAATATTCGAGGTTATTCAACTGTCATGATAAGCAACTAAGATTTACCTTCCTAAATACCCGTAAGGTGCTTATTTTCCATCAAATCTTTATACACTTCAAAACAGTCTGCTACATTATTTGCAAGGGTTGTCAATATACTGTACGTCTAAATTAGTCCAGGAATACTTAAAAAGCATTAAAAAGCATTCTCCATTATTCCCACATTACTACTGGAAGTCTATTACCAACTAAATAACTAAAGTGAATGGAGTTCTTCCTTATACCGAGACAACAATGTAAATGGACATTTTGAAGAGCCGGTGCTGGTTCTGCAGATGCCTTTCTTTTGCTTGTACCTGGTTGAACCATTAGAGTGTTTTAGCTTCCATTAACTTGTCACTTTCCTTCGCTACAAACTTTTCAAGGGAACCTATCCGTTCTGACAGAACCATTGCCTGCCACAAGAAGTAACGGTTTCGGTACAAATGAGCAGGAATACCCTGAAAGCTGATGAATCAACCAGTGATCAAGACTGTCAAGATTTGTCTTTAATTATCCGAACAAATCAGAGATGAAGACTATATTTTTTGTGGAATTGTTTGTTGTTGTCAAAATTTATAAAAAGTCCTGACATTTGCTGCGGGAACTATTTGCCATTTCCCCCCAAAAATCCGATGAGTGCGTTAAAACTGAGGGGATTGCATTTTGATCACAGTGTCCGATTGTATTTTCATGAATGGCCCAAACAAATCCGACAGAACAAATTTTGCAAGCTATATAAAGTGCTCCCAGACTCAATCCTTTCAGCTTCCTATCAGTTCCTGCGTAAGAATAAATATCCCTCAGAATTTCTTCAGTGGGGTTCACTCAACAGCTAGCATTTAAATGCACAACCAGCCTTGAAGGTGCATTTGGAATTTGCTCTGTGACAGATAAGCTTCAATTCGTGCTAAATTGTTTCAAAATTCAACCCACGGCTTCTACTTTTTAGGGGGTCAAATCGGACAAAATCCTATGCTTTGTGGTCTTGTGCGTCCCCATTAGAATAGTTTTAAGAAACACAGATCTTTCTGTCGAACAATCTTCTTTTTCTCCCCTTTTCTTCTCCCTAAGTAGTTCAGCCAAGCTCATCAATTACTCCTAACAGTTTAAATAGCTGGCAGTGTTTACACAACATACTTTCCGGGTTATGCAGCCTGATACCGCAGCTCATTAAAAGCTTCTACATTTATTTGCTGTGTGATACAGTCCTTAACTCTGGCACAACATATAAAAAAGGGGCCAATTTTACTTTTCCCTGTGGTGTTAATTGGTTGAGCACGCTGACTGCCTCTTCATTAATTATGTCAATGCATATGAAACCTCCATTATCCTACTGGTACATTAGCAAGGCTTCAAAATGTAGCTGACACCGTGCCAGCAGACTGCTGGGGATGTGAAATGTATAGTGAAGGTTATCAGTGGCCTGAATATTATTTATACTGAGCACCTTTGGCAGATGCCACCACCAATTTCCCTCCCCGACTGGTGAAAGCTGCCAGTTCTCCAGAGGTAAATAAGATCAACCTGACTGCCTGAAGTAGATAAATCCTCATATAAGAAGCAGATAATGGATCTGGAAACACTATAACTTCACGGGACAAATAAAGGATGAAAGGGTAACCTCTAACCTGAAACAAAAATGGAGAAGATCCAAAGCTCCTTTCAGACAATCTACTGATACTCATCACCACAACGACTCCTAACAAATCATTCCCCACTAGTAGTGCAGTCACCTCTGCCCTTTCCCTACCTGCCTTTACAAAGCCCCTTGATGTAGACCACACTCTTATTCAAGAGAGTGCTTGAACGGACTGCTCTGTGACTCAAGGGTTAGTTGCCCCTCAAGTCTAAGTCGCCACAACTAAGCACAAAGCGATGACTGATTAGAACACCTTCTTGCCTTCTTCCAAGATGTCAATTTTTAAATTCTTATTCTTATTGAGAAACTTGGGCCAAGGGCTGAGGAGGGGGTGGCGGCAGGATCCATGGCACGATAAACCGAGAACGGGAGTTAAAAGGATCGGCAAGTTTGGGGTTAAAAAACCTGCAGATTACAAGAAGAAGAGACAGCGAAGAGTTAAGTGCAGTATCTGCAAATTCTTGAATCTCAGCCACATTGTCTTTGAACACAGTTCCTTTTTCTAACCTTAAAAAAAAGTTACATTTTTAATGGCCAGCTCATCAGAAACCATTAACTCCGTACGGATCATTTTATAGTCCATCCCCATTCCCGTCATCGTAAGAACGAGTCAGTGTCATCTCAGAGTTTTTTTTCTCTCTCTCTCTCTCCCTAATAAGAATATTGAAATCGGAAGAAGAAAAAAATAAAAGATGGAAATCAGAGCATTATAAAAAAAAACACTGCCTTTTTTTTTCTGCGGGAAAATGTTCAAAGGCTCAGAAAAGCTTTGGTGGCGTTTTTCATGCTAATCATTTCATGTGATAAGATTTCTAAAATAAATTAGGACTTCGTTAGAGCAGTTGAACTCCAGAGCAATCAGACTACATCCACTTATGGAGGAGGCTTTGGTGTTCTGACCGACTGATGAATCAATGCAGCTGGTGCCTCCTTTGTTGCTCACTCTTTCTTGGTCAAAGGACAACTGGGCAGTCAGGACAACTAACCCTTCCGCAGGGACCACCACTGACACTTCACTATTCGGCTAACAAGAGGTGTACTTCTGAGGGCTGGAAATGAACCTGCCGCTGTCTTCTTCCCTCGAGACAAAGCACTGCACCAGGGCTAAGTGCTTCGTTTAGCAATCCGGCCAAACATTCGGGAAACTTCTCCAATAAAGATAATCAAGTGTGAATGGCATCTTCAAACACCGGGATTCGATTCGAGTCTCTCTGGTTGGACGCTATCGCTGTACAGAGACAGCTATCCTGCCACCGTTTAGTGCGTCACAGCTACTAGATTTCAGCCAAGATAAAAAAAAATTAAAAAAAACAATATTTGGATTTGATATCGCAACTGTCAGGTCAGGTGGACATCTTGAAGCGCTTCATAGGCGTCATTGTAAAATGTAGTGACTGTGTATTTTGCAGGCGAATGCGGCAACCAATTTGCGCATAGCAATCCCACAAACAGCCATGAAGTGCAAATCTAATTTTATCTGAGGGACTGTTGGCCAGGACATTGGGAGAAATTCCTTTCTCCTTTCAAAAAGTGTCATGGGATCTTTAACATCCATCTGAACAGGCAGATAGGACCTTAGTTTAATGTCTCATCTGAAGGATTGAAGGCACGGTCGAAGAGGAAGGAGGCAAGGCAAGGGGCAAAGGAAGGAGCGAGGTGGAGGGGCTCCAGGATGGAGTTCCGGAAGGTGGGAGCAGAAAGGTTGAAGGCTTGACAGCCGATGGTGGAGTGGACAGGGCAGGGGGGCATGGAGCAGGCCAGTACCCGCCGGGCGGAGAGAGGGGACAGGTTGGTAGAGTTTTAGTAGGTTCCAGAGGTTGGGAGGAACAAGACCATGGAGGGATTTAAAGGTGTTGAAGAGGATCTTGAACTCAATTCTCTGCGGGATATTAGGTGGGATAGTCTATATAGTGCAATGAACTATCTTTGATAAAAGAGTCCCACCACACAGAGGAATATTCTTATAGCACGAATACCCACTCTTCTGTATGTTTATTGCACAATTTTGGTTTGGTGGTGTAGAAACTAATAGGTTTCAACCACATATTTATTGCACATTGTGCACTGAGGAATTGCTTTGCGTTTGAAGGGAAACTTCACAAGATTTGTGATGAACCATCATTTCAGGATATTGAGGTGAGCATCAACAGGATTGGGGAATAAAACACTTTTCTACTTCGTACCCAGTGACAGCATCAAGGACTCTGAAGTGAGTGCAGAATGAGTTAGCTCTCTCACATAGTTCTAGCACACTGACCACAAAATATACTTGAACCCTAAATTCACAAATTGGCTTCCTCCATTCCAGCAGCAATATGCGTTAGCTGCAATAATAATAATAATATTAACCATTTATATCACTATTCGATTTTTCCCCTTCAGAGTGAGAATCCTGAAATAGCATTAATTATTTTAAACTCATATCCTCTGCAAACTGAAGCGAGTTTCCGAAAAGCAGTCCCCAATTCATTGCCAAGCTTGCCATTTCGGATAAGCATTTGAGACGCTAATCCTTCAGCCACTACACTCTTAACTCTGGAGCTTCCTGTCTCAATCCCTTTGCCTCACCCCCTCTTTACCTACCTTTAAATCCCACCTGGTTACTCCCCACCTCGGTGTCCAACCTCACCACTAGGCATTGCTCAAACACGCTATCTTGTGTAAAGAGCGCTCTATAATGCAAACTGTTTTTGTTCGTTGTTGAAGGACTGAAATCCACCAGTGTTCATTCCCTTCCTCGATCAATCAAAATTATTATTTAGGCCTCGGTATTCCCTAAAATATGTTGATAAATAAAAGAGCAGAACTGTTACTTCGAGGACCGCCGTCAGTTAAGCAATTTTGCTTGTCATTCAGAAGACGTTTGTATTAAAAAAAATGATAAAAATGCTAATTTGGCAGTTTTTAATCTATGCGTGAAGGTGACGGAGAATAAAAACCTTGCAGGGAAAATAATAAAATGCTTCCACCAATTTGTTCGAGTTCACTGGTAAGACCCACTGCAGGTTGCTCTTTTCTGTGTTTTTAATAAAGATTGTTTCACTGCCTGAGCTGGAGAGGATACGATTTCAAGGCACCATAAATTACCAAGAGGCTAGAGAATCAAATCTTTGAAAGATACAGGAAAAAAGAGCAATGGTAATAATAATAATCCACAGTATATACAAGCAAAATACATTGGCTTTTAGTTGAGATTGCATCGAGATGAATGTTTTCAGTCTGGCATGGCTTAAGTGACCATAATACAATATTGTTTGATGGTGCAATATATATTTAAATGGGCAGACATGTAAAAAAGGTAATGAAGGGGCTATAAAACAAAATAAATTACAATCGCCTTGCTGATCAGGTAGAAAATGCCACGGAGATTGATAAGGTTATTCGAATCTCTGCTATCAGCTTTTCTTAGCTGTATACATACACACATCTGCATGGCATTTCCATAAACCCATGAAATCACAGGGATGAAAAATGAGATTAAGATGAGCGGCAAAGGGCTAAATTGGTTGCGAAAGGCCATCAAACCATGTGAACAGTCAACGAACTAGCACAATAGAAGAAAGCAATGAAGTAGTGCTCTGAGTGAAGAGGGTTGTTCAACACGTACTAGATTGCACTTGGGTTTATATCTGCCAGGAGCATTATTTAATAAAGTGTATAAAATTTCAATTTCTGAAGCCATTTCCTCTCCTCACTCTCTGTCCTTTTAACTATTCGTCATTTAGTGCTTCCTGTTATCGCTGCATTTTGTCCACTTAACCTTTTATTTGGCCCCAAATCCAACCAAGTTGCGTTTCAGTTAATGGCCTCCGTGCCAAATACCGTCATGTTATATTATTTCTCGATTATTTCAGCGTGGCAGAAACAAAAATAAATAATCTCACAGTTGTCTCTGATGCATTCCAAAAGTACAATAACAGCAGAACGGGAGACAACTTGCAAGAACGTATGAATATTCGTTGACTCATTTACAAAATTGAACACATTTAGCAATAGATCAATAGATATTTGTATCTGTACATTACCACATTACCACTTAGATCTTTGATGTTAAATCAACCAATTTTTCAGAAGTCTTAAATTTTAAAAATCGCACATTGCTTAATCTCACGACACACAAACCCAAACATTCTACACATTAGCACTATCAACAACCATTTGTATATCACGCCCATCACTTATAAGAATACCCCAAAGCACTTAAGCTCTATCACTCATAAGGTCTACCCTCTTCAGGACATGCATGGCAAAAATAGCTGCTTATCTGCTTGAGAACTGTGTAAGTATTCAAGCAGAGTGGTGTTCAAAATTAGAAGGCTGTTGAATCAAGGGGCATGCATTTTAATTGAAGCTTGTCAAATTACACTGTACTGAAAAATACCCTGAAAGTCAGCTTGTTGCTCGTGTAATCATGCTTCCCTAGAAACTCCATAATTGCTTAACAGTCCTGGCTTGGTATCTGAGCTGGCGGTGGGAGCCAAGAGGGGTGAGGAGACGAAAAACGACCTAAGGCACAGCCAAAGACGTAGGTCTTGAAAGAGTTGAGGGAGGGAGCAATTCAGAGACATTATTGCCAGTAACCTTTAGAGAAGAAGACAGTACAGGCAGTGAGTCAAGCTTGCACCTTACAAAGAGGAAGGGGAAATATATGGAGTGTGGAGATGGGCTCTTCTCACAAACCTTTTTTGGCAGCGTTATCCAGAGCAGAACAACAACAACATCAACAGCAACAAATAGCATTTACATTGTGCCTTTCATGTTGGGAGGACGCACCGAGTCGTTGAGAGCTGGCAAAGATTTGATAGCAGATCCATTGCCCACCCACGAATGACTGGCGAAAAGCATGCCGAGTAGCGAGACTGAGAGGGGAGAAATTCAAAATGACGCAAAACCAGGGCTCCGTGGTGGAAACCCAAATGGTTTTGTTAAACACGGGCACGACTGGTAAAAATGAACGGGACGCTTAATTGCTGCTCAAAGGAGACCTCCTCCAATGCAATTAATTCTAGGAGGCGATCATACAGAGGTAGCTGCTCAGTTTACACTTAACAAGACGTCTTTATCAAACCGAACATACACACTGATGGGATTGGTGTACTCCCTTGAAGGAAGATAAGTGTTTTCATTACAGTGCTTCCTGATACTGGCACGGAACTCACCCCAGTAGGGCACTTATCACGCGGGCTATGAGGGGCACACTTGCACTTATTTACATCTCTGATGTGCAGTTGCCAAGTTCCATCTAGCGAGCAGCCCTTGCTCGATTCACTCTTGAGTGAACCTGCCGTCCAAAAAAAAAATGGGTAAAAGGTATGAATGTTCCAGTGGGGGTATAATCTACAAGATAGATATCAGGCTGATGTCTCGTTACAGTTTTCTAATGTTGCTAAGAAATAAGCCTGACCTCAGGCAGATCGCAACCAGCAATATATTAGAATGGCCTATTTGACACCCCCTCCCATTTAGGTGAAATATTAATAATATACAAGTAGCTAGTGGCTCACTGCTCACAGCCTGTGCTTAAATTTTCCCTGTCTGGCACATATCCCATCCTTAACACATATTAATGCATCATGCACCTCATATGCACAGAAATAATCAACTCTGCAAAAACACACTGGCTGCCATTGCTCTCTCTTTAGGGAGAGAAATAACTCAACCTTTTTTTTTGAAGGCAGAATATGACCGAGCCGTGAGCTTTTGATAAATATACAAGAACAAAGATTTGTTACTGTAATCCGCACGTCTGTTTGCTGACTGACAGGACCTAGTGAATACTGCAAAAGTTGGTGTCACGCCTGGTGAAAAATTATCTAATAATATACTGCATTTCATCGGCATTTTTCTACTTTTACTATTCCACACATTGGGAATTTCAAGTAGTTTTATACTCGGATATTGAGGTGAAAATCCCATATGAACTGTATGAATGCTTTACTGCTGATCGCTTCAATATTGGAATGAAAAAGCATCATATGTACTTTGATAAAACAACATTCAAGGGGGCTACCTTCAGACTTAGCGCAGCGAAGTCCTCTTAATGAGACATTTAAGCCTTTTAAGGAAACCTTTGCGGATTTCCACTAATAACTTGTCACATTGCATTAATACACACAGAACAGATGCTTCTCCATGTAATTTCATCCAAAAGCATCCGAATCTCATGACTGCACAGGAAAGGCAGAGGAACCCAGTGCTTTACTGGAGAGGTTTTCCACTGTTGCAAGATGCATTTTTGCAGCTCTCACTGGGCACCTGCTGCCAGGGCACAGCTTTTGTCTTGAAGCGATGAATTTTGTTTTGCCATGTTTTACCGAGCACGAGGGAAAATGGGAATTCACTAAAGAAAATAATGGGGATTGCGCAAATATGATCAGATGAAAGGAATAAAGGCTTTACTCCATTCAAACCAAAATAATGTGAAGGAATGGAAGTAAATAGCTTATCCTTGCTGCATTAATCTACCTGTGTTCTCCCACAACACTATACATTTTAATAGGAATTTGCATTCCTAATTTCCTGACCCATATCTCTTCAATCGCTAAAAATAATTTTGCACTTCAAAAAATTTAATTTCTCCCTAATAAAATAAACATACTTCTTAGTGCGTATCGTACCCAAATATAAATGAGATCAAGGATTCATTTGTTTTACTCGGTTTTAAAATCCCAGCTGTATTTTGCCATGAATGTGAACCTGATACTCTATATTAACAACAAACCGGCATATTATATTTGGAAATTGTAGATTAAAATGCAATTCAATCAAAGAACTCATTTTTTTCATATAGTTCTATCCAATTCCTTTTTACTTTTTCCAGCCTACAAATCATAATTGTGAAATACATAGAGAAATACCACTTGGATTTGAATTTACAGCATTCTTAAATATAGTCTTAACCTTCAGGCATGTTTCCGTAGATTCTTTTAAGAACTTCAGAAAGCCGGCCTCAAAGATGAGGTTAAATTCAACAATTTGCCCCAATTCTGAAATGCTGTAAAAATAAAAGTGAATCCAGAAGCAGGTGGAATTTGTCCACAAATATCTCTTCCACGAGGGTAGATATACACACAACATGTCTGTGAGTTCCTTTTGTCCAGTGGCCTCAGAACTGGTGAAACTGATTACGAGTTGGGCTGGTACTTTAATCTCCAGATGCCAACTCAATCTATGATGAAGCCACGAGTTGGCCAGCTTTGACATCAAGAGGGGTCTGATCTGAATTAGGCCGAATCTATTAAACAACATGGAACCAAGAGTTTAACCCACTGAAACAAAGTGCAGTTTTTATTTCAAAGTCAAAGTGATTTCACTGGGCTCAAACAATAGGTATTCATAACACTTCCTGTTACTAGCAAAACCAGACCAGACGAGCAAATCCTGCTTTTTCAACCCCATTTTCACAACGGAGACCCAAGTAAATCTGGTCTCTGAAGAATCACACAATCCTAGCAATTTACATTGCAGAAGGAGGCCATTCAGCCAATTTGGTTTGTATTGAGAGTAAGCTGTACGGTTTGATCACAGAGTACATCGTAAAAGAGGTGCATTAACGGAAACGTTTTGAGGGAAGATTACCTTAACAAATAAGAAATTAAAAAGCCATTAAATATCCCTAGCTACTCTGCTATAAATCTTACTGCAAGTGTGAGTTTTACTGAACAATAATGTCATCCCCTGGCTGTGAACATTTTAACACTTCTGCAACCCTGGAGCGATAGTCTTGTTGTATTCCACCTTCATGTCTGAAAGATAGGTTAGAACTGGTAGATCCCTTGGGCGAGAGCATTCTTGTTCAGAAAATGCACTCTCGGGAGTAACCTTGCACATGTACTTACACAAAAAGGAAACAAAGGCAATGCCAACATGGAAACAAATGAACTTCAGCATCCGTTGCTATTCCACGGCTTTATTGCTTTCAGGGACAATGAACTCAAGTGCTGAATTTCAATGGTGCATATCATCCATTTAATGTTTTAAGGAAGAGATGAATTATAAACCGGTAAACCTCTTTCGTGTCGATGTGTGTGTGTGTACGTGTGTGTGTGTGTGTGTGTGTGTGTGCGCGTGAGTTAAAAAAAAAGGTTTTAATTATTCGATGCAAAAAATGTTTCCGTAGGCGATTCCATTGATAATGTTTATTATTTTAAGATACATTGCCTCGCCTTTCTCAGTTTTATTGTAAGCCATGGCTTGAATCACGCGTGCTTTTCCAGAAGAAAGACCAGATGTTGCCACAAGGTGTTGTAATACATGAAATATTTTCGCAGGCTAACAAACCCCATCTGGCTCCAAATTTCTTCTCTCTCGTATGAGCTGCTTTATTATCAGGGGACTTATTAGATAGCAGTATCATTCTGAGCACTCATACCAAGATAACCCTAATCTAGTCTTATCACTTCCAGACAAAAGCATGGGATCCAATAGCCTTTCTTGTAATCCATCACTGTCAGCAGCATTAAGGAAATTACCTGTCACAGAAATCATGGCTGAGATTCTGTGATTAAACACAAACTTAGAAAATACTCAAGGGTACAAAAATGCTCCAAAAGCAAATCTTGAAAGCTAATTTCAATTGGGATGCATCCACATTAATTTTGCAGCCATATGCACTCGAAGAAATAAGAAATAATGTAATCTAGCCAAGAGCGCAGAGAAAGCAAAGTAGTCAATTCTTACTATAATTGACATACAGTATCAACTCACATTTGAATTTCATGTTTTTTTTTAAGAACTCTCAGCAATCAAATCGCAAAACATTTGTCCTGGTTTGGCTAAACAACCTAAACTCCCTGCACATTTGATCGCCAACATTGTCTAAAAGCTTCCTAAAACATGCTGTCGCACGCACATATTTTACGCCTATCTCATTAAACTTACAAGTCGAAATATGGATTTGTCTTCCAGCTGCTGTGCTATGAATGTGTCACAACAGAAAAATGGTTCTGCCAGTTACACTACGAGGCACAACCCAATGTAATCAGCGAGGGGATCCAACGAAGGAATCAATGTTGCTCCGTACACTCATGGATTCAGGCTTTCCTGCAACATGCCATTGTGGTGCTCTTGCCTTTGTGTGTGAAGTCACTGGGGACAAAGCCTCCTCGTGAGGAGAAGCTATTCCAATAGCCTCTCACGTAACTCACGGGCCAACATTGCTCAGAATGGCCAGGTGTCTGGGGAGAGGCGAGAACACACTAAAACTATCACAGCACATAATTCAGCCTCCGCAGGTTAAAAAAAAAAGCTAAGACTTCCTCAGTCAAATCCTTAGCGGAAAACAGACCGGCTCGTGGGAACCAGGGTTCCCAAAGCGCTGCCGTTTGCACCTAATTGAAGGCAATTTTCTCCATGGGGGGGGGGTTTGGAGGGTGGGGGGAGGGGCTAAAGAGTGATGATCTATATCCTACGGTTGAGTTGATGGTAGATTAAAGCAAGACTAGTCCACTGCCATCTTTTACACGAGCAATTCCTAACTGACTGTGTGTGGTGCAACGGGCAGATGATACCTGAAACTGAGGAGTTGAAGTGGCGAAGTGATGGGACAATAAATTAGTGAAGAAAAATCAAAGGAATGAGAAACCCTGGGGCTGACTCCCAGTCTTGAAACAACCGCTGAACCATAAAACTGCTCAGTCTCCCTCAGTTCAGTTTCTGCAGCCCGACTGAAACCAATGGGCAGAGAGAGCAGGAGTTTGTGCAGTGGAGGTCGGAAACATTATAGGTGACAACGCATTCCCATTATTCTTTTCAAGTATGTGACAGATCCACAACTCATAAAAGCTGCAAGTACAAGTTATTTGCTTTTTCCAATTTTCCTCTCTCCTTTCTTGAAGGTGTTCGGCTCTTTCTAGGCTACCATTTCACCGGTACCTGTCAGTATATCATTGAAGGAGCCAGTCTTTATGAGCGTCAGAAAGCAATTTGACTATTGCTCTCTTCTTCTGGGGATAAAAAAGCTTTCTGCATTTCACAGTCACCAGCCGCTTTGTATTGCTGTGAAATATCGATTTTAAGGACAAAAAAGGTACCGCACACATCTACAGAATAAAACAACTGGAAGATAAGACTTCAGTGTGTAGCATTGCAAACAATGGCATACATATAGGAAAATGCTAATAAGCAGCTAACTTGATAAGCCATTGAAAACACTTGCTGCTTTTTTTTCTACTCTTTTGAACGTTCTACTCCATGGCCATTCAAGTCAGTCATTACACTATATATTTTATTCATGTCACCACCGCACCATTTCTAAACACCATAAATAACAGGCTGCCAGGAGGGGTGTTTAAGGCTGGTCCCCTGGAATTATGTTTAAAATAATAATAATATTCCTTGCATTTGTTACAGCGCCTTATTACATCTTCGAGACACCTGAAATTGACCGTACATTTTGTGGGCGAAATACGGCAGCCAATTGGGCACAGCAGTGTCCCACAAACAGTCATGAATTGAGTGACCAAATTATTATCACATGTATACATAGTTTGAAGGGATTATAGAACCAGTCCTGGACTAATATTGAGGCTCAAGCTTGAGCTGGTATAGTTTTCAATGTTGTCGTCGGATCTTCTTGACTGCGACCTTGAAACTAACTTCACAGTATCCATCATCGTGTTACTCTGCCATCCCCAGCAAACTTCTGACGTCTGCATTTTGGGATGGCTGCCATTGCCTTGACTTCAAACTCTCTGACAAAAAAAATGTGACTCTTCTTTTTCCAATAAAAAAATCAATTCAACGACATCGCACATTTTCTGTTTTATTTTATTTCACTTCAAAAATTCCTCTCTTTTTTTTTGAGATAGAAATTTTTAGTGAGATACTAGTTGTTGAGTAAAACGTCATTTGCTTCAGACAAACAGCCAGAGTCAAGAGTTAATCTCAAAACTTTACTGAGAGTCTCACAAGGCAAATAATAATAATAATAATAATAATAATCCTTGCATTTGATATAGCGCTTTTCACGTCGGGAGGACGTCCCAAAGCGCTTCACAGAATATACTGTAAAGTGAATTGACTGTATATTTTGTGGGCGAACGCGGCAGCCAATTGTGCACAGCAATGTCCCACAAACAGTCGTAGATTGAAAATGACCAATTTATTATTGTTTTGGGGTTTTTTTGGAGGGATTATTATGAGGCGTGTGGAGTAAGGAAACTTGCCCAAGGTTTCGCCCTGCCTGGAATTGAACCCAGGTGTCTTGCTTGCAAAGCAAGTGCTCTAACCACTGAGCTACAGGACTCCACAATAAATAAATGCAAGAATTAAAGGAATGAAACACTATGCGCCTAAAATTTCTACCTCGTCTTGGCATGTGAAGTCATTTTATCTTAAAATTTAAGTCTGTGCAGGATTGCAAGTGCTCCAAGATGTTATTCTATGTGAAAGGCACTTATATAAATATAAGCCTTCTTAATTTGCCCAACTCTACCCAATTTTAAATGGTAAAACAAAATGGTTTTACCAGGTGGGTTTCAGGATTTACATTTTCTCCAAGTTTGGATTGTTTTGGAACATATTTTCAAGTTTAATGCGAAAGCTGTTGTGTACTGGATATTGATAAAACAATTACATTGAACTTGCATTTTATTGAGGGGATAAAATATTTTTTGAAGCCTTTAACTTAATCTGACATAGTTTATGGTTGTTGGATCGGGGGAAGAAAATAAGGCATGATTACAGGAACGCTTTTACTAAATATCGAGCAAGCTGCATTATTCTGACGTCCCTGATTTATACCATACAATTGTTGTGTTGAAAGCATCTCCATCCTAAAGTAAATGCTACAAGATAACTTTGAGCAGTAAAGATGAAAAATAAGATGATTGCGCTCTCGACCATGCTTCTGCTGAAAAAGCAAATGCATTCGGATTGACCAGATCTTGCAGACAGTTTAAGGCGTTTAAGTGGTCATTTGGCTTCTCCCTTAGCACAATGAAATCAAAGATCTGCAAAGGACTGTTCAGAAGAAGTACTGTGTTACTGTATATAATTATTTAACATCAAGCAAAAATGTAGTTAGCATGAAGCAATTTTACAGATGGAAAGTGGTCAGAGAGAACTCTGTCCATGGCCCTGAAATCTACCAAATCCTCAATCGCAATGCTGCACACACCGTGTTTCGGGCAGAGGGTGACTTTTCACTCAGTGGTTCTGTATTCTATCTGAGATCTCAGAAAGCAGCAGTAATAGTTTTATAAAGCAAGACTCCTGGATTCTATCCTCCAGAAATAACAACATATAACATATAGAACAACATATAGAAATTCTTCTTCTTGTACTTTTACAAGGAGCTGAATGCTTTCCATCTCAAAATTCACACGTGGAATTGAAATGAAATTCAAATTTGTCACGAATAAAAACTAAAAATCAGTGTATTTAAGAAGAAACGGGGAATAGAGGAGTAGGAGAGAGAGAGGGGAATAGGAGAGAGAAGTGAAGGCTCGTGTGGAGTACAAGCACCGACATGGACTAATTGGGCCAAAAGGCCAGTTTCCACACACATCATGTAAGCATCAAGTAAAACTCTTGTGGATGTAACTTGAAATAATGATGGGGGAGTTGGCATCACTTACGTTCTCATGGACTGAAACAATGAGAGTGAGGGCACATGAGCAACTCATCCTGCCAGAGGCAAGGTGCACTTTTACTGGCCTCTCACTCTCTATTGTTTATTGATAGATGCGCACATACTGATATAAGTATGGGTACCTGCAACATCTAGCTAATATCTTGAACCAGGCTCTGGAACCGAACAGCAGCAGAAGTCTACATTCCCAGGTGAAATCCCTGGCAGCTGCTCTTGTACATAATCAGTAGGAAGCACAAATGCTGTGAGGAAGCAATCTCTGCGTCTTTCATTTTCGTAACTCCAGCTTTACATCACATCGACATATTTACGGTCAAAACCCTGTTACATCAAGCTCGGAGAGATTTCCTTTTCAAGCTATAACGAACCATCGCTCCCGACCAGGTAAAAGTTGTATTTCGAGAAGTTTTATAGAGTCTTTTTTTCTCTCTCGCTAATTTTCCACGATGAGTTTTGCTCCCTCTTATGTTTTTCCTTCAGGCACTTTTGATTGATTTTTCCTTCCACTAAGGTCCAGGACACCCGTCACCCTCTCGCTTTCCCTTGTGGCCATTATTCATGTACGAGTCTTGACAGAAAACGTCAGCGAGCTATTCAACCATGGGCTACATCGCAGCCAAGACTGATCCAGTCTTCATCAGTATCTGCATACAGACACTTCCAGCTGGGATCATCGGAATGCAATCAGGCTGATTTCATCTCTCTAACCAGGCCACTAAGGCTAGACATAGTGCCCCAATGTCACTCTATTTGAGATCATCTCATTCAACACAACGATGTTCCCAGTAGAACCAGAATTGAACCTGGAACCTGTCTAGTTTCTTGGGACTTTCCTGATAAAGCTCAGCTACTAACTGAAAACTTGAGCCAAAGGGAGACTTATTGTTAAAAGCTTCTGAAGCAATGATGGAATGGGATTGGTGAACAAGTTCTTCTGAAAGTGTTGCTTTCTTCATCAAATAAGCCTTGATGAATAATCTTCAGAAGGATGTTTCAGAGCACTCTGAATTATTATTGCACACAGCAATGACCCACAAACAGTCATTCAGTGAATGACCAATTTTATCTCGGAAGATTGTTAATACACATCGCATATGAAAATCCCTGCATGTGTTGGCCCTGACACCAGAAGAAACTCCTTCTCTTTTCAAATAATGCCGTGGGATCTTTAACGTCCACTTGAAAAGATAATCTGGACTTCAGTTTAACATCTCATCTAAAGGACGGCTTCTCCAACAATGTTCTTGGAATGTCAGCCCAGACTATGTGGGTTTGAAACTGCACAACCTTCTGACTCAGAAGTAAAATTTACTACCGACTGAGTCGGTCTAACACCTGTCATGAATCCTGTGCTGATAGCATTGGTATAAAATAAAGATAAATCCTGGAGACCTTTTTTGTAAGAATAACTTAATATTGTATTGAGAGTTGTATATTAAAATGTGCCTTGGGATGCATTATTTACACAAATTATTAAAATGTGAACAGTTTTTTCAAAAGATTCTTCTGTTAAACTACATTACATTGCATTTTACAGCGAGTCACAACATTCTGTAAATAATTTAGAATTCCATTTATATTTTACTAGAGATTAAAGAGCAATGAAGAAGAATAACTTGAGTCAACTATTTGTGTCTTTTAATTTCAACATGACAAGTTCATTAATAACAAGAGGAAGGTAGCAATGGTTTGCGACACTTACTGGTGTGTATAAATTGAACACATAGAGATGTTTTTCTTTAAAGAAAAGTCCGACAATTGAAAAAACTCTGACAAAATGAAAGCCTTTTCTAATGTAACCAACGAGAATCATGTTTAACACCACTCGTATCCTATTGAATTTGGTCATTATGTCCACTGTATTATGTCCATCTCCTGCACAATTAGCGATTGTTATTAGACCAATGCATACTTGGTATTTAGATTATTATTACTTCTGATGCAATGCAAGGAGGACCTTTGACGTTTCTCACCAAACACTTTTGGTAATGATACCCTACGAAAGAAGCATTCCCTTCTCCTCATTACAAAAATCTAATCATTGTCAGGGTAGTAGACACACAGACGAAAGCTCAGACTGATTGATGCAAGGAAAGGGCTGGCTTCCATTGTCATGTGCGACAGATTTATCCTTTGAGATCCTTTTAATCCATTTTAGCACCTAACCTATAGTTTGCCAAAAAATATAAATTTACAGGAGCGAACAACAACATACCATTTAAAAGGATTTATAGACATTTTAACTAAATTAGTAACCACAAATAACTGCTATAATTTAAACATTGCTGGCCACTTTTTGTAGATGTCATTGACTTCCAAAGCGGTACCCTACCAAGGAAACACTATTTTGGATTCCAGAGGTCACCTAGAATGCGAGTACTTTTTAACCACTGATTATGTTGCTAACTGTTGAATCACAAAACACTGCAGGGAAAAGAAGAACAAATCTAGAGAGGAAAAAAAAGATCAAGTTGTCACGTTGAAATTAAAAGACACGTACAAAATAGTTGACTCAAGCTTTTTTTCTTCATTGCTCCTTAATCTTAAAATATAAGGAAGTTAAATGTAACTGAAACTCGGAATGGTTTACGTAATCTTGTGACTCGCTGTTAAAATCTTTTGATTCATATATAAAGTTTACTAAAACGAGAAGGATAGAGCACAAATGCTGGCAACACGCTGGCAAATAGTCTCTCTCAAAGTTCCCCCATCCTGTGTGCAATTGGCTGCCGCGTTTTGCCCACAAAATATACTGTCAATTCACTTTAGAGTATATTCTGTGAAGGGCTTCGAGATGTCTCGAAGACGTGATCAGGTGCTATATCAAATGCAAGGATTATTATGATAATCCTTATTAATTAATAATCCTTATTTATGATAATTATTATTATCCTTTGGAAATACTGGTTCCTTTTAACTTTCTGAACAATTTGATCTGGGATGGAAGTATTCTTAAAGAGTTAAACCTAAGTACTGTAATAAACTGCTGTTCACAACTGGGCAATGACCCAATTTAATTTTGTTAATTGAGCTACAGGTCTGGGAATAAGAGGGAGTTAAACCCCAAAAATAAAAAAATAAAAAACTTCACAAGCCAAGGAGGTTTGGAAACATGATAGGAAACATAATACTGCTTTACAGGAATCACACTCCTTTATCGCTTTAGCGTTGCAGCGCCTTGGGACGTCCTCCTGACGTGAAAGGCACTGTACAAATGCAATTTGTTGTTGTTGTTGTTGTATTCACATCCAGAATCAGATTGCTTTCAAAACCCCCAGGGAACACACCACACAAGTCATCACTTTTGCCCTCACTGTTAATTTTTTTTTAAAAAGCAAAAAACCCCACCACCACTTAAATAATATTTTCCTGCAACCCCCTAATTTAATCAATCGTTTTATCATTAGCGTGTGACGATTAAGGATATAAATCGTGAGCGTGGGGTAATGAACTAAAATAAGGGCCTGTGTTAAGCGAAAGCCAGGATGAACACGAAAAACGCTAACGGTAAATGATTCTTAATGGAATGTGCGGAATCCGAACCTTTTCCTCATTACTGGAGGGGAATGCAGATGCATTTTCAATGAGCCAGCTCGAACAAGCTGCAGGCCGGTGGCTACATTATTATTCAATAATCTTTTTTTTTTTAATTTTTCAAAGTTAATTATTGACTGTGGATGTGATTTCCAAGGAGCCTACACACTCTGCGGCCTCTTCTCGTCTTGGACTCTATTACCGCTGCAGGCTGCTGTAATTCAATGGATTTCTCCCTTTAAGATCGGTGCCCGAACTAATACAAGAGGAGAGCTTCTCAGCACTACTAAGAGCTACATTATTTGTGTTTTTTTTAATTTCGTTCTCCCGCAGTTGCAGGGCAACGCGCGGTAAAGATCTTTACTGCCAAGTATATTAAATAACTAATTTTATAGTATCAACGTCAAATGAGCATGTTTAAATACGAACCCAATTTACCTGAACTGTCACGTAATCCTAAACAATAAAAAGGGAAATATCTTCGTGCAGACTGGTACTTTGCAGTGCTCCTCTGCTCCCATGTTTTATGCTGTAAAACTGGTTGGCTGCACGCACTTTTCCAAGGGGGTAATAATCCCTTCAAATTAATCATAAATAATTTGGTCACTCAATCCACGACTGTTTGCGGTACACTGCTGTGTGCAATCGGCTGCCGTGTTTTGCCCACAAAACACACACTCAATTCACTTTAGAGTATCTTTTTGTGAAGCGCTTTGAGACGTCTCGAAGTCGTGATAAGGCGCTGTATCAAATGCAAGGATTATAAGAATTGGTATACTTCCTAGGAATACCTTAGATTTCCCTCCAACCCCCCCCCCCCCCCGGCCCTCAATCCAGTCACGACACCGAATGACAGCGTACTTGCTGAATTCTACTTGTTGTTCGATATTCTATCGAACAAAGCCGTTCGAGATAAAATAGCCTTGATGGTCAGGTCAGATTTTAACAACCGAGCCAGTTTCTCTTGCGCAAAACGCAACAGATGGTAATCTGTTCCAAGTGATGTACATCCACATTGTGCCACTCCACTTCACATGTTCTCACATCATCCACTTCAGGCAGGGGTAGAATGTTGCATTTATTGGAATATAAATTGCAAGCTCTCGCTTCTGCATTTCAGCCCTCGCCTAGTCCACTTGGGAGACTTCATACCTGCTTCATTATGGATGCATTGCATTACCAAGATCAGGTAATGGTGTGCTTATTTCTGAAGGAAGCCTGTTCCACGGAGGCATTAAAAAAAATCCAACCGCTACTGATGCAAATATGCCATTTATGAAATCAGCTTTAATTCTGATTGATTCCATACTCTACCAGCCAATTTCGCAGCGCTTAATCCTTTAACCATCGTTAACACTCTAAAACAGTCCCACGGATTTTAGATTCAATATCGTGAACAAATCTACTTCACTGGGCTTAAGGTGTTATCCGTTTCCCCAGTAAACATCATGCAAAACAAACAAAAAAATATTTACTTCCACTCTACACACCAAGCCAAGGCGGCTTTTTTTTTTAACTTTCGATTCACTCTTCCTGCTCCAATTCTCCGATGGAATGGTGCAATTGCATTACACATGCCCTGGAACTTAGCGAGCTCTCTGAATTCACTTAATAATATACCATATGGTGCTCCACAATAAACACACCATCCTGCTGCCCAATTCTTCAGCCAATTCTCACCTTACAATCAACTTGCGTGTCGTGCATATGTATGAGGGGATGCTTTGTGACACATAAGACCACCGCTGGATCGCTGTTTGAATAGATGATCAGACAAGTCTCCTTCTATTAACCTACCAGTGATGGGACTACTCGTGCCCATGTCAGTCTCAGTATGCAGGGTTCCATGGCATAACGCCACTGAATATTTTGTCATGTAATCAAGATGTGACAGACACTCAATATGTGGATTTGCATGTGATTATAAATGCTGCTTTCCCCCATCACCTTCTAGTGAACAGACACAGTGCATCAGTCAATTCGATTAGTGCTTAATCCTTGCTTAGTTCACCTTTCTATAAAAGGTATCCACTGCACTGCACAGTTTGCTCCTGCCTGTTTGGTTACAAAGAAGTGGTATCAACGGGTATATTTTAGCGTTTGTTTCCCTGCCACGAACATCTCCAAATTCAACGATAGCCTTCCAGGCAAGAATTTCAAGTTGTGCGTATCTTAGTGTCAAAGGTTAGAAGCCTTGAACATCACTTGAATATTGTTCAACAGGCTTTATTAGCAGCAACGTATCCCTATCCAACCACTTACTGGGCAAGCCTCCACGTATTTGCCGGTGATGTGTACATGTGAAAAGTCAACCTTTTAAATGAGAACAATCCCAAGCACTCAGCGTCAGTTTAGTGATCAAAAGTTCTTAAAACAATCTGTGCGTTTGTCGAGCTAGATTGCCGGCTTGCTAAACTGATTCAATTCCACACACGACCCTACTTTGAAACCAAGAAGTCAGAAAAAAAGGTGCTGGGCCTGAGAATCGATTCAGAAAAGGGAAACGACCTTTGAAACCCCAACGAGAATCTGCTGCATTGTGCCCTTCTCCTCGGCTTTGAGTGAACGATCAGTGGACTGAGTCCAGCTGCCAATTCAAATGGATCGGTGCACTTTACTGAATTAATAAACGAGTAGAACGTTCAACAGAGAAGTTCGAGCCCTTACCATCTCATCTACGCAAATCAGTACCGGGGTGGAAGTTAGCTGTGCCCTCAACAACACAGCATGTCCTAGCTAGGATATCCATTCATCTATCTACCAATGCCAGAGTCACAAAAATAGTGGTTTGGCGCACTTTCGCGCACACAATGTACAGTTAATTCACTTTACAGTACATTCTGTGAAGCGCTTTGAGACATCTTGAGGACGTGATAAGGGGCTATATCAAATGCAAGGATTATTAGATTATATTACTTTGTATGAACTATTGAAGGCTCCTTTCAGGATTAAATTGTTAACTATTACAATTATCACAGGAGAGCTTTTACCTCAGTCGGATCGCATTCTGTGCTCTACACTGAATTCATCTGAATTACAGTGTTGAAGTCATTTTGTGTCGGAATTCCTCTTTTTACTGATTTACTGGTTTATGGCTATGAGCATGTTTAATTTCCCATTTCCTCTTCGCCTTCCGTAGGTCACTCAGTTATGCGCTATTCCGAAACCATCAATAATCCCAAGTTGGTACTTTCTGCCCACACACCAGGACCGACCAGCATTACATACTGTGTTGCTTCTTCCAAGACTCTGAGATCGGACAAGTTCACCAACATTTAGTGGTGCCTTTTCATCTGGCCAGTGGAATATACTGTTGAACTGTTTCAAGGCAATTTCAGCGACAAATGGAGAGGATACTTATCGTCTTCATGAATTAATAATAATAATATTTTCTTGCATTTGATATTGCGCTTTTCACGTCTTCTCGACGTCTCAAAGCGCTTCACAGAACAGACTGTAAAGTGAATTGACCGTATATTTGTGGGCGAAACGCGGCAGCCAGTTGAGCACAACAGCGTCCCACAAACAGTCGTGGATTGAAAATGACCAATTTATTATTGTTTTGTTTTGGAGGGATTATTATTAGCCGCGTGGAGTAAGAAACTTGCCCAAGGTTTTGCCTTGCTGAGAACTGAACCCGGGTGTCTCGCTTGGAAGGCGAGTGCTCTAAGATAATAATAATGATAATAACAACATTCCTTGCATTTGATGTAGCGGCTTATCAAGTCGTCGAGATTTCTCAAAGCGCTTCACGGGATTTTACTGTAATGTGGTGTGACTGTGTGCGTTTTGTGGGTGAAAGGCATTTCATTTCAGTGCATCATTTTCTGTGTTACTTTCATTGCAACTATTTACACTGATGTAGTGCCTTTCACATTGGGGAGGATGTCTCATAAGGCTGTCGACAGTTAACTGGGTATTCAAGCTGAGGGGGGAAGCTGAGAAGGGGGGAAGGGGGAAAAGATGACTGAAAGTGCAATCGAAAAGATGAGTCTTCCATCAATCGGTTATACGAAAATTTTCCCAGAAGACTGTGACAGTATCTGTGCTGTAGCAATAATCACCAAAGGTTATATTACTGATATGATGTGTATCCTGTCGAATATTAAATTACCATTGGTACACAAAAGAAATAAAAAAACACGTACACGTAATATATACCGACTGGACTATCTGCCAACCTCTCACTCAATAAACTGGCAATGTTTCCATTATGACGATTAATTCTTTAGTGCTGACATTATCAGCCATCAACTGTGTAAAGAATCCTGGCTGTTGAAGCCTTACCCGATTGCATCACAAAGCAAAGAGGAAGAGCCAAAGCAGAATAAACCAAACACAAAATACTGCAGATGAGTCTGCAGAATAAACTGCAGAATAAACCAGTTTTGTTCCAAATCCATAGTAAAAGGGGTATTCACAGGAGAGCACAACAGACACAGGGGCAAGGCAATGATCTCTCACTAATGTTCAGCGCTCTGAAACTATCCTAAAGGCACTATAGAAATTCAAGTTGTTGATGTTGTTCGGATATTTGTTGGAATTAGCTCGGGATTTGCTCTTCCGCTCGAGCTTGTTGTCAGAACCCCCTAGTTTTGCTGTTTTGTTAATACTGTGAATCCTGTGACCTTTTGCCCACAAAATATACAGTCAATTCAGTACTTTTCAGTATATTCTGTGAAGCGCTTTGAGGCGTCTCGAAGACGTGATTAGGCTCTATATCAAATGCAAGGATTATCATCATTATTATTACTATCATCAGTTTTAACTCGATCTTTTTTGATCACCTCACTACAGCAATCCATCTGAAAGTACTTCATAAGCGATTGCTGCCAAGTGTAGTGACTGTCTTTCAAGGCAAAAAAACAGCAGCCATTTGCGTGAGCAAAGGAGCCCCACACAGACATGAGGTGAATGGCCGATTTATCTGGAGGAATGTTGGCCATTAAATCCATTAATGAGGTCTGCCGGGAACATTTGCATTTTGCTTCCTGCCCCAGTGGTCAGCCTGCATCCCTCTCTACTCCTGGTTGAATAAGGAAATTGTCCTTGGTCATTTTACATGCTTAGTTAAGTCTATGTTTGCTCTCTTGACTATTAATAATAAAGTTGCAAACATTTGCAATTGCCGTGCGTTAAAAAAAAACACAAAACAGCTTTCACCACTAGTACAGGCAGCACAGAGAGTGAAGAAAATCATGTTTAAAGTCTAAAGTCTAAACCTCCGAGAGGGAAAGAAGGCCACCATCAGAATGCTTTGTAAAATCAAGGAGAACAGATGCACAATTAACACCGGGGTCTGAATTGTGAGATCTATTAATGGGATTCTGAATAACAACCCTGAGTTATTATATATATTATAAAAGAGGATTCTTTCTTTTGTGGGATGTTGCAGTGCTTAAATTGGCTGGTGCAGTTGCCAAAAAAATACGCAGTGATTACACTCTTCAGCATATCCTGTGAAGCACTGTGAGATATCCTCCTGACATGAAAGGCGCTATATCAAATGTAAAGATTATTATTCAATATCAAGAAGTAAGATCAGAGTGACTGGATCACAATGAAGCAACTTACAACTTACTTGCAGTTAATGAAAGATATCTCCATTTACAACTTCATTTAAGAGTTAAATATTGGTCCCTGCAATTTAGATCTATCTCTTTTTTAAATTGCTCTATCTATTTCGGTTCAGCTTTGTGGCATGAGCATGCATGAGATACTGAGGCCACACTGTGAGGGAGATGAATTAACATTCATGCAAATGCAATCATTAACCTTAAGGTGATTCAGCATTAATTGTACATGTTCATTTAGCTCCTATGCACTATTGGCTCAATAACTTTTACAAGCCAATAATCCTGAAAAGGTCATCAGCGCACAAACACACACACACGCGCACACACACACACACACGCGCACACACACACGCATTGTTTGAACAAAAGAATTCAGAAAATAATGCGATGTGGACTAAAGAAAATAAAAGGCCATTACAGCTATTTATACTGTACTTTTTATAACAGTATGTATCCAAATGGTAAAATATTTATATGATGGACCAATCATTAGTTCAGACTTATTTCGGTAACAATTCCCTTCGGCATTTTACACAGCACTTTGGGTTGTTTGCAACTATAAAGGGCTGACATTGCCAAAGCAGAGATAGCGTGAGGCCGAACAGAATTGTTATTACCCATTTTTAACTTCTATGATGTGTTGAGGGTATGACTCGCAAAACATGGCACATAATCTTAAATTTAAGATAAACTTTTTCAAATAACACGAGGAACCATTTCACTGAGAGAACGTGGAATGCCTCAGATAGCGATCAGATGAGGAGTGAACAGGTGGTTTTAGAGAGAAATGGATAGGTACTTGGTCTATTAAGGGGTGTGAAGAGAACATGGGAAACGGGATTGGAAATCTAAAAGCAGAAATTCAATTTTATTTCAAACTTTGTGGACAATTCTTAAATTCCATCTTAATTTAAATACTAGACCTCCACAGTTCTTAAAAATAAACTAGTTTCCAAATTAAAATTAAGTTTAAGAATTATCCTCAATGCTGCACAATACTAAATTTGAAGTCAAACGAGGTAGAATTTAGGCTTTGTCTCTTGTTTTAGGTAAAATTTAGGATCCACAAGGTCTCAATAAAATAGTAGAACTTGCTTGATGGGTCAAATTGTTTTAGTTTCTATGATCCTTTGTTACTATTCTGTATGCTGTTATAGAATATAGAATATTCGCATGCACAGTGAGTATGAAATAATTAACATCTTTATACAGTTTGCACGTATAAATATGAAAATTATTGATTTTATTGTATGTTTGGAGGGTGGCCTTCAGCTATTGCGTTCATTAGACATTTATTTCTCCATTAGCAAAGAGACACCACTAAGACACTGAAGCTTTGAAATAATTTTTTATTCAATAATTAGGTGTGTAATTGCTCTATTACTAAATTTATCACATTGACTACCCACTGTGCCTTGCAGAAAAATTACTCCTAATTATAAGCATTTCACCTTAGGAGGGCAATTTCTTAATTAGTGCTTTTTATTCATTGAGCAAATTTTGCACCCCTGCAGAATGGAATGCAGAACGGCAGGTGGAGTATTCTGCCTTTAATCCTCCTTTGGATTTAATCACAAGATCGCAAGATTGGTTTGAATGAGCGAGTCCCATCTGATCTCATCCTTCCACAATACCCAACCTACCGTCTGCCCATCATAGCATTGAGCTTCTTTTTAAAACAACTAGTCCAATGCCTTGATAAACTGTTCCAGTTGTTAATTACCTTTTCGGTAAAGGCATATTACTTGGTATCTATCCAGAAATTGCCCTTTGCAACTCCGAACCTCTGTCTCTCGTTCTACTGTCTTGGGATCATCGTTAAGTTTTGTTCTGGGTTTACTTTTTTCAATCCCAATTAAAATTGTATTCACTGCTACAAGGTCTCACTGATATTTCCTCTTTATCAGCTCTGCCATTTCCCTGTTGTAGTATAAACATTTTCCTCTGCGTGTGAAATTTCACAGCAAATCACAACAACAGCAACTTGCATTTATATAGCGCCCTCCACACCGGGTGGCGTCCTAGAGCACTTTTGTCACATGCTCTTCCGAGGCCGCTCATGGTGACGGGCCAGTTTACAAAGACTGAATGCTTCCTCGGATCACAAAGACAGGTTCAGGTGTAGAAAGTGCTTTGAACCCAGTCCTTGGAGAATACCCACCCACCTATGACAACGTCAAACTTTCCTAAATAAGTCCAGTCCCTTGGTTTCCCTACTATCTTTCTTGGTAACCATTCCTGATGTTTCCTGGTATCTGTTATAAATTGTCCTTCACAATCTATTCCATTTTGTCTTACTGCTTTGGAGCATCTTAAATGAATGTGACTCTCTCGATTATATTTTCTCTATAAGTGCCTTTCTGAGTTGTCCCCTTTTTTACGATACTTTAACCCTTTAAAAGCACATGAAGTTATTTCAGTATCAAGGTCAGAATCAAACTGTGGACTATATGGCACGGAAATTAAGAATATGTTAAAATGCAAGCCCTAGATATAAAACATTGGTGCTTGACTAGGGGTATCATAAGTGAATGGTGGTTGCTTTAAGCACATGTCGATAAGAAATATGTAAGGCAGTCTTCTAGTTTGTCTGCATAAAGTTTTGAGGATTGTGTCATTGACCTTTGAGAAAGTCATCGATCATTACCACGGTCTGATTGATATTCAAGACTCTGTTTATGCAGATATTTGCGAGGCATAATCTAATCGTCAATTCAGCTGCGCAGTTACAGAATGTCACAGTGTTACATAATCTGAGCAGCTGCTGCTTTTATCCTCCACACCTATTCAGTGCAGGGACTATATATTGCAGATTCCAAGACACTAATGATCTCAATTCACCATTATCTTACTCTGCCATGCGCTAAGTTGCTTTTGGCTTCCTCTTGCTAAATCAATACTCCCATTCTGCCTAGAGACATAGATATCTTAAGTCACTGGAGGATAATAGCTGGATGTGGTCAGCTCATAGAGCTTAACAAAAGCCAACAAGCTCCTTATATTGAGCGCTACAGTATTTTATCAATATAGGTGATGGTGTCAGATAGGCAGATCACAGCCAAAAAGATTGAATCTATGAACACATATTTCCTGTCTTTGTATCTAACCCAGAATTATTGCAAAATCCCCGAGGCTTATCAAAGATATCCAATAGAACTTAAGTTCCTGGATCATCTGAGACCCTGAGCGATGTTTTCTCGGAGGCAAATCAAGACAAGGTTCTCCTCTGTGTCAAGAAGGATTTCACTGAACCCATTAATGACGGGGCAAGCTTTAGAAAGTAGAACAGGGAGATTTCCTTCCATCAAGTTCCCATGTGAACGGAACACAACATATTGGCTTTCACTCTATTCACAGTCACAAATAAAACACACCTTTCCCATTTGGCCACAGCTGTAATACAGTCAATAGCTGTGGAGATTTGCTGCATTTGCCACAAATGAATAAGCATACAGGCCAGAATATATACGTTACACATACAACTCAGTAATAATACTCCTTGCATTTGATATAGGGTCATTTCACGTCGTTGAGACGTCTCAAAGCGCTTCACAGAACACACTGAAAGTATAGTGACTGCGTATTTTGTGTACATTGTGCCTGTCTGATCCATGGATCCAATTATGTTCACTTCTATTCTATTGAATTTCTGAAGCCGAGCATTTAATTTACGATATAGAAAATGTTTCGAATTATTGGTTTTATTCCTCAAGACACAGAATAATGTCTGTACGTGAACGCCAATCATCTTTTGTGTATTAATAATTTCTGGTAAAGCATCCTATTTTCGGAACAAGGTGATGGGTTTTAATTTAGTTTCAGCTGCAAGCACGAGCGATCAAATAGATTGCGATTCAAACACAACAAATTGCTCATTCACTTAGAAGCAGCCGCACAAAGATGCTGATCCAAATGGAATAGTTTGTGATCAATTAGTTACGCATCTCTATCAGGAGGGAACTGTATTGATATCTAATTGTGGAATGATGCAGCAGTTTTAACCATCAGTCATGGACACAGTTCACCTACGTATCGATTCAGTGGCAAAATACAGCAAATTTCACTGACAACACGAGCCAAGTTGAGAAGAGGATTGAGAGTTATAAGGACAATACAGGTGTCTGTCCTTTGATAAAACGATGCCTGTTCAGGTGGACGTTAAAGATCCAATGGCACTAATGAAAAAAGAGAAAAGAGTTTCTCCTGATGTCCTGACCAACAAATTCCCTAAATAAAATCATTCACTCACTCCATGGCTGTTTGCGGGACACTGCTGTTACAGGATTTCTGCAACTGTCGGTCCAGCGCCTTGGGATGTCTTCCCGACTTGAAAGGCACTTTACAAATGTAATTTTGCTGTTGTTGTTGTTGTTATAGTGACTGTGCATTTGTAGGCGAGTTACTTGATGTTTCACAAATAAGGGCTCAAAAGGGGCAGCTGAACACCACGAGCTTGCTTGATTCAGCAGAAACAGCTATTATTTTAATTGGTTGGGCAGCACACACCTATGCAGTGAAACACGTCTCAGGAGAGCAGTGCTACAGCACGAACGAAAATGGCAAAACCCGGCGAAAACTGATCTGCACGTTAGATTCCTCACACTGGGATGAAAAAGGATGAACAAATGGCGCAATGTGCGAATGACACCGCGCGCAAACCGTTGAAATCCCCGCTGAATGACTCTATTGTCACCTTTTTCCTGTTGGTCAGAAGCGGTCTCCCAGCGAGTACATCAAGCAACTTATGCAACGGGAGAGCTATTTGCTCGCCAGTTCCTCCCTTTCTGGGCACTGTAGATTACAATGGGATGTAATGCAATGGTCTCAGTGCATCTCCATTTAGTACAGAGGGAAACCAATAATTACATTCCTAATTAACTCAAAAATGATAGGAAAAGGCCGTAACACATGTCAGCTCAATTATAAATCCTTTAAGATTATGCTAAAATCACAAGGATAACAGCTGAATAACGAAACCATTCTTTTAATGATTATTTAATAATTGATGGCAGTTCATGAATAATCAGACCCTTATTTTCATCGAAGTTTTAGCCGCCATACTATCTATTTGACAAATTTTGCAAATTAATTCCTAACAAAACGTCGAATTTTTAAAAGGCAATCAATCATCCCGTAGATATTGATATGAAACATGGGCAGAAATAAAGACCAACTTCATAATTTCCTTCTTCAGGGCTTGAAGACATTTAGCGTTTGAGTTTAAAGTCCATCCAAAGTGTCAACTATACTTTAGCTAATTTGTTAAACAGGCCCTAGTTTACTTCCATTGTTCTTAATACGATTTGTTTAACAAGTAATAAGAAGATCTGCCATTAATTGACTACAGCTACAGTGACCCCACTGACAAATGACAAGCTGCATTTAAGCTATGTTTACCATCTGGCTGCGTATTATGTATGAGATAAAGCTTGTCATTATTTTTGTACTGAAAGAGGACTTTAATAATTGAACAGAATTAACTCTTCCAGGACTATATACTGTATGCTCTGTGTGTGTGCATGGATTGTACCACAATGCGCTTTGAATAATTTCGGCTGCAGTGCAGATATCTATTCCATCCTCTGGAATAATTTGAATACGCATTCACTAAACATTCCTGATCAGAAACTGTGTTACGATTATAATGTGAACAGGGTGCGTGAAACATGCAGGACACGGGAAGAGCCACGTCAAACTGCGACTTGCTTGCAATGCAATTATTCCGGGGGTAATAATGCCAGCAAAAAAAAATTTGGTCACTCAATCCACGACTGTTTGTGGGACATAGCTGTGTGCAATTGGCTACTGCGTTTCACCCACAAAAAACACAGTCAATCCACTCTACAATATAATCTGTGAAGCACTTTGAGACGTCTCGACGACGTCGTATATCAAATGCGAGGATTATTATTATTATTATATAATTCAGCCGTAGCCTGTAAAAAATTATGTAAACTCATCCCGGGCTTGGAAAATAAAACAGAAAATCATATTTGGAGTTGAGAGCAGAGCTGAGAGTCAAGCTGTTTTTCTGCATTTGAACCTTCTTCACAAGATATACAAGACGTTCAAATGAAAAAGCCCTTTCAACTCATTTGATCTCATCCTTCCAGAATCCCCACCCTACTGTCCCCATTACAATAAGGGCTTTTTTTTTTACAAGTTCCCTCATCCTAGCCTCAACCATTTTCTCGGATCTCACTTGCTCTACTCGTCCTTTCTTCCCTTTGTCTGTTTGTCCACAAGTCACCACCAACATCAACTACAACTTGCATTTATATAGAGCAAGAGTGCTTAACAGTGGTGGAGTCCGATGCCAAGTGCAAGATCAGGACTAATCTCCAGCCAGTTCTTGGTGGAAGAAATAAGGTGCTGCTTTGCCATGAAAGAGAGCGTGTCTGATCAAGGCTTCAAAGGAACGAGGGCTATGTTCCTAAACTTCACTTAAAATGGAGACTCGGGTCTCTAATTAGTCTTAGGACAGATATTCATTACATCAGGTTGGAGTTTTGATTTCACGAAATCAATTCCTTCACATCCTTAAAGTTTTTCCCTTTTTATTTAAAGCTAAAAATGAGCATTGCTTTTTAAACTGGAGACCCAAGGAAGGTACTCAGTCATTTCACAGCAGGAAACGCCAACCTAAGTTGCTCTAAGCTCTTCTGTAAAGCAGGCACAGTTTCACCTTCATGTGTTACACCTTCCTACCTATTTGACGTTTTTTTTTAATCAAATCACGCTCCCAATGGCAAGCCATGGGGGTTTAGCTGGTTAACCTCCAGCAGTACTTCGACCCACAATCCGGAGTCCCCTTTCATCCCCCAAATTGCTTGAAACAACACTTTTTTTCGAATATACCATTGCCCATTTTCTGACTTTTCAAAAAAAACATTGACATGACAGTAGATTAAAAGGAGCGCGCAGTTCTAGTGCTTCACACTCCGAAGCTTATGTTTCCTGTTACATTTGACTGTGTGTCTAATTAGCTAAAACAGCCAATTAGGCACACCGCCGTTTGTGACTGGGAGAGAACGATATGGCAGTGATGCTCTTGACAAGTCACTCATGCTGTATTATGTTATTATATGTTTGGAATGATAGAATAGGCAGTTGATAGGGGTGATGGGAGTCAGTGGAGCATGGAGTCAGCTATGTACTACAAAGATCGCATGGCACTATTTGAAAAGAGATAGGAGTTTCTCCCAGCATCCTGGTCAACAATCCCTCGAGATAAAATTGGTCATTCACTTCATTGGCTGTTTGTGGGACATGGCTGTGTGCAAATTGCCTGCAGTGTTTACCTACCAAATAGACAGTCAGTACACTTCACAGTAACATACTGTGAGGTTATTTGCAATATTTTGATAAAGCATTGTATAAACTGCAAGGATTATTATTAATATTATATCATTGGCGCTCACGTTAGCTAATAAGAGCCATCAATGGGAGAAGCAGGAAGGGCACTTAGTAATTTCTATCCCGTACACTGGTAATTACTATTATTTACTGCTGCTTTTTCTCACACTTCATGCTCATACGCTACGAATGTGCTGTTTTGTTTTATCAAATAATTAGTAGAAAACTACAGCTGTAATTGTCTAAAGCAACTGATCTTACCTCGTTCTTAACTCTGAACTGATGCACAACCCTGGACATTTAATTCCCTTCCAGACTAGACACCTCACTCCTATCATTCCCATCCTCGCTATGCTCCACTGACTCCCAGTAACCCAGAGGATAACATTTAACAACAACATCAAAATTACTTAATATCCTGGACCTGACCTTCAAAACCCTTAACAATATTATCTGTCCCTACTTACGCAATCTACGTCAACTCTATTCTCCCAACTCTTCACTGACTCAGGCTGGTTCCATAGGTATTGATACTCCACTATGTTACTTACACGTCCATTCTGCATATTCTTTCCGAGACTTCATTTTGATTTGTTAGTATTGCACTGAGCTCCGTTGGGCTGGTGCAAAGTGGAGAGGGGTTGGGGGTGGGGGGGGGGAAGGAGAAAAGAGGTACCATTTTGGTTGTCATATTGTGGAAGTTTCATTCCAAAATCCTTTGAAATGACACATCTCCACATTATGCTTCTCTGCACACGAGGGAAAAATAATAATATAATAATAGTAATAATCGTTGCAGTTTATAGCGCCTTATTGAACGTCTCAAAGCTTTTACGGAATATAGTGTAAAAGCGAATTGACTGCGTATTGGTGGGTGAAGCGCGGCAGTCAATTGAGCATAGCAATGTCCCACAAACAGTCGTGGATCGAGTGACCGACTGTAACGGGGTGGGGTGGGGGTGGGACGGGGGGGTAGAGGAAAAACTGTTGGAATAAAACCATGTGAAATCTTGAGTCAAACGAGCTGTAGACTCGCCTCTATTTGGAGTGGCAACGGTTTCACTGAGCACTAAAATAGTATCAGCAGTGCAGCTTGTTTGATTGAAATAAAGAACACCTCAAAGCTAAATGAGAGATCACAAAACAGGTTGGTGCCACTGCAGGAAATTCATATGGTGAGCCACGGCATTGACAATAGGGTTGGCGGAGATTGTGAACGTAAAACCTGGAGCCACTCGTGTCACAACCTGTGCCACTTTGCTCCATTACAGTTACAAATGGTAATGCTGAGAGAAGAAGCAAGTGTGAAGTGTGGTAGCGCTTTAATGATTTAAAGATGATAAGAGATACTGTTGAAACCCTTGGGGCTTGGGGGGAAAAAAACACACTTGAAGTCTGCTCTGATGTGAGAGAAGGGAAGAAAGCAGCAGGCGTGTGGGAGTGGACCTCAGACTCCACCTAAAAGCTTTGCGGAGCAGCAGAACAAAGGGCAGGCTTGTATCTGCATTAGTATGTAAACTGGCCACTTTTTTCTCACAATTAAACGCCAGGTTAAATCAAAGTCCCATCTGGGGGAAGTGGCTTGTCTGTCTCTGTTTAGCGAGGCTCCATCATCGGGAGCCGAGAGGAAGAAGAGGGTAAAATAAACTGCAGGAACAGAGAGCATCTGAGCTGAAACAGGCAATAGCAATTTGGCTGCAAGAATCAATGGGAAACTAAGGAGCTTAATGACTTATTACCAATAAGCCATAACGGCAATGGATCTAATCACAGCGCTCCACACAGGTAATACAGTCTAGGGCTGACACTCCACTGCATTGGTGGGGGTGTGCTGGAATGTCAGAGGTATTGTTTTTTGGATGAAGTGTTAAACCGAGGTCCTGTCTGCCAGTGTAAGTGGATGCTACAGATCCCATGGCATTATTCGAAAAGCGAAGGGATTTTCTCCCGGTGTCCCTCTCATTGTGCACAGTGACAGAAATCTGGGTCTCCCCAGCACCCAGTGTGGCATTCGACGGCCCTAGATAACAGTCTGCACTGATGGGTTGGGCCTTTTTTGGGCGGGGGGAGGGGAGATGGGTCAAAGACTGGCCTGGAATTCTCTTCATTGGCTTGAATCTCAGCCTCTCCAGTTGTCCCCTGGCTGGTCAGTGTCCTCCATTGTCCATGTGGTCGGTGCCTATTCCTGGGAATGCCGCTATCCCAGAGGATGGGATTTTGTGGGGGGAATTTGCACTTTAAGGTTAAGCTTTCTGTTGGTGATACTCAGCCCAGGGAATGGGTTTTATGTGTCTTCGCTAATTTTTCTCTCAGTTTCTCATTCACACTCCCAAGAGACTGGCACTTTTGCTGGGTTTTAATCGCAGAGGTTCCATTACGCCAGTGTTAAATAAGCCAAGTCTTAGCGTTGAGGAAATGTATAATATTAAGTAAAATAATTTGATTATGTGCAATTTTCATACAATTGTTTATTCTTGATATTATTTTGAATTACTACATATTCAGTTTATCTTTACGTTGTCCCGTTGTTAGTTTTCCAATTATGGATTAATCTGTTTGGGCTTTGTTGAGTATTCTCTGTAGGGACCTCCATATGCTGAGTTGATATCTTGCATTTTGTTTTTGATACATAGAAATTAACTTGATGCATGCATTATTTCCATTCGAGATTATTGTGATGTTATTCATTGTTAAGGCTATTAAATTACATGCATTTTCATTCACTTAATTATTTCTTCATTTTCATTATTTACTCTGGATTTAATGGTAATTATTGCATGTATGCACTTTATTGATAAAACCGTAATAATGTTTTGAAATGTGTATGAATTTTTACATCGCCTGTTGAAGTTTGCATTGCAACTAAAATATAGCTAAATTAAACAATAACAGTTAAACAATTTAAAACATAGGATTTCGGCATGATTCTTTTGGATTATGTTTCTGGAAGGGAAACAACAATATATACGGCTTATATTTCTCAAACCCAGCATCCAGTCCTCAGCAGCCAAAAGATTGGACTGTCCTGATCTATATACTATGGGGTCAACTGTGAAAGGATATCATATCAATGTTTATTGATGTCAGATCGTGGTTGCTAGACTGAGAAGCCAATGGAAACCACAGGAGTTCTCTGTAACTGGTAGCCAGGTGAAAGTAAAGCTTCCAATATCTGTAATACTGGGAACTGCATTTAGTTGCAGTGGACCTCTCAGAACATACCATTGTATCACACAGAGAAGCTTGAAGTGGTTTCAGGAGCAGATTTACAATAAGAGAAATGTAACTCCCGTAACTTGCTGGATGAGACACTACAGGATCTCTCTCGACATGAAAGCCCTGAGTATTATGTCTCATACACTGGCATTCTTTGAAATAGTGCCTTTTATGTTCTGAAAAAAATATTATTTGAGAATTTTCCGCGACATTTCACCGTAAACTAAAAGAAGAGAAAAATAATAGTAATGATAATAATAGTAATAATAATCCTTGCTTTATTATATATTATTATCTAATTATAATATTATTATTATGCTATATAATTATAAATATTATTATATTTCGTATAACAGCTGCTTATCACGCCGTTGAAATGTCTTGAAGTGCTTCACAGGTTTTAATGTGGAATGTAGTGACGGTATATTCGTAAGCATGAGTAAAGATGACAGTGTAAGTGGAAATAGAAGATGGCACTGGAGAGGGTTCAATAGTATTGCGTTGGCAAATTGGCTAATTCCTTCCTTAACAAAAAATATTCCATGCATGCCTGAGCCAAACACAATGCTGAGTTACACTCATTCAGGCTGCCAGGTTTTCCTTTCTTATGGTCCATTCCACTCTTTTTACGACATTCTTTGCACAGTAAGAACGGCATCAAAGTGATAAAATGTGGAGTCCTGTAGTTCAGTGGTTAAAGCATTCGCCTTGCAAGCGAAAAACCTGGGTGCGATTCCCGGCAGGGCAAAACCTTGGGCACGTTTCTTTACTCCACACGCCTGATAATAACCCCTCAAGAAAAAAAACAATAATAAATTGGTCACTTCAATCCACGACCGTTTGTGGGACATGGTGTGCACAATTGGCTGCCGAGTTTTGCCCACAAATATACAGTCAATTCACTTTACAGTATAATCTGTGAAGTGCTTTGAGATGTCTAGAAGATGTGAAAAGCACTATATCAAATGCACGGATTATTCTTATATATTACTATAAAATAATCATCTGCAGTTAACAGAGAAAAGTGAAATTCAGGGATGATTCCACACTTCCACAATACAAACAGGTCTGAAATTCCACCTAGTCTTCGTCTAAGTAATATTTTCTCTCGGAATTGGACTGTGGAAAATTATTTAATTCAGTCTTCATTTGGAAACTGCTTTTCCCTGGTTCGTAAAAGGAAAATTCACCTCTGAATTGAGACTGAATTTGACAATTTTTACACAGATTTTCAATGTTCAGGCAAAATAAGCCTGAAAGGCTAAGGCTAGGTGGAATTTGAGACTCGAGGGCGTTTCTGTACCATTAAAGGCAGGAAACAAAAGAGTTAATGCAGTGTCTCTGACAGCAGACCGTTTATGAGATGACAGCACAATTTGCACATTATTCCAGCAAAGGCACTGTTTCGAGAGGAATGATTCAATTGATGGATTTTTCGAGAAATGAACAAAAGTGGACCCCCCTCCTCCCTCCTTAATTGAACCTGCCTTAATCTTTTGCATTTTCCAGGAAAGACGGGGTATCACATTTCACTTTTGGTCGTAATAGCAGCACGGAGCTAAGGCACAAGGGTGCTCCAAATCCGATTGTATTTTACAATGCAATTACTGAAAATGGGACTTCTTCCTTTGGGTCACAGATAATGGTCCCATTAACGTTCAGCTTCCAAATCAGAAGTGGCTCGATCCTTTAATGGTCTTGTTTGCAAGCAGAAGTTTCCAGAGAGATATGTGTGTACGTATTTTTTTAGTCACCATTGCAAACTGTGCCGGTAAGTTCTTGTTAAAGCGCCATTCAAAGATACCACCGTATCCTCATCAAGGCCGTCCTATATTCTGGCACAGGACTCTGTGGAACAAATTACCACTCGTTTACCTTTCGCACGTTTATTATTGGTTCACGTAGTTATTCTCATACCTTGGCAGGTGGATTGCTCTGTGCAGTGAACACATAAAGCAATCCCCAGGTACAAAGTATAACTGAAAGACGAAGATCGTTCGGCCCATTTGATTCTCATTTTCTAGAATACAGACCCGACTGTCCTCCTAACCACAGCACTGAGCTGTTTGTTAAATGAGTCCATTGTCCTGGCCTTAACCAGCCTTCCTCGTAACCTGTTCCAGTCACTGTCTACCCTCTGGATAAATAAATACTTCCTGGTGTCTGTCTTGAAACTGGACTTTGCAACCTTAAACCTGTGTCCGCTTATTCTGCTGCTCCGTTGTCATAGTTTACGTTCTCAATCCCATTTAAAAATGCAGCACAAATGTTTCCTAAAGTCGAGTGGAGATTAAGTGAGATATCCCACCGCTGGTGAGAGATCCCTGCCTTTCTCTCGCTTCTGAAGAAAAGCTTCTGAGCCAAAGGCTTCGGAAACCCTGAGCAGATAGGAACGGCCAGCGCCGACATCCACCAAAGCAATGCCCAGCTTTTATGCGTCCCAAGCAGAATGATCTATGGCTGGGAGTTACAAGGTCGCCGTTCCATCACCGTTTTATTTTAAGAGGTCATAAATCAGCAGGTGTTGGATGTTCAGCAGAACATCTGAAACAGAACGACAACCTCCCTCCCTTCCCCTCGGACATTCACCCTGAAAGCTGGAAGGTGACAGAAACGAACGTTATTTAGTGGTTTTGGGGAGGAAACAGGGCAGCGATCTGTCCATTCGCACCTTAGCAGTTTATTTGATAAAATAATGCTTTTGTGTCAATTAAAAACGTTGCTTTTTTAAAAATCTGTTTATTTATTTGTATGCCCACCTTCAGCCTAACAATGCAGGCTCCATCTGGCAATAAACTGCCAACACTTGCACGGTTACTCCTGCAAGACAATACAGAGAAGGTCTTTTATTTATTTTTTGACAGTAATAACTACTTAGCATCCGCTTGTCAGGAGTTTGACAACAGGAATGAGATTTATATTTAGATAATGTATTCACCCGCCAACCACCACCTTCTTTCCCAGAATCTTTACTGTAACCGTTCTACAGCGCACCGCAGTACAAAAAGTCAACCTTAATTAGCTGCTATGTTGGGTTCTACCTGCCCAAGTTGTCAAAGAAATTATGCGCTACATACCGTGTTTTAATGAGGCATTATCATTTTTGTATTCTGCAAGCCCCCAAAAAATCCCTTCTGGTGGGTGCTTCAGAGCATCCAAGCTGGTGGTGAAATGCAGACCGGACCTGCTACTTTTTCTCACAGTAACCTTTTCGGAAGAGTTTTGAAGGGGCATTCTTCACACAAACGCTTCATTGATGAAACTCCATGGGAAGAGAAGGGAATATTGAGCCACTCTCGAACACGTTCTCCAACGTGGCTTCTGATCAACAGCTGTGAGCAAGCCACATGCTGCATTGTTTTGTGAATCTTCTCAACAGCTTTTTAAAGCATTTATTGCCTGACATGACTTGGATCTTTGTGGCTCAGTTATACCACAAGCGCACACAGTATTCGGACTGGTCTGTATTTTGCATTGCATTGTATTGCAACTTTTTATTGGATTGTAGTCTTATAACGCCTGCTCAGCACCTTGCTATGTGGGTGCTTCTCCCATCAAATATACAGTCAATTCACATTACAGTAAATTCTGTGAAGCGCTTTGAGACTTCTCGAAGATGTGATAAGGAGCTATATCAAATGCAAGGATTATTATTATTATTATTATCAAACAAATGCCCCAGGGTCTAAATAGTAGTTAATTACTTTAATTCCAGCAGACAGCGAATATTATTGTCTCTAATACTGGAATAGAAAAGTGGGGTAGAAAGGGCGAGGCATTAGGATAAAATCTTGTGCCAAATGCCGAATAAACTGCTGAACAGGCTTCATGGGTTGAACAACCTTTTGACATTTTACACTATAAATTGTAATTGAAATAAGCTCGAGTATTCAGCAGTTAAGAGCTAAGCTAGATTCCTGTCCAAACCTGCTCTGTGCAATAAGACGTGATCTTCACAGAACAGTCCACCTCAAAATACTAGCACGTTGTCCTCCAGCACACAACTATCTCAGGTCAAGATTTATTTGTATGAACAGGAGAATAATTCACTCTCCCCCACCCATGACAGATTTAGGGGATTTAAATCTTTTTTTGGGGGTGGGACGGGCAGGGGAGAAAAGAAATGTGATGCACTACAGCTGTCGGGTGATAAGATGTCTGGTGCGGGGGCTGGTGAATGGAGGAATAACCAGAAACTCTTAGAAGTTACAGCTACAAATGCCAATGTGCCATTGCTGTAGAAGGAATAGCAAAGGCTGGCACTAGACATCAGGAGAGTGTTCGTACTTTATCATGGGAACAGCACTGGATGTGAGGGAATATTATCAGGAGATATGATGATCTGGTTTTTAGTAGGAGTGGCTTTTTTTTCCAAGGGGGCACCATGAAATTCTTTCTGTACAACGTGGCTGTCATTCAAAGTGAAATGAACGAAATGCCACCAATTCCTCTCAGGCTCACAGCGACAAGCTGATACGCAGACCAAGAACATTATGGGCACAATAATGAGAGCTTTTGGAGGCAAAGATTTAACAGGACAATTATTTGCCAATGTCTGGAAGAGCAAACTGCGATGATCCGGATTCTTGGGAGAAGGGGGAAAGAGAAATGTCAGATTCGGCATTCGTGGTCTGTAAAACATGTTTACTCATGCAAATAAAAGCGCACATTTCATTAACATGCCGGTCGGACTGGCTCAGTTGGTAGCAATCTCCAAGGCTGTGGTTTCAAGCCCCACGTTGGGTCTTTGGACTCAGTTGTCTAGGCTGACCCTCCAGTGGAGGTGCTCTGCATTGTGAGAGGTGGGATGAGACATTAAACTGAGGTCCGCCTTGCTTGTTGGGATATTAAAAATCCAATCGATTAAATCTTGTGAAGAACTTTGATGCGTCCTCCAGACGTGAAAGGTGTTACACCAGATGCAAGGATTATTAATTGTATATTATCTGGTCAACTGTTCCTGACTGAGATTATTCAGTGTAATAAAAATAGTAATCGTTGAATTTAACCCAGCATGTTAGCACAGCGTCAAGACGTCTTAAAGTGCTTCACACGATTTTACTATAAAGTGTAGTGACTGAGTATTTGTAAGCGAAGGCAGCAGATAATTTGCCACAGCAATGTCCCACAAACAGTCCTGAAGTGAATGACTAATTTTATCTGGAGGATTGCTGGCTGGGACACCGGGTAAAACTCCCTTGTCTTCTCAAACGGGACCTTCAACGTCCACCTGTTAAATGGCTCATCCGCAGGACGGCATCTCCATCAATGGAGCGAGTCCCCCAGCCCTAGGCATCCCATAATAATGGCTTTGATTCCTTTTCAAGAGCGGAAAAGTCAAATCCCACACTGAAAAAGTTCTGTTTCTTTCCTCGCATGCTCAACAAATTAGTGACGCGAGTCAGCTGGTGTGCTATATTTAGCCCATTTTTGCAAGAGAAGGCGATGTAAAAGAATAACAAGCAGTGTTACGTGAGTTGTCAGAGGGAGGAAGAGAGAGGCTCCAGTTTGGCCTGGCTTAGTCATCCTATTGTTACTCACAAAATGGCTCCTTCCGGCACAAAACAGGAGATTTCATGTGAGGTTAGAAAAAGATTGATTTTCAATTATAAGCAGCAAGGGTCTCTTCACTTTGCACTGTCAAACTGCAGGTAAGGGTTACAAATGCACCTTCTAAAGTTGTTTCTGGCTTTCCCCTTAAGTAAGTCTACGTTCCTGATAATGTGAGAGGCTGACTGGCAGTGTCGGAACAAACCCAGATGAGGTAAAGAAAGGGAAGGTGGTTAGTGTGGGTATTCCAGAAGGATGAAAACAATAAATAAATAAATAAATTGGTCACTTCAATCCATGACTGCTTGTGGGACGCTGCTGTGTGCAATTGGCTGCCGCGTTTTGCCCACAAAATGCACAGTCAATTCACTTTACAGTATATTCTGTGAAGCGCTTTGAGACGTTTCGAATACGTCATAAGGCGCTATATCAAATGCAAGGATTATTATTATTATTATTACAACAAATGGGCCAAAGGGCCTTTTCCGTCCAAATCGATCTTGTGATATTATTACTATCATACAAATAGGATTTGTAAAACAGTAACAATATTCAACAGAATCTACACTGCATTAAAATTGTACCATGGATCGATCAATATAGAAACCACACAATTCATACCATAGTAAAAATTGTTCCATGGGATCAATACGAGAATAACATTATGCAAAAGGCAGTGAGCCTCTGTAATAGTGTAGCCAAGGGACTATGATGATGTTGACATGGTGTAACCCATACTGTAGCGATGGGATACCTCAGAATCTGTGAGACCCGTCTCACAATGACAAGGGTCCCTTTGGATCTGTCGTACAGCAACAGGAACCCCTCAGGATCTGTTCTGCAGTGACAGGGTAGCATTGGATCTTTCCAACAATGCCAAACATCCCTCAGCCCTGAGGATTCATTCTACAGCAGCAGCAGTGTCCCTTAGGACCTATTCCGCTGCGACACTGCATTGTTGGATGCCCATTGCAATGCTAATGCCCTGGTTCAAGTTGTCACCTGAACTCATCAATTTGTTTATTACTGTACCTTGAAATCTTGTTTGGTTTTAATTATCCAAATATCCCCTCCCGAGAACAAACTGTGAACAGTGGTCTTTTTTTGTTCAATTAATAATAATAATAATCCTTGCAGTTGATATAAGTGCCTTACCCCGTCTTCGAGACGTCTCAGAGCGCTTCGCAGAACATACTGTGAAGTGAATTGACTGTGTGTTTTTGTGGGCGAAACGCGGCAGGCAATTGCGCACGGCAGCGTCCCACAAACAGTCGTGGATTGACTGAGCAAATTATTATCATTATTCTTTTTGACGGAGTTAAAGATATCCTTCTGAAAGAAAATGTTGACTAATTCTACAGACAATGGAGGCAACCCAATTAACCTTTAAAGTGTTTTTTTTGGATCAGTTCTTGGGACACAAACAATTTGTGCACTCGTACATCGTACACTCTGAGAAACGGGACAGTCTTATCTCATTATCATTGCAGAAATCAACCCTTTTTGGGGTCAGCCGGGGGTCTGACACATGCAGAAACCCATCACCGTGCTTAAGAGTCTCCAAACCAAGTTGGGATTTCCATGCATCCCACCTCCACCTGGAAATCCCTGCGATAGATTGTTGTAAGTGGAATAAAATGAAATGATCCTCAATCTGGAAACGATGAAATAAAACAAAATACAGGAACGCGTTAAAAATAGATGGCAAATTCCTTATGGCCATTTGTACTTTTTTTCCCCTTGTCTGTTTGCGAAAAATCTGCTTTCCACAACAATTATCTTTATATAAAGTGCGAAACGTACTCTAAGGACAGAAGCACTCAGAACATTAGACATCACAATTAAAAATTGTTAATCTTGTCAAATTATATAGCATACAGGGTTAAATCACTAACATTTCAATTGACTTAGGGCTTATCTCCTGTTGGAATGGAACAGATGATTAATCCTCAACATTCTTAGGGGATTCGGAGAATATCAGCAATTAAATTAACAACTTCAAAGTTTATGCTCTGAGATTCGAAAAATGAAAGACAAAGACACTTTAATTTTTCACAAGTTGTTACCTTAATTATCTTCTTATTGCCTCGGTCTCTTCTCCTTCATTACAAAAACACACCCCACGGTATTCTTAGAGCCCTTTAATTTGCTGTATCACAGCAACTGTGTAGGAAATGTCATCTGAGATGCAAAAGTCATAAATCTTACTTTGTGCATGCTCATTGAGAATAAATTGTTCTGCTGTAAGCAGTCCCAGCATTAATACTGCAAAATGCTGACAATTTTCTTATGTATCGCTACAAACAAACCTCATGATATCTATCAAACTGTGAATCACACATGCCTTTTCCAATCTGTCGGAATGCGCTTCCTTTGAAGCCATAAATAAGGCTTTTCAAAAAACAACGCTGTAAAAAAAAAACCTTAATACTGCTGCGGTTAGACCAATATTGCTAAAAGCTTGAGAGTTTAAGCACTTGCAACCATTGTTCTTTGGCATGGAAATGCGATATTTTAAGAATTCACAGTCACTGGACGTTTATCCACTTTGCACATTTCACTGGCGACTTAAATTGCCCATTAAGTATAACGCACTATAGAGTTCTCTTCCTAATGCCTTGGCTGTAGTTCAAACCACGTGTGTATGTATATTACTTGCTATTCCTTTGAGAGAGACTTTAATTTATGTCTGATCGCTGGCATTCGGGTCCTTCTGAATATTATCCATTTTGGATTTCATTCCAGAACACTGGGAGAAACTCCCTTCTTGAATAATACCATGGGATCTTCAACCCCCAACACCGCATTGGAGCGTCAGCCCAGACTATATGAGGTCAAACCCCCCCCGATGTGGGGCTTGAGCCCACAACCTTTTGATATGAGTAGAGAGATTCTTACCAGCTGAGTGAGGTTGACATATAAATAAATGCAAGTTGTTTTTTGTACCATGACAAAAACGAAGCATGCTAATCTCCAAGTTCGGACATAACCAGATAATCTGCAAACTCAACACACTATTTCAATTTATGTATGTTATGCTGGACTGAACCTGTATTTGACGTATGTGTAACTCCATTTAATGCTTGATCTGAACCGGCTAAATAAGCATTTGCAGCAAACCTATTCCATGTGCTGTTCACATCTTTAATTTTTGGTTGAGGCCCTGATGTAATCTTAACTGCAGAACTGTGTTTCCCAGCTAATACCTTACAGGGTTTTACCTCTGCTGTTTCAGTTCCATTTTCACATCAATAATTAAAGCTAACCTACCGAGACATCTCACCAGCACAAATATAAGCAAAAGATAATATCCTTTTATGAGGGCAATTTACATAACACACTCGAGAGGAAATCCTGAAGTATTGCAAATAAAACATTTCATATTTACTGAGCGTTCAACGTGCTGAGTAACAAAGACTGCGAGTTTCTGTCTCTGGGTGAGCAGCCTTGTGTTGCCCCACTGGTGACTGGGATTCAGAAATGGTTTCTCTCCCCTGTCAGAAAATTGAGCCCTGTAAAGCAGAACAAATGGCTATCTGCAAACGCTGACATTAAGGAAGCAAGTCAAATCAATCAATCAATCAATCAATCAATCAATGATCAATCAATCAATGATCAATCAATCAATGATCAATCCATTGATCCATCAATCCATCGAGCCACCAATAAATAGATAGTACAGTTCTATTGTATAATTGTATACTTCTATGTTCTTAAAAGTCTGACAAATAAATATACAGTAACAGCACTTTGAGACGCGAAAGGCGTGATATCAAATACAAGGATTTTTTATTGTTTTATTATTATACTCTATAGATAAGCACAAATGTGCACTGTTACTTCTAAGGAATCATTTATTTTGCCAAACGTTTTTCAAATAAATCTTGTATTTCTCCCCCCCCCTCCCCTACTTCTGAGGTTCATATTTGCACCGCAAATATCATTACTGAAAGCAAAAATATACCTTCAACGCGATGCTACAGCTTTGAGTGATTATTGGTGGGGCTGTGATTGGCATTGCCAGAGTACAGGCAAAATGCCAAGTCCCAGAAGGACGTTGTGGGAGAGGGGCGTTTTTGCCGCAGGTTATTAACAAAACTATATTGATCCTCGCCAAAATGACAAAAATCACAATAAATTTCATCTGGACCTTCGCTGAGGCTACAAAATTCATTACTTTCCTCCACCAATAGCGTTTTTTATTATCACTATTGTATTTGTAGTGCAGTCGCTTTTATACGGCATAACAAACCGCAGAGTACTAAACTGATTTACTGAATTACTGCTGCCTATGTATTGAATTTGGTGAGGTACTATATCAAACTTCAAATATTGCAAGCCTTGCAATTGAATAGTGTGGCCCTTAACATTATCAAACTGACATATACATTGAAATATTAACTAGGCAGAGCATCTATTCATATTGCAACCAGCAATTTTTCTGTTAGGAACTACACTTTAGAGATTAGCTTTTCTAAATCACTGCAGTTTTAAATAATTCCTGCCTTGCTTATAAAAGAACGTAAAAGATGAGGTCTGATTTACCTGAGATTTTACCCCCACTTTCCCCCTCTGCCTATTCAGTATTCATAGATTGCACAGCACAATGCAAATCCGTTATATTTACAAAGTCCTTTGAATTTAGAAAACAGTTTGGGGCACCTTTGAACGCGCATCACATAAATCGGTCACCTTAACTCCGACACGATTAAAGTGCACTGCTTAACCAAAACGCATTTCGAATGGGATCTGTTGTGAAGAGATTTTATTCCTCCCCACGAACAAGCTTGGTGGAGGAGTCTCAGATCTCAGACCCTCAGATCTGTGATGGTTGACCCGACCGCCCAACTCTGCCAGCCACAGTCAGAAAAAAAAGAGAGAGAGTGGAGTTCGGTACAAAACAAAGCACCCAGGAGCTCAAGTGAAGGAAGCGGCTTTGGAATTCCATCGTCTCATTCCCCGAGAAGATTGCGTTCTAATGCAATGCACGATCACAGCCATTTCAGCACAGAAGGAGGCCATTTGGTCCATCATGCCTTTGCTCTGCTGGCTCCCCCGCTGGTAATGTGAAGTATTCAATTAGACGTTGATTGCTTCTTGGAAGACGTTTCTGACAATAACCCAATTAAGAAAGGCACGGCAGCATAAATTAGATTATATGACCACAAATACGATGTGATTTGCGATCCATTATAGCTGCCTAAATCCATTCATCTGCTGGATTAGGAATTCAGTTGAACAAATAAATGTACACAACCGCAACACTTAACTGAGGAACAGAGTGATTTAGGATTCATAACCTAAGGGCTATTTTGTTCTTAAAGCTTCATTTGTTAAATCATTCTTTCTGAAGCATTAGTACAGCTAACTCCAAGAGATGATGGGTAGTAGACACTAGGGATGAATGTTCAACTTCATTGAAAATCCAATTCCATATGTTCCCATTTTGGAGAAGTCATTTTCCATCATACCACTGTTATCTTCCCACATCCACTCCCCAACTGTTAAGCAATCCATAAGTGCCCAAACTCTGAGGTGTCTTTTCTGATCTACAAAAGCCAGGTAGCAGTTGCTTGGGAGTCCAATCCCTGCTCGTCCATTAAAGTCCTGCCCTATCTATGATGCTTTGCTATTGAGAGAGAACTGTTGCTTTCTGTCCTCATTTCCAACCCTCATGTTTGGAAGCAGGAACAATTTTACAGGCCAGTTTTTGAGTCAATGAATATCTTAAAAGATGGAAAGCTGGCAGACGTCTACGCAATAGATGTGACCTGGTCAATCTTTGCTGTGCCTTTTTTTGGTGCTATTTTTAGGGTGGGGAGGGGGTGGTGGATAGGATATATAAACACTTCTAACTTTCGTTCCATTCGAATCATCACTAAAGAAAGCCCATAGCCTTATCTTTTTCTTTAAATGAACTGAAGTTTTATCTTCGTGATAAACGTTCTGTGAAAATGCCCCCCACCCACCCTTTCCAGGAGAATGAAGTGACTTGGAAGCGTATTTGACTACAGTGAGACTTGCCGTTGGCAGCTCCTTCTCCCTCCGCCACTTTCACCCAGCAGGGGATGGTGGCTGCTTCTCACTCCATTAACCTTGTTGTCACTTTAATTAATTATAGTGAGGTACAACTTCCCTCTTCCCAGCTTCTCTCGCCTTGTTGAGCTGGTTTCTTTTCCAGCTGTTCTGATGGAATTCCTAAACCAAACCCTTTCCTTCTCACTGACGAGCATTAGGGTCAATTGAAGCACTCACCACTGGCTGGACACAGCACAGCCCCTCCATCGCCCCCGCCCCCCCCCCCCCCCCCCCACCACCCCAACCCCCACATCACTACACACTAAATTACACATCGTCTTATTACACATAAGAGTTGCAATATCTGAGCAAGGCTCCTTTCGGCAAATTGACATCTCCCAGGGTTTTGCAATGCTACTAGCGCATGTGCGTAATCTTGTAGCTGTCAGAGAGATGGTCTGTTTCCCGACATTCTATTACCACTGACATCAACCCAATTACAATCAACTTCGCTCTCATTTTCCATAACACAGAAAATGTCGCTTCCCCAGCTCATCAAGCTCTGTGCTTCTAGCTGCAGTTCACCCCAAACTCACAGTCCTGTGCCTTAATGCGCTCTTAAATGCTCTGCTACCACCAAGGGCACTTTAGGGCTAAAACATCGGAATAACCACTGCCCTCCCCCACCCCACCAACAATGCTGGAATGACTAAAAAAGAAATTCTCTCTATTTTAATCGTGCTGCAAACAACTGAGTACTCCCAAATTCAGGACAAGGGTTTACTGCCATGACCACAGCCTCTAAGCTAACTCTTCACTTCAGAGCCGAGTTATCTGCAACTGTTGGACTCAGTAGTATTCCACTCTCAGATGGTCTGTCAGGGTGGTTTGGCAGTTCATCATTCCAAATGCCAGTCCAAACAAATGACAGATTTATGTGTACTCCACAGCCCCATAACACATTACGATTGCACGTCTTGCAATGTGCAAATAAGAATGCAATTAACGCGTCTGTCAATGTGTGCTTGACAGAATATGCTTTCGGCACCTCACTCCCCCTCCCCTCTCCAGCTCAGACTCCCAGTCAGCTGTGCAAAATGCTTTTGCACGTCCGCCCGACGTGAAAGGAGTTGTGTCAATGCAAATCAAGTGAATTGCTGGTGTTGTTGTTGTTGAAGTTGACACAAACATTCATAAGCCACGTGGCACGTTGAAAATGATTGAAGTCACTGTTGACTTCATTCCTTCTGGTATTTGGTGGTGAGCCTGGATCGCATAATACCTAAAACCACACACATTTTGCGGACGGACACTGCGATAGCACAGCTGGTTGAGAAGTCAAGTGTGAACACATTGGATGGCCATTGGGATCGCTCTAACAGTAAATTGAAATCCCGGAAATAAACATCACTTTAGGCCACAACAACTTAATTTTAATTTGAGCACAACTGATAATTCCCAGCCACGAAGCCGTAAAGTATTAGAAATGAATCAAGCCAAACAAACAAACAAACAAACAAACAAACAAAACAAGCATACCATGTCAGGGTGTCTGTCTTGGCCAACAATCCCACAAAACAAAAATAATAATTGTCACTCACTTCATTAGTATGTTTGTGGGACACTGCTGTGCGCAAATTAGCTTCTGCATTCACCTGCAAAATATGCAGTCACTACACTTTCAAGTAAATCCTGTGCAGCGCTTTGAGATGTTTCAATAATATGATGAGGCACTAATTAAAGGCAAATCATTTTGATTATTACTATTTATTACTCATTCAGCTGTGACATACCATCTCATGTCATTGTTATTATTATTATTATGATACTATCATGGGATAGAGGAGCGGGCTGGCAACATGGATTGGAAAGCTTTTATTAAGCAGATGACTCAACTGAAGTTCAAAAGATGACGAACCGAAAAATAATGGTGCAATCTAGCGAGCCGGTTCACTTTACAATTTCAGTCTGTATCAAACAGGATCCCAAAGCCCTTGTGAAAAAACAACTGCTCAGTGTAACAATAATCCTTCCATTTGCTTAACGCCTTTCACATCCAGAAGACGTCTCAAAGAGCTTCACTGTGTAATATTTTTATAGGTGAACTTGGCTGTTAATTTGTGCACAACAATGTCCCATAAATAACTCTGAACTGAACGACCTATTTTATAAGTTGGGGGTGGGTGGGGGGATTCCTGGCTAGGACGCCGGAGGAAACTCCCTTCATTTTTCGAGTGGTGCCACGGTATCTTTAACCCCCACCTGAACAAGCAGAGGGGGTCTTGGTTTAACGTCATTATCCACATGAGTAGGAATCAACAGCTGTCGTGGTAGGCAGTTGGGAGGAAATTGCAGGTTTCCCAAACGTGCAGACAATCTGCACACATCGCAACTGCACACTTAAAACTGCGAGGGATTTCATTCAATCAACGCTCGGATGGTCTGAAACCGAGGAAGAAAAATCATCCACCTCAACACTCGGCTCCCAGGAGGATGGATCACTGATTCATTTATCTTGAGAGCATTGACTCTCCCTTGGCTTCTCGAAATAAAAGGAGAGATGGAAAATGAGCTCCTGGAGGATATGGATTGTGGAGTCATTCCTTGCCTTGTGATCTTCTCCGCACGATCTTGGTACGACACAATCAAGTACGTGGTATACACAAGGAGCAACATTTAGGGCAGAGTTTCTACCTGGATCTCATCGTGTTGTCTAATGTCATAATGTAGTAAAGCAGTCACTGAAAATTGTCAAAACATTTTTCGTTATGAAACATTTGCCCAACGCTTATTTACAGCTCCCATTACAATTTCTGCTTCAACCATTGTTCCTACTGGGACAGTACTTGTCCTATTAACCATCTCTGCACAAAATCATTTTTCCCTTCGTTTTTGTCGTTGGTGATCTTAAACCCATGTTCTCTTGTTCCTGACATAGCGACGAGCAGTCTGATTCAACACAAAGCACCAGGCTTCTAACCAAGTTTCTAAATCCCTGTATAATTCTTGTCTGTAAACATTCTCTGAGGAATTCAGAGTTAGTCCTGAATGTGTCACAGATTTGGGATATCAATACTTCTACAGAAGCAGTAACAATAACTACGAGATATCCACTCTCTATGCAGTGAAATCTCCAACATAGATGCCATTGGTGTTCATTGATTGCAAGTAACAGGTGGCAGTGCTGAGTGTAAAGTGAATATATAAAGAGGAAATTGAGTTACCGATTTGGGAAAACAGAGTAATGTGTCTCAGTGCAGTAGATACAGAATCTTCTTATTTTGTTTCTTTACCCAGAGAGAAATATAATTAAAGACTGGAACAAACTGCCAAGGAAGGTTAGGCCAGGCCGAGACTCTGGACTTGTTTATAAAAGCAGCTCAATGCTGTGATGGGAAGACGATAGGATGGGTATTGCGGTAGGATGAGATCGAAGTGGCTAGTGCCATTCCTCAGAAACCTGCTGGAGTGATTGTCTCAGAGCTGCTTTCTTTTCTCCACTCGGACTCAGCAAGTGCATCACAATCCCAGTCACCAAAGTCGAAGTATAAATTGACTATGGAGTGAAGCAGCCAAACAATTAAATTTATCAAACCTCATTTTCCATTTTCCTTCGCCTCTCTTTTCCAATAATCCATTTTGAACCCAACGCTGTGTTTTGCAGAGTCCCTTGGGTTAAAGACTGGGCCGGAAGTCTTATTTGTGAACAAAATGTTTATTTGAAATTTGCAAAACTAAAATGCATGCCACAAAAAACACAGTACGTAATATATAGCAATTAAATGCAATCAATTGCACTGATATTTAACCCCGTTTTGTAAAGCGCATGACTTTGTCCAATTAAGTTCACAATTATATCAACTTATCTGTTTTTAAAAAAAGTGGTCGATACAGTTTAGTTATACACAACGAGAGGGGAAAGAAACTGAATGCCAAGGTTCAAACATTCAATCAGCAATAGCTGACATTATGCCCTGTAGTTGCTAAAAGTGTCACATAAAAAAAATGCAGAATAAATTCCAAGTTGGCAATTTTGGCAATAAATAAAATGGGAAATTGCAAACAACGTATGACATACTGACTCAGCTTAGTTAGAGAGTCAAGATGAGTTGAATGGCCGTCTTTCTGCCCTTTAAAATTACATGGTTTCAAATGGGAACCAATCACTGCGTTTAAACAGTATTCAAACCAGAATGAGCGTCCCACCTGTGTATGGGAATTACCCTATGTATAGAATGAAATGTTTCACTCTCTGCCAGGAAGGGATGTACCCTGCTTACCTAATTCCAGAGAGGGTTACGCACAGGTCATCGAGAGCCAAGGCTTGGGGTCACCAGTGTGTGACTTGGGGTACGACTGGAGTTTAACCAGGTAGAACCAAACAGCTTACCATTGAGAGCATTGCCTTTGCAAAATTCTCACTGCTTGTCCAGCGAGGACCACCTGGGGTTTCATATCAGAAATCTGGAGTGAATGTACACGATTACTTTGTATTTCGAGTGAATCCTACAGCTGCTTTGTTTGACACTACAAGTAATCAAATGTTCAAAGTCACAGTGATGATTTGATTTAAATTGCGCAACAACTTCACAAAGATTTCCTTCAAGCAAAACTTTTAATTTTCTCCCCTCCAAACTAATTAGAAGATGACAGAAGTCGAGCTATTCCATTTTGCAATCAATTGCAATCATGTTATGCAAAGGAATAAAATGTAATTTGCTCAAAAAACATTTATGTTCAGTTTTCTGGGTTTCTGCACAAACCACTTTACTGATTATAACAATCCTCGCATTTGATATAGCATCGGTTAAGAAACATCGCAAAGTGCTTCTGTACATTGTGGTGGTGACTGCATTTTGAGGCAAACGTGGCAGCCAATTTGTGCACAGCAAAGTCTCAAGAACAGCCTTGAAGCGAATGACTACCTTTACATGAGAATTGATGGCCAGGACACTGGGAGAAGCTGGTTTCTTTTCAAAGAATGCCACGGAATCTTTAACGTTCACCTGAACTTCCAGAGGGGACCGCAGTTTAGTGTCTCATCCAAAGGATAGTACCTCTGACTATGTGGCACTTCCCTCATCATTGCTTTGGAGTGTCTGCGAGCTGAACATATGGGGCTTAAACCCACAGCTTTCTAACCCAGAGGCAAGAGTGCTACCAATTGAGCTTGGCTGACCTGCTCTAAGAAAATGGGACGCAGAACAAAACGATAGCTTCGTTCTTTCTTTAACAAGCTGTGCTATTTGTAGGGATTCTGTATTGGGTGTGAGGCAGATGGATTTGAGGTGACCACTGTGCGGGAATATGGGTTTCAAATTCACTGTGGGGAAATATTGCTACGCCATGTGTTACAATTGGCCAGTCATGCTTAGAGAGGTACAAAACACCAAATCCTTTCATAATTCCTATGTAATAGATTGATTTGTCATGTGCTGCTAGTGGCCGTTAGGAAGGGTAATTTCAAAATCAATACAGCATTGGTTTATTTATAATACACGATTCCTCAATACTATATGCATCATTATGCAGCAGCCTGGTGACAAGTCCGATCTGAATTCCAAGACTTCTTTCAACAAAAATAAGGGCTCAAGCACCAAAATATCACCAGCAAAACGAAGGCAGAGACTTAATCAAACTTCTGCCTCGACTCGAATGTTGTGTTGTCATCCATACAATGTCACTGTTAAATATTTAGCACACTTGAGCAGCGCACGGTATATTTCAAAAGAATTACTCCTCGACGCAGATCCATAAACACTAAGTCGATTAAATTTCGTAGTGTATTAAGGTGAAGCATCACAACATTTTTTAATACATTTTTGAGCAGCTTTTTATTGTCACTTTACAGGGACATAATGAAACCAAGCTGAACAAATGCACTGCACTCCTGGAGCGAGACCTGCAAAGCACTATGCATTGAGAGACATAGGTCACACTCAGGTGATGCCTCACTAATGCCAGGGGAGAAATAAAGGCTTTATACTTTAAGCAGGTGGCTTCCGATTTCTTCGAGGTTTGAGCTCCAATCGGGCATCTGACTGAAATTCCCTACCAATCGTCAGAGAAAGTTACAGAGACAGACAAGAGGCAGAGAGCCGGAAACACGGTGACAGTGAGCTTTTCAAGGAACCTCACTAACTGGCTTCCCAAAGGCCCACAAAGGAGTTTTCTAGTGGGCACATCGGGACTGAAGGAGGCCATTCAGCTCAGGAAGACTGTTCCATCCGTTTATTAAATCTTGGCAGATCTTTTAATTGCAAGGTTTTTTTCAGCACAACCCTTAAAATCTCTACGTCTGTCTATCTCTCCAATACGCAGGAACACGGTAGTCACAGCAATGAGACAAACTGCATCATCCCAAGCTGGTATAGTGACCTTAGCCGAGTGCCAGTCTCATACACTGTAAACGTACACCTTGAAACAGATGCCTAGAAAAATGTGCGCACACATGCTTGTTCAACATTGCTTGCATCTTAGGCACGAGCAAATGGGTAGAAAGCGTTCCCTCAAAACCTGTCAGTCGAGTCGTTTCGAGGTACCTTTTCAAAAAGGATTATCGTGGAATTGTATCTGGCTCCACGGGTTAACTTTAAAATGACGTTTCCACTGTGGGTGGAAGCAGCTTCGCGCATGTCATGTCTGCACAAACATTGCCTAGAGAAGGTTTAATACTGTACGCTTTCATGCCAGAAACAGTACGCTTATAAAGTGCTTACTAAATAAATAATAAGCACTTACCCACAGTTTCTGGTAGGCTTGATACAAAAACTCTCCTGACAATCTATAATGGATTTATTTCAGATTTCAAAATGACAAGTACAATGTCAGGCACAATCAATCGATCACTGCATAATTATTATTGCAAATGATCCATATCCTCAATGCAGTCCTTAAGGGGAATTTAATGAAGCAGCGAGCACATCAATAATAATATCTAGTTTCGTCAATGTATTGCCTTTATCAACGTTCTTCATTTAAGCCAGCGTGTACATTGCTTCGCACCTTACCTTTCACTTCATTTCAATTTTGCATCAATTGCCGAGGAAAGGAAGGATCAGCCTTATTGCTTTTAGTGCTTAATCTGCCAGCGTAGCTCGGCCCAAAGCAATCCATTGGCTCTTGCGCCCGCACGGGAACATGGAAATTATCACTCCTCCTTATCGCTGGTTTTCAACCTTCACTCCCAATTCTGGTGCGTTTTAACTGTGCTGCGTTCAATACCAGGATATCAAGGAGCCCCCTTTGGGAAAGGTCTAGAGAGCTTGGTTTAACTAATTGTTGACCCCCGTTTTCATTGAAAGCACTCTCGTCTCACATTGGTCCTTTCGCTCGAACCCTCGTGACGTCCCCTTTATAGAGTGAGCCACTCCACTATTCACCCTTATTGAATCAAGTGCCATTGAGATTGCTTGACATTCATATCACTGTTAACCATTATTGAATCCTTTTGTACCTTTTTTTGTTCTCGTAATGAAATATACATATTTACTTGATACGACGCAGCTCTCCGCTGATCACAGAGCTGCATGCTTTATTCAGCTCCTTTGAAATGCTGGCGATGGATATTCAACAGCAAGGAAGTGTACTGGCTATGATGGAGGGTGAGGGGGTGGGGGGGGTGGAGAGTGGGCACCATACTAGAAATGTAAGCCCGTCTTTGTCTGTTGGGTGCTGATTGACCTGACGTGTATTTCCTGCGTAGATCTGATTTCTGAGGGCAATTTTCTCCCCTCCCCGAATATCTTGAAGGCCTTTTTTGAGTCCCAATTCCCTCTGCTCAATCCAGTGCCTTAATCATGTGCCTGCTTCACGCACACACTTTCAGTACCGGCGACTGGACAGCAACCAACAGCAAAGGCGAAGCCAAAAGCAAATGATCCTTCCCAAACCCAGACCACTGAGGTCAACTCCAATGACCCACTGTCCAAGGACCAGTTGAACGCTCAGCTCAATTCATGGCAGTCCTGAGACTGAATACAGACCTTCCCAGTTCGTATCGGGGTGATCGGACGCTACCCGCATATGTAGGGGCACTATATAAACGCAAGTTGCTGTTGTGGTTGTCGAAGGAACTCATTGGGGAAGGTGGGGAGCTGCTCATCACTTGCAAACACACAGTCACTACACTTCACAGAGAGAAAAAAAACTCGTGTGAAACGCTTAGAGATATTTCAACTGGGTAAATACAATAGCATGATAATAATTATCTTTGGATTTGATATAACGCCTTAATGTTCCGTCGTGACGTCTTGAAGCGCTTCATAGGATACACTGTGACGCGCAGTATTTGTGCGTATTTCGTGAGCGACATAAAGGTGCCATATCAGCATTAGTATTACGTTCCGTTCATGTTTGGGATGTTCAGCATTCTTGCATTTCAATAACAAGAGAATTGGACGGCACTCATTTTAAGCAATCACCCAGGTTTTACAGCTTCACTCCACTAACTATCCCGACTATATGCTAAAGGCATGACACGAATTATTGCTGTACAAACATTTATGTATAAGTGTATTGTTTAATATTTACTGTGGCAGTGGAATAATTAGCACTTTAAAGAACTGAAGAATGACATTCGCATCTACTCTCGTAGGCAATGAATAATGAGATGTTAAACAGTGCAGTTGAGAAGAACAATTAACAGCTTTGCAGTTGTGCAGGTCAGAACTTGGGGTCATCACCCTTCTGCTTATTTTTTGCACAAACTACAAAAGTATCCCCTGAAATGAAAATAACCCTTAATATAAGCGCTTCAAGAGAGAGAAAAAAAAACAGGCTATCAGAAAAATAAACTGGAGGAAATGAGGGTTTCATTAATTGAAACACTTAACTGGGAATTGCGCTAATGGAAAGGCAGTCTGTCCAACACAGTGAAAAGTGTTGCACATTTACTGCCGGTGAATGTAATCAAAATCACATTAAAGTCATCAATTTAGCATTCGGGTGTGTGCAATGGGCAACTCAAACGTAACTTTCTTTATCGTACCTTGCGAACTGTTCCTCTAACCGCTTGGTCCTGAGCACCATAAGTCACTCATTAATCATGATAAGTACTAGACTTCAAAGGGCTTCTCAAATATAATGAATAGCCTTCGCCCTCCCTGCGTCCTTCTCCTTCCACTTTTCACTTGGAAAACCCAGCTCAATCAATTTGGAGCAGTTTTAATGACGGGAGGGAGGTAAAAACCTCACACTGAGTGAGCGAACCACTTGCACTTTAACCCTTTGAGGGCACAAAAGAAGGCTTTTTTTTGACACCGTCTGGCAAGGGGCCAGCGTTACTTTTCGACTCCTGTCGTTCAAAACGTCCGTCAGAGCAGAAAGGATTAACCGCAACGTTAGCAGGTGCGCCCAAGCCTGATTTAGAGGTGTGTGTGTGCACCTCGTTCGCCTCATTTTGCAGTGATTTCGGAAGCGATTCCGTGCGGGTCGGTCAGGGAGGTTCGGCAGGGGTTAAAAGTGCATCAGGTTGTGTTAGCCGCTCGTGGGATAAGAAGACGCCACGTTGCTTTTCCGGTGGCGGGTGGCTGGAGCTGCCGCAGCTCGCAGTTACATATCGAATACAGCCACACGCAATCAATTCCACTTAAAAGCAGGTTCACAATGCCGCGTGAGAAAAAAATACCATTTGCTGGGAATTTCGCTCGTCGGGCATTTTCCCCCTTTGTGTTCTGATCCAGGGACTGACACTTTGCTTCCAAACCACACGCTGTTTGTGGCTTTCCCGAAAACTTAAGCTACAGGAAATCGTTCCCATCGTCAAAACAAGTCTGAGTTTCCTCGTTGTTCTAATGAGAGTAACGGGACTGAATAATAATGATCGTCCTTACATTTGATACAGCGCCACTCAAGTCAGGAGAACGTCTTAAAGCGTCCCACAGGATATCCTATAAAGCGTAGTGTCTCCGAGACGCTACCCTGCCTGGAGAGCGCTATAGAAGTGCAAGTTGTCGTCGTTGTTGTGGCTGTGCATTTTATGGGCAAAAACACATCGGCCGCTTTGTGCACAGTATTGCTCCACAAACAGTCGTGCAGTGAAAGGCAAATGGTGTGAAAAAGCCAGGAATTGATTCTGCCTTAAGACGGCACCTTTAGTGCTGGTGCTCTGCCAAGACTTTCAGCAGGTTAGTGCCCAAACTGCAGTATAAAGTAGGTGGAGCATTACATTATCTGTGCAAGTGCTTATAACTCCAAGAGGCGTTTGTGTACTGTTTGCTTTTATCACCCGCCACTTTATAACTGCTGCCAGTGGAAGGACTGGGTTCAAAGTCAAGCTTGCTCTATTGCCTCCTTATATGGAGTCCTGTAGCTCCAGATAAATTCGCTTCACGCTGGTTGTGGGGCATTGCTGCTTTTGCCTACAATTACTCCACGCGTGCAATAATAATCTCTCCAAAACAAAATAATAATAAATTGATCATTTTCAATCCACGACTGTTTGTGGGACGCTGCTGTGCGGGATTGGCTTCCTCGTTTCGCCCACAAACACACGGTCAATTCACTTTACAGCCTATTCTGTGAAGCACTTTGAGACGGCGAGAAGACGTGAAAAGCGCTATATCAAATGCAAGGATTATTATTATTATTATTATTATCTCATCCAATTCCCCCCGCTGCCCTCCCGAAGGAGTTTCACTCCCTAATTTAAATTAACATTAAAAAAAGGTGAGATAGTATTGCATAGCTGAAAGCAGTAATAAATATTAATATAATAATCCTCGAATCTGATGCAGCACCTAATCACACCATCAAGACATCTCAAAGTGCTTCACGAGATTTACTGTGACGTATAGTGGCTGCATAGCAGCCAGGATGCCCGCGAGCAATTGTCCCGCAAACCAGTCATGGAAGCAAATTACCAATTTTATCTGGGAGTTTGTTGGCCATAAACTAACAGCAGAATTAGTCTGTAAATAAGTTACAAAAGTCTGTTTGTTTTACCCTCCAGAAATAAAGGAAATGTTAATTTACTTTGTGACAATCAGAGTCAGCTATTACACACTGTTATGAAGTGTCATTAATGTTCTCCTTTCAGGACTCCATCTCTGTGGTGGCCTCTTTCTTGCAGTCTGTCTCACCCAGCATCTTCTAATAAGATATAATTGCATCCACAGTGCTATGTTCAGCATGGCGTCTTGTTTCACTTTATTACTTGACCAGCACGTGGCAGAGAAACACTCCATTCAAAATCATGACAAGGTGAAGGGAGACATGTTAAGCACACGCCTCTAAATCAGATGTCGAAATGCCTGTTAAACACCTGAACCACGTTCATTAATCCTCTCTGCTCCAACAGACTTGTGGAGTGCGATCGTGTATGTTGGGGAACGGTGTACGTGTGTGGAACAGTTTACGGAGAGTGTAATGCTATGTGCGTTACCGTGTCTGTTGTGGTGCGGATAGAAGTGTTAAAGTGTGTAAAATGGTGTGTGTGTGTGAGATTGTGTGTGTGTGTGTGTGTGTGTTATGGTGTGTACAACAGTGTGCAGCGTGCGCAATGATGTGTGTTTCAATAGTGTGCGTACAAGACGTGTAAGGAGTCCAGTGGTGGCTGCGGGCCACCATTTATCGTGTGTAAATTACTGTCTTCATTTTCTGGATGTACCGGGGGCAATATTCACAGAAAGAGAGAAGTTTGATTGGTTTGATGAGGCTACACTTTCACATTACCGTCCCAAGGATAATCGATGGACATGGGAAAAGAGCTAACGCACCTAATTGTGGCGTCTGATCCAAAAAGAGAGGAACATTGGGTGACAGATCATTTTTCACAATAACATTTGAGCTATTTACAGGAGACTATGCACAGGATTGCATTTGATACGTGCACCCGATAATGAAAACGGGGAGTGAGCAGTAGATATGCTCTGGAGTTCTAAGTTATTTTCAGGTCAGCATTCAGTGACACATTGTTCTAAACCTTCCCGTATTTGGGTCTCGGATCCACCCGGAATCCAACCCACTGACTAACACCCACTCCTTTCACTCTTTGTGGCTAAGATGTTCGGGAAAGCAAAGGAACTAGTGTGTGACACAAGGGTGATCACATCAAGACGAGAGTCTTAAATTGAAAGCATAGAGTTACAGGGGAATATTCTGTATTTTGGTATCGGAATGTCCTTATTAAAACCGTACGAGGCGGTGAGATTGCAAACAACCTGAAGTTTTTATTTTGTTTCGAAAACTTGAAAGGTTTAAATGCCTCTGTCCCAGGCAGGTATCCCGAATATTGTGCATTATCTGTTTCAAAGCAGAACACCACTGCAGTACTCCATCGGCACACTCTGCAGGTAGTGTAATAATAATGATAATAATAATAAACCTTGCATTTCATATAGTTACCATTACCATTCCGATGATGAGAGATCTTATCGCATCACGAGACGTCCCAAAGGGCTTCACTGCACGTATTGTAAAGTGGATTGATTGTCAGTGTATTTTGCGGATGAACGCAGCAGCCAGTTTGAGCTCAGCAATGTGCCCACAAAGAGCCATGGAGTGAGTGAACAATTTCATTTGGGGGATTTGTTGGCCAAGACAGGACAGGACACCGGGACAAACTTCCATCTCTTTTTCAACAGTACCGTGGGATGTTTCCATGATCGCCTGCACAGCCAGACAGGGCCTCGGTTTAACATCTCCTCCGAAGGATGGAGTGGTCTGTTGTGTCAGACACTTCACTGTTCTGGTACAAGACCTTTAGTCTAACTGAAGGGCAGTGTAATGATCGTAAAACCTCAGACACTGAACAGCAGCCGTGTCTCTCGCCCGAACTCTTGCTATTTTGACGAATGAAATAAAAGACAAGTTGCTGCAACTGAACGACTTTTGTTGGCGGTCAATGTTTCAGTGCAGAGCGAGTCGTGGCTCATTCACATAGAGCTTGTGGGGAAGAAATTGACACGGAGGAGTGACCATAATCATGTGTTGCGATTTTTGATAAATTTAGTGGGAGGTTGTTTCCAGTGGTTTACAAGGGAGGAATGTATAATCCTAATATAGTAGAGTCATGATGGGTGCTCAAGTTTAAGGTTGATTTCACTCCCTATAGCCGTCTTACAAATACATTATCTACCCCTTCGTCTGTGTATTCACTCAGGCTGTGAACCCCACAAACTGACAATTTTTACCGAGCAGAGCAATGCGATCAATGGCGGGACATCTTTGTGCGCTTCAGAATTACTAAGCACAGTGTCTGACGTTGGATTTCCTAACAGGGAGCGAATGGGAAGTAGTTTGGGCCATTCATTTTCATTCCAAGATAAGAATCGTGTTGGAATCCTCTTATGTTACACACACACACACAGACACACAACACAGACACACACACACAACACACAAAACACACACACGCACACGCACACTGATCTAGCCTGGTTTGGCAAAATGCTCAGATTCTGCACTTCGATGACAAGAGTGGGAAATAAAAACGCAGGAAAAGTGTGCGTCGACTAACGGCTTACGGCACAATAAACCACCCTCTTATGTCAGTCAGAGGGGAAATGTCGGACACAATGGTACCGAATATACCGACCTGAAAGTAAGTCGAGTGCTGTACTCACAAGAGGATGATGAATTGCTCAAACTCAATGAGCAGGGCTGGGCGTTTAAACCACAATTTGCTCGAGTATTAGGAGACGGGAACTTGGTGAGAATTCAGCACCCATTACGTTCATTTAAGCATGAATTTTCTTCCCTCTTTGTGGGTGGCTCAGAGCCCCCTCAGATTTTTGGTGCCCTTTTAACAGTATTTAGTGCCTACAATAATACCCCTCATTTAAACAGACTTATTCGCTTTGTGTTCGAAGATTGTAGCTTTCTAAAAGCGAAAACCACCAAACAATTCTCTCTGGCTGATCTCCTCTGGTTGTGTTCGACAATTAAATTTCCACCAGGCCCTGTTTCACATCTTTTAGCCTCTACAAAAGGCATTTATTTTTACCTCAGCTCATCGTAAGGAAACGCGTTCACAGCTCGGGGGCAAAGGATGGTCACCCAAAACCTGTAAGAACTATCAGGAGTAAAAAATGTGCAGCAATGTCAGTGAATTACCCGAATCAAAAATTGCTGTGAACTCAGCTTAACTTGACAATAATAATCGTTGCATTTGACATCGGGCCTTTCACATCGTCAAGACGTCACAAAGCGTTCACAGGATATACTAAAAAGTGAATTGACTTGTGTATTTTGTGGGTGAAACACGGCAGCCAGTTGCGCACAGCGGCGCCCCGCAAACAGCTGCGGCATCGTATTTTACGACCAATTTTATTTGGGGGATTGTTGGCCCGTGCACTGAAAATACCATCCCATCCTGAAGAGCGCCATGGGATTGTCTAACACCCGCCTGAGCAGGCAGACGGTTTAATGTCTGATCCGAAGGACGGCACCTCCGACATTGCAACACACCTGCAGCACTGCATTGGAGCGTCAGCTGAGACTCTGCGATCTCCAAGACCCAACCTGGGTCCAGGCAAGAATGCTACCATTGAGTCAGGCTGACACACAATCTTGCCCAACTCTCGACTAAATTCGGTGGGTTGGGAGGGGGGGGGGGGGGGGGGGGGTGCGTTGGGAAGGGGAAGGCTCTGTTGATCACGGACTGTCTGTTGCAGCAGCCAATGCTGAAAGGGAGCAAAGTTATGGTGAGGAGACATTTTTTTTCTTCCTCTTCTTCAGTAAATTTTGAAAGTAACGCCATGTATTTTCGGAAATGGTTAAAATAATCTCATGGAGGCTCAGTTAGATTATGCTTGATAAACAGATGTATGCCGTTATACACACAGTACATATAATAATAATAATCCTTGCACTTGAATATAGCTCCTTATCACGTCTTCGAGACGTCGCAAGAAGCTTCACAGAACATAATGTAAAGGGGATATTATATATATATATAGTAAATATATACACATTGCATTCTGCTCTGTGAACGAGGGCGAGAAGGGAAAATAAAAAAGGGTGGGGAAAAAAATGAACACATTCAGTTGGAAGTTGTACCCGTTGCCCTAAAAATAAGGAGAGCTCGTCAGTCATTACTCGCAGAATTAATGGGTTCATCGTGAAATCTTTCTCGTCTATTCTTCTCTAGTCAGACTGGAGAAGCAGGGGAGTTAGCAGTTCTAAATGATGTGGGTGGGTGGACTGCGAGTGTCAGCACAACAAAGGCACTCGAATTATACCAAACACAAATAAATAAGATAAGGACGAACAAAAATATATCCGCAGGAACTGGTAACACAAAACACTCGCTCGTCAGAATGTAACAGCCGAGGTAAAAGGATCCTTCCTTGCTCAACCTTTAAGGGGCTTCAGGAACAATTTGATCACATCTTCTAATCAGAAGATCAGACTTTTCCTTCCCTCGCTACAAACAGACCAGACTCCAGGCGGTTTTGTGCTACTCTGCACTGACACGACAGCCTTACTTTACTGCAGAACCTCCTTTCAACAGAACAGTATTTACAGAGGACTAACACGACACTAGTTAAGACTTACAGAGACGGCCNTTTTTTTTTACACACAAACACACACTCACACACACGCGTGCACTGAAGACTGATGTTCTGTGAAATGCAGTTCGCAGCTGCTGGCTTCACCTGAGCACAAGCCGGGAGAGTGCATTTCTTAAACTGGTCGGGTTATGTTCAGCGCTCTCCATAAATGGACAAGATGAGAGAGCAGCAGGGGCCAAAGGGTGGTCTCATATAGAATAAGCTGAAGCGTGTGCCTCACTCCGTGTGAGTGGCGAAGGAGTAAGCACGCAGCGTTAATCTAACCAGATGAACTTTCAAGGAATATTACAACAATAGGTTACCAGGATTCAAAGCAAGGGGAGGTTGGCGATGGGAAAGGATTGTTACAATGAGAGGGGTTTTATCTGAAATGATTTACGGATGTCTGAAGCTTTTACTCCATGAGCACATTTAATAAAGTATATTCTGCGAAGCGCTTTCAGACGTCTCGAAGTCGTGATAAGGCGCTATATCAAATGCGAGGATTATTATTATAATTATTATCAAGTGCGGTGCAAATCCTCAGGTTACGAACCCGCCTCGGGACAAATCTAAGTGGCATTAACTGACCAATGACGATTGCAGTTCAAGGCGAGTCTTTTGCAAGTTACAGATAATTATTGTATCACATGTCGTTTGCATGCTCCCTGCCCAACACGTTTGGTCCACAAAATACGCAGTCAATCAACCTTACAGTATATTCTGTGAAGCGCTTTGAGACGTCTCAAAGACGCGATAAGGCGCTGTATCAAATACAAGGTTGATTATGATTATTATTATTATTATTACGCGTAGAACTTAATATGTTTAGAGAGTTCCCAGCCAGAGAGGAAATTAGAGGCAGTAAGTAAGACAGAAGAGAAGGCAGCCCCACGTTAAAGTCTGCAAGTGCCAATGGATGGCTTTTGATTTCTACACAATTTAGAACAACTCGAGCCATTTGCCACCTGAGTTTGCATCAGCTAAATTACCAGCGCCAAAGGTCAGGGGGATTGCTACAGTATTCTGCTGAACAGCACAGGTCACAGAACAAAAGCCTAATGGGCTTCAACCTCTTCCTATTCCTAAGGCAGCAGGTGTCACTTAGATGATGGGAAGCACGAAAAAAACAACGACCCCAAGCCTGCTTAGAAACTGCTCCAGCAACAAATCGTAACACAATACAGAAACCGGACGGCAGTCCCTGAACTCGTTGTGTGCTTATAACTTTTTAATGAAGGAAGGCTGCCTTATCGATTCCGCTTGTTACGGAAGTTATTAAAAACACGAATCTCTGATGACACAACACCGTAATGTTACTTCGGCTCATAACGGACACAGCCCACATACAGTGCATCGCGCACAGCGGCAGACAAACATTGCAGGCTGTTAACCTGCTAATACAGTTGTGTTAAGACGACTAAAACATTTTGAAATAGATCCCGATTAAACGAAAAAGAGGCAATGGAAAGAGAGGCACTACCTACCCACAAATACATCATCATTTTGAATGGAGATTCAAAGCTCCAGCTGTGCAGTAAAATCTCCTCTCTTGGTTAAGAATCACTGATACAAAGTGAGAAACGGAGGGGGGGGGGGGACACAGAGTTCTTCTCTTTTCTCTCAAGTGCTTCCAGTCCTATTTCCCACCCCCACCCCCCCTGCAAGCCTCTTCTTATTGTTGTATAGAAGCACCAGCAGCTCTCTTGCGTGTGAAGAAACTTGCTTCAGGCTGTTTTGCTTTTCCCACTCGTCCTCTCTGTCTCTGTCTCTCTCGCTCTCTCTCTCTCTCTCTCTCTCCTGCTATCTCTTGCTCTCGAATGCCAAGCCTATTTGGGCAAAATCCTTGGCGTGTCTCTTTAATGAGGTCTGTGCAATGCACCGAAGCAGCCAACTACTCTGGTGCAGGCAGAAGTGAGCAGGGAGACAACACTCCTCTCGCTGTGTTAGCTTAATTGCAGCTCTGGCATTAGGTTCACTCCCCACCACCAACCACCCACCCACACTCCCCTGTCTTCTTGCAGGGATAGGAAAACGAGGATGAAGAATTCACACAGGAGAGTCACGCAGGGCGTGCAGACTGGCACCCAGGTCGGATGAAGTGGAGGAATGTCTCCGTCACTCCCTCCCGACGTGAAAGGCGCTTTACCAATGGAATTTGTTGTTGTTGTCGTTGTCGTCGTCGTCAGCGGCGGCAGCGGCACTCAAACCATCACCCTGTTCGCAGGGGATCGACTCTGTCACCCACTGACAAGTCCCGCGAAGCTCAACACACGGAACCCGCTGCGCTGAAGTGCAGAGTGTGCACTGCACACAGCTTCCCCTTAATCTCTCCGACTGTGCACCAGATAAAGCCAGAAAGCAGTAGGGTCAAGGTCTTCTCCAATCTTATTACACCAACACCAAAGCGTACAAGGTACTTTTCTACAGCCATCTACTGACACGACTGTGCTATTGCTCCTTCTTCCTGCTGCTGCCGTTGCTACTCCTGCTGCTGAACCTGCTATTTGGCTCAGAAACATATTCACTTATATGCATATCCTGACTGGTCATACAAGGCAACAGCTCCCTGAATAATTAAAGCGCATTTGCTAAATTGAGGCATCAGTCACAGCACCGGGACAGGTGGCAAATGGATCGGCAGCTAACTGGAAAAATACATAGCGAGACCCGTCAAAAGTGGTGACGGTGTCAAAAAAAGGTGTGGGGGGGGGCATTGAGAGGCAAACATTACAATGTACAGTTAACAAACAGCGATCAAGAGACACTTAAAAGTGCCCACAACGCACCGTAAAAGTCTCCTCTTGTTTTGCGAGTTGTGTAATCAGATTTTATAACAAGGCACCAAAAGTAATTCATCACTCTTGACAGATATACACCAGTGGCCGATAGGTGCACCGGTTGATAAAACCGGTTAAAGTCTGCGAATTGAATACACAAAAGACGATTCTTTGGCAACTGGCAAAGACTTTCACCAGGACCACGTCAAGGTCAAGTGCAGTAACATGAGATGTTTCGCCCACATGTCATACAGTCAATTCGCTCGACAGTGTGATCTCTCAAGCGCTTTGAGACGTCTCAAAAAGGTGATAAGACGCTATATCAAATGCAAGGATTATTATTATGTGCAAAATGGTAATTCCTTACAGGTTACAGTTTGGGAGAGAAATGAACTTTTTATTTCAGGAGAAAGGCGTGGTTTGCCGTTCTTGGTACTCGGAAGCTAATAAAATGACAGATTGGATGAGGAGGGGTTTGGAGGGTGGGAGTAGAAATACAGAACTTGATTACAAAAATTGCTTTCAATTGTTCAGGAGGAAAAAATAATTGAGCGTTTGCAAAACAGCACAAATTAGTGTTTCTATCCTCGAAGATCAACATGGATGACATAACAGGAGATTGTGTAAGCCTGACTAGTCTCACAGCTCACAAACAAAGCTAAGAATAACTGAGGTAGGTTATTATGATCAATGATTCACAATTGTCCTTTTTGAACCATGTCGTGGGTGTGTGGGTGGGCGTGTGGTGGTGGGGGTGAGGAGGGAGCTAATATATTTTTTAAAAAGTTGGAATATTTTTAAAACCTATTTTCCAGCACTGAAAATAACTATTTCAATATAAAAGTGATGATTTTACAAATAACAGATTCACTTCATGGGCTGCTTTGCGGGACACCGCTGTGCCAAATTGCCCGCCCTGTTTGCCTGCAGATACACAGTCACTGCACTTTACTTTACATCTTGTGGGACACTTTGACACATCTCGGTGACGTGATAAGATGCTTTATCAAACTGCAAGGCTTATTATTAATCATTGCCGTTTCAGCTTTGCCGTAACATCAGACGCTGCACAAACATTAAAACAAGAGAAAAATTACACTCTTTTCTGAATGAAGTTATAGGCTAGATGTTAGACAGCAAATAAGACCCGGCAATACATTCAAGGCAGTGAATCATGCTCTGGGTATTGCTGACGTTTATAGACTGGTCAAGTTTCTCTCGGGTGGTTTATGATGTCATGGGAACATTCTGTGAATTACTGTCTTGCAGATCACAGCCAGTTATCTAATATCACAACTGCTTCTCACCAAAACAGATGCATGAAATATTAAAGAAAAAAACGAATTCTGGCTGTTCTTTGGTGTCCCAAAATAGAAATATTTCAAAGCTGTTCCCCACCCAAAAAAAGAAATAGTGTTCTTTGATTGTTGAAGGGGTTATCTGCGAATCAAGCGTTTGACTGACTATAAAATTGTTGACTATTACTGAAGCCTTGTTCCCTGTGACTGCCCCTGTCATTTTTACTGAGCTACATAATGAAAGCTAACAGAAATATGCCACTTATTCAGAAGAATGTTGCATTAGTGCATTAAGGAATTAACTTGCACTCATTGAAAATTTTCGTCTGGATTTATGTGACTGTATTGCGTTAATATTCCTATAATTAATTTACAGACCATGATATTAATGCAAAATGTCATTAAACGCAAGAAAATACGAAGGCATGAAAACGCATCGCGCCAGACATCAGCAGAGGCTCAATTCTGTGCGTTTTGAAATAGGCACGAGCTTTAGAGCAATCCTTGACATGTGCTTTATCGCTTCATCGCAAGGTCCGAAAGCGCTTCAGGGGATTTTCTGCAAAGTGCAGTGACCTTTTTTGTTCGTGCAGGCGAATTCAGCAGCCAACTGATGCACAACGACGTCCCACAAAAAAAAACCATCAAGTGCGCGGGAAATTTTAGCTGGGAGATTGTTGGCCGCACCAGTTCCTTCTCTTGCCTCTTGTCGGGATCTTTAACATGTACCCGAACAGCCAGGCAGGACCTCTGTTTAATATCTCACCCAAAGGACCGCACCTTTGACAATACAGGCTCCCGCAACACTGCACCCGACTGTAAGCTCACACTCCCGACAAGCTTTTGACTTAGAGGCAAGAGTGTGCTACCAGCTAACCCAGGCGGACACCTATGAGGTTAAAGAAAAAGTTCAATTAAATAATCTTACCATTGATTCTCACGATATGTCATTTTTGTATTTGTATAATAATCGTTGCATTTGATATAACGCTTTTCACATCTTCGAGACGTCTCAAAGCGCTTCACAGAACATACTGTTAAATGAATTGACTGTATGTTTGTGGGCGAAATGCGGCAGCCAATTGCGCACAGCAGCGTCCCACAAACAGCCGTGGATTGAAGTGACCAATTTATTATTCTTTTTTCTTCTTGAGGGATTATGACAGTCAATTCACTTTACAGCATATTCTGTGAAGCGCTTCAAGACGTCTAGAAGACGTGAAAAGCGCTATATCAAATGCAAGGATTATTATTATTATTATTATTATAATCCGACATGTGTGTGGAGTAAGGAAACTTGCCCAAGGTTTTGCTCTGCCAGGAATCGATCCCGGGTCTCTCGCTTGCAAGGCGAGTGCTCTAGAGTGCTTTAGATTTTGTATTTGGGGGACAGAGTACTTTCAATCCAGATGATGAGTTAGCCGACAGCAGATACACTGGTGAACCTTTTACAACCAAAGCTTACACTTTCTAGGAATTAGATAGACAGACGATAAGTGTGTGGCTTCCTGCACTCAGTTTCCTCAGCCTGCCCACATTGGAAGAGATACCAATCAAGCACCTTCCCGACTTCCCGACTCAGTTTTAAGGAAAGAAATAGTGGAGTTAGAAATATATGGATATATTGATGCGTCAGGTTGTAAGAGGCGAGAGCGCGATGAGCTATTCAACAGGTAACTACTTTGCTGTAAAGCACGGTCTCTCCGGAAGATAAGAACAACTCTCAGCTGTGACACCTTCCTGAACGAAGCAAGTCGATTAAAAATCAATGGCGACGTTTTAATTCACAATGATGTTTTGCATAAAAAACTAAAAATGGCCCCTGTCGTGCATTTAACCTGCCAGGAATGGAACGCCTTTGAGGATTTTAGAACCTTTTTTTGCTGCACATCCAAAAAAGAAAATAAGTCTGACTTTTTGGAGCTGAGATTTTTTGCATACCTACACGCAATCGTATACACACGCACACGTACGCACATACATAACGCACAGACATACACATATACATGCAAACACACCCACATGTTTGCGTACAGACACATAATAATTATTATTATATTATTGTGCACACATACACACACACACGCGCAAACACACAATAAACATTGCATTTGAAATAGCACCTGAACCATCCAAACACCTCAGCATGTTTCACAGCTGTCTGTAAAGTGAAATGACTGTGCATTAGTAAGCAAACAAGGCCGCCAATAAGAACACAGCAGTTTTGGGGACTCGCTGCTATCAAACCCTCTCAAGGGAGGAAAACGGCGGGACAAGAGGTCACAGGTTCAGGATTGTGAAGGGCAATTTTGAGACAGATGTAATGAAGCATTTATTTATACGGAGGGTAATCAATAGATCACAGGATCACACGAAAGGTTCAGATGAGGAAGGCCCTTTTGACCTATTTGATTTCATCCTTCCAGAATACCCGTCCTACAACAACAACAACAACTTGCATTTATGTAGTAACCTTCAAGCAGTGTAGCATCTCCTACTGTCTTCGCAAAGCATCAAACCTTTTCTTGAATAAGTCCAGTGTCCTGGCCTCAAACGTTCTTCCCAGTAACCTGTTTCTGTTGTTAATTAATCTTTGTGTCTCTGTGCGAAGTTAATTGGGTTCACGTTTCGGTTGCAGAAGTAGAAGAAGTAATGTGTTAAAACTCACTCCTCCAAACACCCACCAGAGGACAATCAGTTGCAGTGATCTTATCCTCAATCGATCCTGAAGGGGTTAAACTCTGTTAAGAAGAGCTGATGCTTGAAATGAAATGGAACAGCTTAGAAAAGTTAGAAACTTAGAAAAGTTTCAAAATAATGCCTTTGGGCTATCCTGAGGTCCACAGTGGAGAGGAGACTCCGTGTGATAACTATGGTTATCATAACTATGATATGCTATGGACAGATCTGACTGAGATGGATAGTTCTCATAGGTGCCCTGTATATAACCTCTAGTGATGGTTGAGACCGGAAGGATTAAACCGCAATCAGTTAACACTTTGTGTCCTTAAAAGCATTTCAGCATAAAGCATAAATTTCCGGGATTTCAGTTTTCGGCAAACTTTCCGTCACGCTATTAAGAAGCGATTAATTAGTCTCCTTTGTTTCTGTGCTTTTCCTCCCGATTTGTCCTTCGGCGGAGATCCTAAACTGAAAAGTCTTGCTGCTCCATACCTCTGCGACCTACTGAAACTTTACCAACCTGTCCGGTCCCTCCACTCGGTGGGCATTGGCATGCTCCGCGTGTCCTGGCCTGTAATCCACTGAATAAAATTGGTCACTTGCTCCATTGTTACAGGCGAGACATAGCTGGGTGCAAAATTGGTAGTTGAGTTCTCCCACAAAACACATACAACATTCTACTTTACGGTATATTCTGTGAAGCGCTTTGGGATGTCCTCCTGTTGTGAAAGGCGCTATACAAGATGCAAGAACGATGCAATTCCATTCTATATCCCAAGTCCTCATTTAACAGGAGTTTGATTCGAGAACAGCTTCTTACGTTGATCAGAATTTCACAGGCCAGACCCCCACAGCTGGAAAATATGTAGCCATCGTTTTTTCCTTCGCACCTCTCTGTCTGCAATTTCTCTGCACCTATATTTTCTGCTGCTTGACACCGACCAGAATCGAAAGCACATCGGCAAAGAAATGAATAATAATCATGTACGTTGGGACACTGGAAGTAATTTTTTCAAAAACTTGTGACACGGAACAAAATTGTCAGAAAGCTGCTCAGATCGAAAGCATTTCCGTGGAATTTGGAGTAACTGTTGGCCCTTGTTTAACCCGTTTCGATGTGTCAACAATGAAGCACGTCTCTTGAGATGCAATGAGTTGAACCCACCACCAATGGCTCAGTGTGTTGACTCAGTTAGCATCTGAGCTGTTACAATGCCCGGAAAAGTGCTGAGTTAGCTGATCTCAGCCAGCTATCAGCGCAGTAAGCTTCCGGACAGGAGCGGAGAGCACAAAGGAGGTGGAAAGGGAGAAAGAGAGTGAGACGAGAGAGAAAAAAAAGGCAGATTTTCCTCGTATGCAGAACAGGAGCAAACAACAAACAACAACAATTACATTTGCATAGCGCCTTTCAAACACACCAAGCCTTTGCTTTACACAGACGTAAAAATGTACGTTTGAATTACACAGGACTCAAATACAGAGGTCTTTAACTTCTGAACTGTTTTGGGTGCAAAGCGGTCACAGAAAACCCCTCTCTTCTTACAGTACTTCATATAAACAAGAATCCCGTTAAATAATAATAATCCTTGCATTTGATATAATGCTTTATCACGACTTCGAGACGCCTCAAAGCACCTCACAGAATATACTGTAAAGTGAATTGACTGCATAAATAAAAATCTTTAGTGCTCATCTAAACAGGCAGACGGGACCTCGATTATGAAGAGATTTAGCATACCGAATAATTATCAGTGAAAAGGAACCATTAAAATACACAGGCTGGGCCAAATGTCAGAGCAGATTCAACACAAAGTGCTGGCATCTGTAACAGTTATCCCTTTGCCCCTTGACGAATGTAGTCAAACTTCAAAAGACCGGTGCAGTGTTGGAGCTCCAAAATACGTTACAAAAACACATTGCTGATTTCCATAAAATAGAACCCTCCTGTTTGATGAGAATAACAAAACCCATATAGATTTCCCAATGCAATAACCACCTGCCTTCCTCAATTTCACAATACACCTGCACTTCTTGTTCAGTTCCTCAACTGTCTCTCTTGAAGTAACACACACTGACAGGCTGGGAGAAAAGTTTCTGCTTCCGAATGCATGCAATTTTGCAAGTGGCACCTCAGAACCTCTTGCTTTGTGGTTTAGTCTCTGATTAACTGACACGAGGCGGTTTATCCTGATATCGACAGGTTTGGGGAGCCTTTAATTTTCGGTCATTTAGCTCACACGGACTGACGGCAAAGAGAATTTTTATAGGGACGGTTACTACGGACTGAGCTCGCTGCCTGACACAAAGGTGCTCAAAAACTGAGCATTGTCGCTCGAGATTGAAGAGGGCATTACATAGGAGACCTCTATTGGTCAAGAATTGCATTGCATCCCAGAAACTCTAGGTTGTGGGCTGGGGGGGGTGGGGGGTTGACGAAAGATGAGCGTGTAGGTACCCGGACAACACAAACTCCAATAATAATCCGTGCACTCAGCGAGATTTTATCGTGAAGTATAGTGACTGTTGTATTTTACTGCAGCCTTTTCATAACCAGTGGGATAACAGAACTCGGCAAGAAAACTAATAGCATTTGCACCTTTCATGTTAGGAGGATGTCGGCAAGCGCATCATTAGGGCATCAAAGTGCAATTACATTTACTGTAAAGTGTAGTGACTGTGTACTTTGGAGGCAAATGCGGCAGCCCATTGGCTCCCAGTTACGTCCCACAGTCAGCCATGAAGTGAATGACCAATTTTATCTGGGGAATTGCTCACCAAGACACATAGTCTATCCTTTTCAAACAGTGCCAAGAGATCTATAACATCCACCCGAACAGACAGACGGGAACCTGGGTTTAACAACGCAGTTTACTTTTGTTTCTTTTAGTCTTTTTTGGACTTGTTCAATTTCGAAATTGAACAAGGATCGAGTTAGCGGTACGTTCGATAATTATCACACTGAAAATGCCACAGATAGATCCCGTTAATGCCATTCTCATTGACAACTTGAAGGAGCCAGACCCATGGCACTGGCTCGTGGATCCCAGCATACAACTGTTTAGAGGCATTCCGAGGTACAATGGTCTGATTTAATTGAAACAAAGTATTGGATCGCACTAATAATAATAATAATCCTTGCATTTGATATAGCGCTTTTCACGTCTTCTCAACGTCTCAAAGCGCTTCACAGAATAGACTCTAAAGTGAATTGACTGTATATTTGTGGGCGAAATGCGGCAGCTCAATTTTTGAGTTTAAAGGTTTTGTTTTAGTTATTAACTCTCTTGAAGCCTTGAAACAGTTTTGAAATAGTTCAATGGGATGATGTGATTATTGTATAGATTCCTTAAATCCCTTAAATATTCTTCTTCCTCGAGACCTTTCAGAAATGCGAAATCCAAATGGAAATCGAGTAGTTCTGGATGTTGAGGTGTTTAGGGGGTGGATGAAAGGACGATGTATTGGTTTTATAAGATCTGCCAAATTCTAGTAAACTGGTGAAACAGGCTCGATGATGCCGAATGGCATATCAGAGAGGCTCGGAAAACAAACACAAACATTTCCATTGCCATATCACTCTACTTAATTCTATGTCATTCTAGGACTCTCATTCGCTAAATGCGGTCGACATGCACATTTGCTTTTATATTATTTATATGGCCCCCCCACCCAAAAATACAATAAAATGTGATTTTTAAAATCATTGTGTTGTTTACCTCCAAGTCATCTTCTGGGCTGGGTGGGTGGGGCAAGGAAGGTGGGGGGAGGGGGGGGGGGTGGTGTGTGGAGGGTTGGTGATGGCAGGAAATTGTGTGCTTCTCACAAAGAGCTTTTACGGTTTGAAAAATTATACCTCTGACTTCAGTGGAACGAGTGAGGTCAGGCATGGTACAGGGTTTGCCTGCAATTTACTGCTCCATCAGCAATGCCCCGGCAGTGTATTTATGAACAAGAAAGAAGAAAGAACTTGGATTTTATAGCTTCGTATCATGGTGAAACATCTGAAACTCCCCACCTTAACTGCACCATTGTGGCATTTTCATTTCCCATCCCGGCCGCCATAATGGCAGTCTGAGCGAGACTGTGCAAGCAACTTTGAATTATACCCTTCTCTCGCCTGAGGCTTGTGTCTGCCAGCAACTGAATTAAGACTGCCCAGATTCATTTAGGTCATGGAGCGCCATCACGGGGAGAACACTTTCAGCCCATCCGTCTCGAGATCCCAACTAGTTTCGAGAGGTGAAAGGAATGAATTTAAGCCGTATTGTTGGTGCCAGTTACCAACATTCTCCCAATTTTCTTGAGTCCAAGACAAGGGGATCATACATGTAAATGTAAGACAGCCACGAGTAGATCTCAAGGGGATTGTAGGAGGAACTTCTTACAGAGGGTGGTGAGAATGTGGAATTCGCCACCTCTCCCCGTGATTGAAGCAAAAAGCACAGTACTGATCCTTGCATTTGATATGGCGCCTCGTCACATCCCCAAGACGTCTCAAAGTGCTTCACAGAATGTGGTGTAATGCGAGTTGACTGTATGTTTTGTGGGTGAACCACGGCAGCCAATTGCGCACAGCAGCATCTCCACAAACAGTCGTGGATTGAAGTGAACAATTTAAAAAAAAAATTTTTTGGAATGCATTATTACCCCTGGAAAAGGCAAGCTGCCAAATGGCTGAAAACCGGGTTCCTACTTACTGCTAAGTAAACAGAAGTATCGACATATTGAAGAGGAAACTCGATGTTTACATGAGGGAGAAGGGAAAAGTGGGCCAAGGAGAGGGGAATCAGAGCAGGATTGGCTTGTGTGAAGTCCAAGTACCAGCAAGGGTTAGTTGGACCAGATGCCCTGTTTCCATGCTGTAATGTCTATGTAATTCTCAGTATTTCTATGGTTACAACACAAGAAGGAAAAAAAAACAATTTGAATACCCAGTAATGCTGATAACAATCAAGTCTGTAAAAATACAACCCCACGCCCCCTCCCCTCCCACCACCACCCCCTCAAGCATATCTGGAAGCAAACTTGAGATAGTTTGGCATAAAATGTCTTTTACATCAATGGTTTTCCGAGCAAGGAAATGGCAGAGTGATGAATGCCTTTAATACACATACCCTTAATCTGGTGGCAATAATTAACTGAATGTGGCCTTTGCTATAGGTTTAGTTTGCATGGTGTTCTTTGGCACAGTGCAAAGCAGAGTCTAAAAAAGGTAGCTCTGTGTTCCTAAACCCACATCAGCACAAACCTTTGAATTCATTATGTTATACAAGGTTTTATTGTTTTTTTTGTCCCAATTTATTTTCAGCGTCTATCTATAATTGACTGGGACTTCACAGTAGACAGTGAAAGGTGCCAATGAAACTGGATTTACTTGCAGGGAAAGAACTATAATGATTCTCAGACAAACAGAACAAGGATTTTAAACTCCGACAATTTACAGGCTCGAAAGCATTTGCAAATAATTTGTTTGTCGCATACAAATAAGAAGTTAATACACACACACCACAGAACTGACTGTGCAACTTGTACAAATGCTTTTTCTACCCAAATCACATGAAAGATAGATAGAATAAATGAGGTACTGAGATCATGGATGTTTAAGCTAAAAAGCCAGGCGATAAATAATTGCAGAACTTCTGGCCGTGAGTTCAGTATTTCTTGCACAATGTTATTCTTGTGGTGGATTTGAAGCTTGGCCATGAAAGGAATAAACTTTTTTTTTTAAAAATCAGAGATTGCGGGGGTTGGGGGTGTTTGTATTTTTAGAGACTTATTATTATCAGCATTACTGAGTATTCAAGTTCATCATCAAAGACAACGATAATAGAATTCGCCGGAACCGAAATGCAAAGAATAGATTTGAAAGATGACCGTCATTAATTTTTCTTGTAAATAATCAAAAGCGCGATCAGAAACGAATGAAAGGGCAATGGACCTCTGGCAGAGAACGAAGGTGGGAAGATTATTTGAAAGTTTATTTTGCTGAGATATACACACCACAAACCACCCGAAAATATCAGATAAATGGCAACTTGGCTCATTTGCAGTGCGAGGGCAATGCGGCTTTGTCGAAGGTGCCGTCCTTGGGATGAGACATTAAACCAAAGTCCCATCTGCCTGTTCAGGTGGACAGTAAAGATCCCATGATGTTATTGGAAAACAGAACAAAGCTTCTCTCGATGCTCTGGCCAACAATCCTCCCAATACATTGATCACTCGCTTCTTGGTTGTTTGCACGGTATTGGTGTGTGCAAATTGGCTGTTGTGTTTGTCTATAAATCTACAATCCATACACTTGACAGCAATTCTGTGTGAAGTGCTACAGGCATTTTCAGTGTAATACGCTCTGTATCAAATGCAACAACAACAACAAAATGCAAGGATTATAATTATTATTATTAGATAATCCATTGGACCATCCAATAGTAAGTTGAGAAGGTGGCTGAAAGCACATTCAGAAAAGAAAAGAGTTTTGAAGCTCGGGAGAGCGATGGCAATACAGAGGGACTCCAAAATGGTTCTAGCTAGTGGAGGTACCACTGATGGTTGGGGTGCATTGAGTTTGGGACATAAAGCAAACCAGAGTACGCTGAATGGAGGGAGTGTCTGTGAAAGTAGATAACAGGAAGTGTCAGAGGTAGGTAGGGTGAGGTGAGGACGTGGAGGGACTAGAAAGTGAGGACAAGGATCTTGGAAATCGATCTACCAGGGGAGCTGAACGATGAAGTCATTTGTTCTGTGTCCCCAAGTGAAGTGCCTCAGGAAAATTCTCAAAGGGAATTAAGCCCCCTCTTTGCGGCAATATAGAATTCAAAGGTATCGAACAGTTTAGAAAACTCACTAACTCACAATTTGTACGGTATAAGATAATATAAAACTGGTATAACTGATCCCAACCCAAGTGTCCTGGCTAAGTATGGAACCCACAGGTAAGTCAATACATGATGTGACGCCTTACCCTTCAACCCTTAAAGCAGTTTGTGTAAAGAGATGTCTGTGGGGAACAGAAGAAACAGACACACAAAGTAATTAGACAAAACAGAACATTAAAAAGGGGGAATGGTGTTTGCAACGAATCATTAAATTGTGAAATTCTTCTGAAATGTGACAAAAGGAAAGGTCATGCCATCCATCAGGAGATTAAAACTCCTTTTATTGAACCACACGTCGGCTTTATATCCATTTGCGTGATTCGTTTGTGTGTCAGCCCCAATTGACGGGACATTGGCACTTCACGTGGAATAGGATTCTGGTCTGCAGGAAAATGTCCTGTGCAGACAAGCAGCCCAAGTGGATCTTTGCCAAAAATGCAGCACTGGTATAAAAGCAAAAAAAGGGAGGGGGGGGTGGTGGTGGGGGTGTGTGTTGGGGTGGGGTTGGAGCGCGCGGAAAGGATAACGACACGAACGGTGAAAGGTCTGCAAATGCACTGCATTCTGGTGGAGTCGACATTAACAGCATTCAGTTCTTTAAGTGCTTTCAAAGTGAATCTGGGCATATGAGAGAGAGAGCTTCCTTCTAGAATCACAAAACTGCTTGCGACCTCAGTATCTTTAAAGTTAGCCATCAATCACACCGGCTATCAAGCTCTGCGGCAATCTTGTGAGTATGGCATCAATTGACTGTTTAAGCAATTAGATATTGGGCACTAATCTGCAGTCAAAAAGACACCCCGGGATAATCATTACACTTTCACTTGACATTTGACTGAGCCCTTGTCTCGGAGAAGCCTATTAAAAAAAAGTACAATGATTCCAAGTACTAACACGGTCAGCGGTGGCTGCGTAGCGTTTCGACAATGACGAACGTAAACACGGGGGATTGCACCAAAGGGAGCGAGTAAGGACTTTTTTTTTTTTCCTTCGAGCGCGGCTGAAAGAACAGGGGTGTACCGGAAAATAAACCCTGTGCAAGTAACTTTCACCTGCTCAAGAAAAAGAATCGAGACAAGATTTCTGAAGGATGGGAGGGTCAGCAAGTACAGTTGCGGGTGTTTGGCCCACAAAAATATACAGTGGATTCATTTTACAGCTTATCCTGTGAAGCGCTTTGCGACGACTCAAAGACGTGATAAGGCACTGCATCAAATGCAGGATTATTATTATTATTATTATTATTATTACAGATTGTGAGCCTAACCTGCCAGGTGACCTGCCTGACTTAAAGGGAGCATTACTGCAAAGAATGCGCAGAAATGAATTTAAAACTTCCTCTGACATTATTATCTTTTTTTCTAAATAACAGTCGAACAGAACCGTAGGTCCGATGTCTCATACGTCACTTGAAAATCTCGGGGGGGGGGGGGGGGTTGGGGGGTGAGGGGAACTGGTTTGAGTTCTAGTCCGGGCTGATATTTCAGCACAACCACTGACATATTGAATAAATGTTATAAGTTGGTCGCTGAGCCAACGTAAGAGAAAAATGACAAGTGTCAAAATGAAGATTCTGACTCATTCTGTTGAACAAACTGGGTGGCACGGTGCATTTGAAGACTGTCCCTTCACCATTGGACCCAGACCGATGGGGCCATTGTCACTTTCTAATAGCTCTTGAGGGTCCAAGTCGAAATGATTTATGGCAAACTCAAAGGCACAGGTCTCAATTCAACACGACTGTATCCAGCAAGCCTTTCCGCTTAAAACATGAGGGACGAAGGGCTTGGGAAATGAAAACCTTGTGTTGAGTCAGTTGTGCGAACTGGGATCAACGTTAGGCAGATGGTCAGGGTAATATCAGGGAAAACTAGAAATGTACCTTTGCTATGAGATAACCAGATTATTCCGTAGAACACTTCCATCCCTCATACTGTCGAGGCAACTTCGGCCTCTCACAAAGCAAAGTTGTCTTTCCAACTAGGTGACTGTTGTTTTTTAACTTGCAAGAGTACAGGCTTATGAAAAATATAACCCAAGTGTAGAATTGATACTACAAAATATATTTCCTTATTCATGACAATTACCACAAGACATAACAGCTTCACATTGGTGATTTAAAGCTGTTAAGCTCGATGCTTCTCTTTGAAAAAAATTCCCAACGTTATATTTTTCCAAGTTGTACAGAAAAGCAGATCGCATGGACTGCACCCCTCAGTTGGGGAAACCGCAACAGGAAATTGTTTGTTAACGGTTCCTGACAGTTCTCAGGCTGCTGCTCGGACGAAATTTAAAAGTCAAAGAATATGATTGTGATTTGGCATAAATTTCAATAAGAAAGTCAATTTGCCAGTGGAGAAACTAATATCTGAGCTCAATTCTAATCTCCCACGGATACTATTGATCATTGATATTCACTTGAAAGAATCTACGCCTACACTTATTTTATTTACAACTACCAGCTGCCTTTCATTAAACGTCTTCTAGTGTGACTTTACTGTATTGTATGAGAGTCAGCTTGGCTCAGTTGGTAGCACTCTCTCCGCAAATTCAGAAGGTTGTGGGTTCAAAGCCCGCGTCAGGATTTTGAGCTCATGTCTGAGGACTGACACTACAAGACAGTGCTTGAGGGGACCTGCATGGTTGGAGGTGCTATGCTTCAGACAAGACGTCTGGCCTACCTGTTCAAATGGACCTTAAAGGTACCACTGCATGAGTTGAAAAGGGAAGGGAGATGCTCCCGGTGTTCCGGTTAATAATCTGCCAAATATTAAGTCTTCAATACATGGCTCATCGCTGGGCGTATATTGGCTGCTGCGTACAAATATTCCCCGCACTTTATATAAAAATATGTGGAGCAGCTCCCTGGTGGTCTAGTGGTTAGGATTCGGCTCTCTCACCTCCGCGGCCCGGGTTCGATTCCCGGCCAGGGAAGCAGATTTTTTTCTGCTGTGCGCAATTGGCTGCTGCGTTTCGCCCACAAATATACAGTCAATTCACTTTACAGTGTATTCTGTGGAGCGCTTTGAGACGTCTCGAAGACGTGATAAGGCGCGATATCAAATGCAAGGATTATTATCGTTATTATTATTATTTCACTGATGGGATAAGGTACTGTACTAAATGCACATATTATCATTCTCTGTGCACTATTGTGCAAAAAGCATCAATGTTTGAACTCTTTGCCAAATTATTTATGCCTTTGTTTGGGACATGTAGACTCTTGGAAGTCCACCAATACGTCCTGCTTCATGGCATCGAGAAGCTGTAATAAAAGAAAAATCAAATTGTGCCAATAAAGATTTTGCATTATGCACCAAGGGCACCTGAGTGTAATTTTTTTTATCGTAAAAATGTTGCTTCATCATTTAACGTTAATTACAATGCATTAAACCCTGAGCTATGAGTGAAAAATGTTTCTACAGAAATAAAAGTAGATTTCAGGAAACCGACTGACTGCCAAGATCACCATTGATTTGGTAAAATCTGGATCCACAGCGTACATTCCTGCCACGTGACTGAATAGTTTAGATCCAAACCGTAGATTACCCATTGCCCGGTTAATGATACAATTACTTAAATTTAACATTGATTGACCAGAATGGCAATGCAACTTAAAATCTTTGCCTACATTATGCCTTGCAAAACTTGGATTTACATAGCGCCCTCCACGCCGGATTGACTGGATGGAGGAAATGCATTATAAAACCTCATTAATACTGGCTCTGTGGTGCTTTGCATGTGATGTTACCACTTAACGGAGCCATATGTTTTGAAGTGGACATTTAATAGACACAAACTTTGCATGAGGGTGCAGTTTATTGCGCGGTATCCCAAGAACGGTAGACAGTCAATGGCGACATTTAAAAGGGAATCGGAAAGCTGCGGAGAGATAATAGCAAAGGGAAAAGCAGGGAATTGGAATAGGGCAGAAAGGTCCATTGGGAGCTTGACCCGGCACAGACACAATGGGATGAACGGTCTCCTTCTGTGCTGTAAATATTCTATAACACTATCGATCCCGTTTCCCAGCAGAAATAGCTTTGGGATTGTGAGGTTCTTGCAACTGGCTTTGCTTCACACTGTGTCTCAAAATCACGGTGCAGCTCTGGACATTCATATGTGCAATGTGGTCCACGAGTAGAACTATTCTTTCAATATCAAAAAATGTCAAATTATTCATAAGTTTCCAATGGCACTCCCAAAGGAACAAGTACACATCTTTTCACCAGCACACCCACGCTCCAGTATTGATATTTTAAGCGGAGTTCCACAATTTTAACTTTGAATATCATTGCAAATGCATCGGTTGCCACCAGAGGCACCAATTAGAATTGAGATTTCTTTCCAAAGCTCGTTGCCAATGTCTTTGCTCGTTCAGAACCCATTTACAAAAGGATGCCTTGTTTTCGTCAGCTGGGAGCCTGAGACATACACACACAGGAAATCTCTTGCCGTGCTCATCTCTCCATCTCCCGTCCCCTCAAACTCACAGAAGCAAGGCTTTTCGTTTGCCATTCCTGGAGTGTGCAATCTCCCTCTCGGGAAGGTGAAAGGGGTATTGAACACTTCCCCCCACCCACACACGCACACGCCCACACACACACACTTGCTTGCGCCCAGAGAACGCAGGTGTGGTTTGGCACACGCCAAGAATAAGGGACGTCAATCTGCACTGCTGAAATTGAGCCAGCAGAAATGAAGGACAGCTCGCCTCAACAAAGCAGAGTATATTACATCTAGGAACACACCTCACTGTGAGGGAACTGATTTACAGAGCCCAGAAAATACTTACATCTCTATATCCTGTCAGATTGCTTCAGATTGCTCACTTCTGAAAATTCACAACAATATTTAGCTTAATTTAATTACATCGCACGTTACGTTACTAAATAAGTGCTGCATAAATACAAGTTGGGTCCTGTAGCATGTTGGTCAGAGCACTCGTCTCGCAAGAGAGGGTACCCGGGTTCAATTCCCGGGTAGGGCGAAACGTTGGGCAAGTTTGCTTACTGCACACGCCTCTGTTTACCTCGCAGTAACTAGGAACCCGGTTGTTAGTCGATTGGTGGATCACTTTTCCGGGGATATAAATCCCTTTCAAAAAAAAGAAAGAATTTGGTCATTCAACCCAGGACTGTTTACGGGACACTGCTGTGTGCAATTGGCTGCCACGTTTCGCCCACAAAATATACAGTCAATTTCACTTTACAGTATATTCTGCGAAGTGCTTTGAGACGCCTCAAAGACGTGATAAGGCGCTATATCAAATGCAAGGATTATTATTATTAGGTTGTTGTTGAGATGGCAGGCCATTTCTTTGTCTTTTCATGTCCTAATATTCCTAATTCAAAGACAATGCATTTCCACTCTGAAGCATTTGGAAAATAATGTGAAATAAAATGCTTTTTCTGTTTGGTTTGCTTTTTTTTTTGGGAAAAAAAATCTGATTTCAATACTACCGTGAGAAAAATTACTGAGGCAATAACAATCTATTACCTAAACGCGAGAAAAAAAAAAGGGCGAATTTCATTATTTTGTTTGGGATGAAAAATTATTTACGGTTATAAATCATTCATGGCATATCGATAATTCCAGTAAACCCAAGCTAATTGTTAAGCTTATCAGGGATATAAAACTCCCCATAGATATTATGAAATATGTTTTTGCTCTTGAAATGTAAGGCAAGACATCTTTATCAAACAATGGCCTTCTCATGTTGTTCCTACCATCCTTTGCACTGATTCCCTTAACCCACTCGTGCGGAACCAGCATCGCGCATAAACTATCTTCAGTCGCTAATTTTTGAGTGAGTATCGCACGTGGCTCCCCTGTCACCGCTCTGTGACGCGCGGCGTGTCGAAACACACTATCTTACGGGAAATTAAGGTTCTTAATTTGTTTTACTCTGGGACAGGAAGGCAGAGGCCGCGAAGGGTGAACGGGAAAGGCAGCAAGCCCTAACGCAGATGGATGTAGAATGACTTGTCTCACACGCATGCGATAAGCACTGTGTTCTTTGATCACGTTGGGTCCCGAGAGTGGCGTGTCCGATTCCTGGCTGCGGAGATGACTGGTGTTGGGTGGGGCCTGGGCAAGGCAACCGGTTGATGAGGGAGGCTGTTCTTTCAGCTTCCGAGTCTCGGCGTTACCATGGCGAAGCAAGTTAATTGCCTCTGTGAGCAAAGGCCTGTGAAATTATACCGTAAGAGGAATAAGTTTGAGCAAAAGGTCACGAGTTCGTAATTGGGCGATGCTGAAACGTGCGGCTGCTAAGAGTTTATCTGTGACCGACCCTCGGCACGAGATTTTTTATTATANCCCCCCCACCACCCCCTCCCTCTCTCCGTCCTGTGTGTATCGCGTCTCTACAGGGTTGGGAGTTTTAATTGAAGCCCCGATTTGGGGAAAGAAGAAAGTTCGTGTTGCGTCAATAATAATAATAACAATAATAACAATCTTTTCATTTGATGTAGCGCCTTATCACGTCGTTGAGATGTCTCAAAGCGCTTCACAGAACAGACTGCATAGCAGCCAAGAGCAGATAAACCTCACCTTATTATTATTATTATTATTATTATTATTATTATCTAACCAGCACCCCAAAAAAGGAACCCGAAAAGGTAACCTTGTGGAATGTGTCATACTGACTGTGAAAATATGCTAAATTCTGGATTCTTAGCTTATGTCCTGTGACTTGTAGGTTTTAAAATGGGAACGAAGTGCACTGTCTTAATTCTGGTTCACATAACTTTGCCCTAAAATGTTGTAAACCCATTTTCCATATATGGTGCAGTAAATCAGTGGATCAGAGAATACTTAAAAGACAAGAAATTGGTCAGCATAATTTTTTTTTTCCTAAGGCACCAATTATATCGGGAGGCGCTGGCATTCACATTGTTTTCCCATTTACTGTGACTAATTTCCTTCTGCTCTGTATTTCTGCAAAGAGTTTGCTTAACGGTTACGGTGCCTGTTAACACCTCGAGCACTGGACTGGTCGACCGATTTTCCGGTTCTGTTTTCGTTTCTTACTTTTTTGAAAACAAAACGCACGCATTTGTGTTGCCGATACTCTCATGATAATAGTAATATTCCTTGCATTTGATTTAGTGTCTTATCGCATTGTTCAGATAGCTTAAAACGCTTCACAATACTTACTGTGGTGACCGTATATTTTGTTGGGCAAAACCCGGCAGCCAATCGCAGCCGGTAGTGTCCCTCAAACATGGATTGAGTGACCAAATTATTATTATTTTGAGGGGGGAGGGATTATTACCCGCCAATCGATTAACAACCAGGTTCCTACTTACTGCTTGGTAAACAGAGGCCTGCGGAGTAAGGAAACTTCCCTAAGGTTTATCCCTGCCGGGGAATTGAACCTGGGTTCTCTCGCTTGCGAGGCGAGGGCTCTGACCAATACTGCATAACAGCGATAATATTTTTTCACATGACTTTTAGATTCCAATTTCCTTCCCTTCTCCTCCTCCCCTTCCTCAAGTAAAGACATTGACTCTGTAAAAGGTACCGTGTGAAAGGCGATAATTATTATGATATCGAGGATTACTTTCCTCGCAACTCGTTCACAGTGCCCCAAGTGTTAAATATATACTCGACGTTCTACCATGGCTGTGTATAGTTAGTTCTGGCTGCAGCTCTCATTATCAGCCAAACTCCCAACTTGACTTCCATAAACCTCCCCTCGTAAATCTGACGGATTTTCTATTATGATGTATGCAAAAAGTGACTCAGGTACGCAGAAACACTACACATTTAACTCAACTGTTCACAGTGTCCAATAAAACTGTCACTTAAGAGCGGTTGAGTCACCAGCCAAAAGCGAGTATTTTAGGCAATTGAAAAGGCTGCTGTAAAGACTTTTAGATATATATTGGTTTAATTAACGGCTTGTGTGACCGACCAAATTGAACATCAACCGTTTCCCAAATGATGCTCAACACAAAAGTCAGACGTGGGGGAAGGAAGGAGATTAAGTAATTAAGGAATAGATTGCACATAATGTATGAAAGTTATTAAATTCAAACTTTATGAAGCATTTCAGTCCATTCGACAGTCTTTTAAATATACATCCAACCCTGAAGAATAATATACGTTCTGATGAGCAGAGGGACTCTGTCACAAAATAGGGGCATACACTAAGACTTTGGACTTTGAATGGCGATTTATACCCAATCTTCCACAAGTCATATAATGTGAAGCAGTTAGTCAGCAAACAGCAATTACTCACATCCTTCTTGTTCTTTCGTCTGTTTCCTTGACGTGATTTAAGGTTTTCATATAATCCCGTTATACTAATGTTCTCAAATCATTTAAAGGCTTCTCAATCCACTTTTTCTTGGTCTTTGCTATGGTATGTGTATAGCTTCGCTGAGACATCGCAAAGAGCTTCACCAGATTTTACCGCAAAGTGCAGTGACTGTGTATTTCTGTAGGTGAATGTTAATCAAGGAATTTAATTATGCTCTTTGCTTTGCCACGAACACCACAGTCTCAAACAATCCCAGGTAAGCTACAGCACGGGTTAGACTGACTGTAAAAACTACCTATTCCGTACCAGCCTCAGAAGAGCATTCTAATTTCCAATATGAATTTTCCATTTTTCACCACGGCAATTTCCGGGGCCTCTGTGAGACAAATTGCCAATTTAGTGCTAATCCGAGAGCATATTAGAGGTCCTAACTCGGCTGTGAGCTCTCACCGACTTGGGTTTAGGTTGAGAATGGCCAATCTCGTATTGTGTTTGACTTTTATAGCAGGTCGCGGGAAGGTAGAATTTTATCTCATGGATGGCTGAAATCAGCCCTGTATCACAGAGGTGAAAGACAGTGTAAAAGCTGCAGTGCCCTCCAGCTGGTATCTTGTATTTGCCTCAAAACAACATGTATTTTGTACCTGGACTCCAGCACAACACTTTCATTGAGTTAGAATTTACCAACCGCTGAAGGTACAAGTGAGACATTGCCGTGTGCAAATTGGCTGCTGCGTTGATCTACGAAACACACAGTCACTGCTCTTTACTGTAAGATCCTAAGAAGCTCTTTGAGATGTCACAATGGCGTGATAAGGCACAAAATCAAGCGCAAGGATTATTATAATCGCCTTGAGTTCATCTGTTCAGTGGGCCTCAGAGTTCCTTCTCGAGCAAGTGACAGGAACCGATCATCAAAGCATTTTAATTAAGGTAGTGCCAATCAATCACTTGGTACCAAGCACAATATATTGAATTGAACATGTCAGTCTGTCTGGTGCTGTTCCTCTGTAGCAGGGCAACACAGCTGACCTTACAGAGAAAAGTGCCTAAAAGGGTTAAGGAAATAGTCAGCTTGGGCTCGTGCCATGGTGGATTGACAGGGATCAATTGTCTAATTATAAAGAATATTTTTCTTTGGAAGAGTAGGCCACGTTATTATTCAGGATTTATTTAACAGCAACAACAACACAATTACATTTGTATTGCGACTTTCACGTGGGGAGGACGTGCCAAGGCACTGGACAGTCAGTGCTTCGGACCCGAGCTGGGGGTCGGAATTGGGGAGGGTGGAGGGCAGTTGTGGGGGCGGGCGGGGTGGGGGGGGGGGTAGGAAGGTGACCGAAAGCACCGTCGAAGAGGAGCGTCTTGAGATGGTCACTGTCTATGCCCCGTAACATTACAGTCTTTGTGCCACACTCCCCCCACCTTGCTACAATTGAACAGAATGCTGGCAAAATTAATATCGCATGTAGAAGGTGACGGAGTGGTCAAGAAAACGGATCAATGGAGGAGATTCTCTTCTTTTCTCTCTCTTGCCCAAGCCACAGTTCAAGCAATCAATCTTCTCAACGCAACCTTTTTAAAAGCTGTCAGCATTAACCGCTTTCATTCCATTTCATTCCTTTTTTTTGTAAAACCAGGTCAGAGACATCATATAGACAGTAAAATATAAGGTGTTGATTCAGCATCGGGTGAGATCTGGGTTTTTGAAATGCGTACCCACTGGCTGTTTTGAATGTAAAAAGCATAGTATTAGCTCCAGGTTTTCTGTAACCTTTAGCTTTGACAGGCCTCGAATTCTTTTGTAATTATGGTTTATATCTGTGATTAGCAGTCTAAAGGTTAACGTAGTTTGTTACGTAAGGCAAGAGGAGAAAGTGGCTTTGTTCAGAAGTGGGGAGCAGTCACTTTGTGACTCACGACTGTCCCTTCTACTTTGCAGACGGGATATTAGGAAATAGTGAAGAGTGAAGGTCTGCAATGGCCACGAGATGGAACACAGTCAGGGGTTGGGGGAAGCAATTTAACCTGTGATAAAACAATCGACCTGATCCTCATTACCTGCCAGATCGCATCAAGTCAGGGGCAAATGGATGACCGCCCATGTGCAATGACAATACCTGGAGTAATCATCAAACACCCGCCACAACCGTTACGATCGTGCTGGAACACTGCGTCCAGCGAGCATGGCTTCAACTACCCTCCTGCTGTCTGTGAGGAACCAAACGAATGCAAGAAGCAAAATCGTACACCAGATTATTAAATTCCACGATTAAAACATGTTTTTTCTCATCCTCGGAGATAAAAACCTCTGACAAAAATTTGATCCAACATTGTCCTCCCAGATATCCGTCTTAGCTGGTCGTTTATCAGGTATAAATTGTGGACGCCACTGTACACACTGTATGGCCGATTTATCCTTTATTTTTGATGACTGAATCCCACTGCAGCAGGATTGGTTTCTGCAGCTCTCGTCCGCGACGATAGATTCAGGAATTGTTGGCTCAGGATTGTGTCCCGGCTCAGGAATTTGATCGCCATGTAACCAAAGGATTAGGGTTTGTTTTGTCACCTGCGTTTCTGCTTCATTGCACCTCATGAGTTGTGCGGTTCTTTGCTTTGTTTGTGGGGAAACTTTGAGGGGCAGCACAGCGAGGCAGTGGATAATTTCAGCGATTGCAAGTGACTCATTTACAAAGCCTACGAAATGTTGAGCAAGTTTGCTTACTCCACACACCACTGTTTACCTAGCAGTAAATAGGAACCTGGTTGTTAGTCGGTTGGTGGATCGCTTTTCTGGGGGTAATAATTCCCTTCAAAAAAATAAAAAATAAAAAATAAAATAATAATAATTTGGTCACTCAATCCCCGACTGTTTGTGCACAAATATATCAGACTTGTTGTAGGATGGTGGGTTGGGTGAGCGGGAAGGGGGTGCAAAGTTAAAACAACATTAGTTGGGCTAGTTGAGATGAAGAGTTGAACCTTTTATCTCATTTGAATGACCAGGGTGAAGAAAGCACATCTAAAACAGGTTGGGTTTGACTCATCTGGCTATAGAGAGCTCCGAGCATAAAAAACACAGCTTACTTACTTCTCAGAAATGAAGGGTTTACAAATCAAAATATGCTCACGATGAATGACCTTTATGAATTGCCAACAAACCCTTATCCTGGCTTCTGCTTTCCCTTCGCTTGTTTGCCTCTGTGCGCGCTCTGATCAATGTGCTCGCCTTAATAATATGCAGCAGCTTATCAGAAGAAAAAGTCCACAAGAGGGGAGCTTGTGTTGGGAGCAGGAATTATTCGGAGAGGGAAAGGGCAGCTTTGTAAAAATTGGATCACACCAATTGATATCAAATATCAGAGTGACAGCAGTTCACAGACCTCAATGAAGCAAAGTTCAATTCTCTCGGTAGCTCTGTCCACACACTTAAAAGACTATAATCCAACACAGCGTTTTGATAGTGGAGGATTCCATAGGTCTGTGTCTCAAAATTAACCAGTGGCATTTCGAGAACCCAGAACAAAATGTCAACACCCAACTGTTGTACACCGAGCTAGTCTCTGGTGACCAAACAAATGACTTCCAAGTCTCTCGGTGAGGTTATGAAACTGCTCTGTGCTAAAATAAGTTCCTGACCTGAGACGAAAGGAAATTCACATTTGCTCACTAGAAAAGTGGTGTGTGTGCCCATTGCAGAGAAAATTTACAGCAGGCAGGAAGTCTGCAGGTGTAATTTGTGTGGGAGATTAAACCCATTAATTTAAAATTGTATAATTTCTGCGAATTATTCCTGATGTGTTTCTAAATGATTGTAGGATCCACTAAAACTAACACTAAATCGCAGACTGAAAATTACCTAATGAAGTAATAATGAACTGGTAAGGAGCTGTTGGAGTTAAAGGTGCAGTGTGAGTCCTGACAGGTCATTACTTCCTCACTGTGCCCTGTAGAGAATATTCTGAAATAACGTTACTGTGTGTGAAGGACACATGAGGTTCTGCCTTACTGGAATGATTAACAAACAACTAGTTCACATGGGAGCTTAGAGAAGACAAGGCGTTTTTCCATATTTCCTCGAAAAATCATCCCATTGCCTATTAAACTTCAAAACAGAACCCTAGTAATCTACAATCCAATGAGAGGCTTTTCGACCCATCATATTACTTTGGGTGTTTGATCCAATGAAGTCCAACAAATGCAAATGCAAAGATTATTATAAGTCTCTCATAACACGCCTTATCAAATGCCTTCTGAAAGACCAAATAAATACTATCTAATATTCTGGAATCTAAAATGCATTATGTGTTGCAGCATATTTAATTTATTTCCCACTCTGGTGTCTTAATAATAATAATCATAATAATAATAATAACAATCATCCTTGCCTTTGATAAAGCGCCTTATCCCATCTTCGCGATGTCTCAAAATGCTTCACAGAATATGCTGTCAAATTAATTGACCGTGTGGTTTGTGGGTGAAACGCGGCAGCAATTGCGCACAACAGTGTCCCTCAGACAGTTGTGGTTTGAGTGACCAAATTATTATCCTAAAAAAAGAGAGAAGTCTTAGCACACACTTCTGCACCTTTCTGTCCACGAGCAAAGTTGAGTTGCCCTCACGTTTGCCTTTATAATACAACCAACAAAGGCTGTTTGTTTGGCCCTGCTGTGTAGGAGTCATGAATACCCAGATTTATTGTCCTTTTCTGAGTGATGTGCAGAGGCGAAGCTGAATAAGTTTTAACAGGTCCTGAAATGCAACTGTTACCGATAACAGTCCATTGGATGCGTCACTGTAGTGCTGGCACCATACCCACCCCCTTGCCCACCGAGGCAGTCCTAATCTGGCATCTTACAGCGGCTGGCTTTGATCTCACAGCAATTAAATTTATTTATTACAGCAGAAATCACAAGCTCATCATTGGATTAAAGCAGCACATCACTACTTCGTCGAAACCAAATAATAACGGGAGATTTGCACATGCCTTCAGTATTCACCCGCTGAAAATGACTAATTAACAACAAATTGATTAAGATTATCATTTCTATAATGTGCGGAATAATTAACCGATTAACTTTGGGGGAAAAAAAACANTTTTTTTTCAATTGCGACAGCATTTTCTTTTCTCTCTCTTGCCTTGCACAAGTTCCTGAGTGAAGTGCTATCAGAAACAGCATCTCTGCTGATTTAATATGGCCTCAAACATAAAAGTGAATCTGCAGCGGAAAAGTTTAATGAACCCAGACAGAATCATTGGGCAACAATAGCCTCCCACTCTGTGCGTTCTCATAACTGATCATCTAAATGGAACAGTTAACAGAAACATCATGTGTCAGACTGGTTCAGCTGTTAGCACTCTCGCTTCTGAGCCGAGCGTTCAAACTACAACACATGGTCTAACCTGTTGAACTCGAACCTTTTCACAGACACCTTATATTTTGTCCAGCGTCTGTATATATTAATAATAATAATAATCCTTGCATTTGATGTAGCACCTTTCACGTCAGAAGGACGTCTCAAAGGGCTTCACAGGATTCACTGTAAGAAGTAGTGACCGGTCATTTTGTAGGCAAACGCAGCAGCCGATTTGCACGGAGCAAAGTCCCACCTTGGCCACAAACAACTGCTTCACCGCCGAGAGTTTATCTCAGCACGAGTAAGGGTGTGGGGGCGGGTTTTGATTCTGTGGTGATTTAACCGAGAGTTTTAATGAAAGGTGATTCCGCTCTTTTAAATAATTGCCACGTTTCCATCCAGAGAGCCATTCACTTCGACAAGCATGTTCAGTTCCCGTTCAATAGGCTTCCTTTGTGGTTTCTTGACTTGTGCTGACATACTTTAACTGCAATGTAAACCCAGTAGTTCTTATTGCCTCGTTAAACAATGTTCCCGTCAGTAAAAGCCCCGCTCTCACGCGCATTTCATTTTGGTAAGGTTTTTTTTTTCTCTCTCGCGTGAAGCATTTCAAAGGCACGGAAGAAAACAACCACCAAGCAACCTTGGACAAAGAGTCCCCAGATCCTTCATAAAGAAAAGGTACCCCATAGAGATTAGTTAGAATGGAATTGCTGTAAGAGTGTTCTCACCTTGACACCGTGCAGCGCACTGAGGAACACAATACACATCGCTTTCCCTCAGATTCGCCACTGCGTTGAGCTCTGCTGAGAATTAATTGTCCCAGAGTGAACTGGAGGCCGTAAGATCTAATTTAGTACACTCGAATAAAATCTGAATGCATTTCTTTTTCTTTCAAAAAGTTAAAGCTCTATTAGACAGACTCGTATTAATATGAATAGGGAGAATTGCAGTGTTTGAACCCGTAACTTTAACCCTCTGTGGGCGTCACACCAAAGGCAACGCCACGGTTGTTGTGTTAAATTTTATTATTTATAACCTGCGCCAATAAAAATACATTAAGCGGGATCAATTTGAGATTGATTCCAATATATTTCAAGGTTTTTTTGTTTTGCTATCGGCAAAATAATTAGGATTTAACCCACTTGCGGCATCTCAAGCAGTTTTAATCAGACTGTAGCTTTGTAACTGTTTGAAAGCTTAACGACCACTAGTCATGGAAGGAAAAATGTGCTGCTACTGTTAATGAGCAGAGATAAGAAGGAGTGCCGGTGAAGCTCTATTAATCTGCTTTATTTGCACCTTTAATATTTATGGCACGGAAGCAAATTGCTAAGCCTTTCGATCTCTTCCAGCAAATATGGGTTGATTCGAGTCAACTTCTTTCTGTTGGTGACTCCGCTCGCCCTTTTGCTTTCTCCCTCTCCGCCAAGTCTTACTGTCTTACTATTGAGCAGAAGTACTTGAGGAACAAGGCCACCAGGGAGGGGATGTTGCACGTGATCACAGAAGCTGACATGAAAGTAATTTGAGACAGATTTTACATTCAAACAACTGAACGCTAGATTTATAAGAAGACTTTGTCTGGATTAAGTAAATTGGGATCCTGTGATGCACTTTCCTTTAGCGATTCAGGGACCTTATTTTGATAATAAAATCCTGGTTTTTGACATTGTGCCTATAATTGTGAAACATTTCAAAGCACTTGATGGAAACGGCCATCTGGACTGATTTGACATGCTCTGAGGGTTGTTTGAACAGCGAGTTTTGTAGCCGTTAAAAAAAAAACACACCGTGTATGTTCGTCAAAGATAGAATACCAAAGGCTTGTAAAACATGACATCCCAGCACTTTGCGTTCGGATCAATGCGGGAATTTATTTGTGTTCAAAGTTGACACTCCAACCGCAATATGTCAAAGACCATGGAGGAAAACGATTGCGAGGAGTTTAACTCTCCTCCGTGACCCACAGAGAGATGACTGGAAAACAGAATCGAAGAACGTGATGAAGGCAAAGAAAAGATGGGAAGAATCCCCAGTGTTTCTGGACCATGGCAGCAGCATTAAAGTAACGAAAGCAAAAGCCTCTGTTCATCGGACTAATGGAAAGTTGACAAGAGAATGGAATAGAGAGAGAGAGAGAGAGAGAGTCACACAGGCTAGTGAAATGGGCGCCATTAGCAGCCGGGTTCAGTCCCTCGTGAGCTCTGCATTAGATATCATTAAAAATTTTAAACTGAATAATCAGAGTCAATGCAAAATAAGCTCCTGCAGAAGCTGAGTTAACAGCATCCCTGTGATACTTCCAGTTATACTGCAATGTTGCGGTGGAGTCCTTAACCCTTCCCGCTGCAACTAACACCAAAGGACCATAGTCATTGTATTTCATACAACGCCTGTAATGTCGAAGCATCACAAAAATAATTGCTGGAAAGTGCGGTGACTGTGCACTTTTAGGCAAACTCCGCGACCAATTTGTACACAGCACGGCCCCACACACAGCCATAAGATGAATGATCAGATTTATCCAGGGGAATTGTTGGCCAAGACACCATGGGAAACTCCTTTCTCTTTTCAAATCATTTCACTGGATGTATAACATCCACCTGAACAGGTAGACGAGGCCTTAGTTTAATGTTTCACCTGAGGGATAGTACCACTAACATTGCAGTGCTCCCCCAGCACTACACTAGAGAGTGAGTGAGACCTCGACTATGAGCTCAAGATCCTGATGTGGAGCTATAACCCGCAAACATCCAACCCAAACTCAAGAGTGCTACCTACCAACTGAGCCAGGCTGACGCACTTTGAGTCAAGCCGAAATGTACTGAGCAAAGCTGGCAAAATGTGCAATCGTCATGGCAACGACCCTCAAGGAGTCCTTTATTTTAAAAAAAATAAAAGATAAAACACAAAAGACATTTCCTACATCTGTGCTGAAGATGATTTGACCCATAAGATCAAACGTAAAAACTAAAGCTTCTTCAAAGTTGACGTTTAGAATAATCTTCGGGCATTAAAAAGAACTCAAACAATATGTGGACGTCAAATCGCTTGTATTGATCACTACAGTCTCAACCACACTTTGGAAATCTCTTTGATCTAGGCTAAATCTTTTTATACAGTTTGAAGTTCTTGCTGGAAAGTCTTCCTCTCTTTCTGAACTTCAAAAAGGTGGAAACCTGGATTCCAACCAGAGGGACTGAGTTCAAAACCAACCTTGACTGTTACTTGAATTGCCTCCATGGGAATGTGCATCATAATATTAATCCTTGCATTTGATATCTCACCGAGAATGCCTCGAAACTCTTCACAAAAGTTTCTGAAAAGTGTGGTGTTTGTGCATTTGCATTTATGGACAGAAATGGCCAATTTTATCGGGAGGATTGTTGGCAGGACAAGGGGAGAATTTCTCTTCTCTTTTCCAACCGTGACATGGGATCTTTAAAGTCAATGTGGATTGTGGTTTAACACCTATTCCAAAGGATGTAGCTCCCCCAGTCATGCCCCGGAAAGTCACCTTAGATTATAAATTCAAAGTCCCAATGTTGTGCTTGAACCAGCTGAGCCAGACTGATACCTAACAAGTTCTCAATTTGCTGGTCAGAGTTTGTCTCGTGATGAGGAAACAACATGAATCTTCTGCAAATAGAAACATAGAATCCCCGTCCACCAAAGCACATACTTTCCTTTCTGTCAAGTGTGTCTGTTGGATATATTGCTACCGTATCAACGGTGGTTGTGAATTATTCTACAGCCCAAACCATTGCATTCTCTGAAACTTTATTCTTTAAAATGGCCAATTCACTCCAGTGCCCACTCACACTGGGCATCGAACATAACCAAATATATTCTTTTGGTTATTCTTGTATGGGCAGGCACTTATTTACAGTACTTAACCACATTTACACCAAGTCTTGCATACCTTACAGCAAATACTTCACGAATGAAAGCAATAATTTCAATCCTAAATACAGTAATTGCACTTTTCATTCACCAAATGTATGAATTGTACTTTGTACAATTGTGTAATTGCTTCAACATAGCATTGCTATGTACAAAATCACCCTCGTTCCACTCCTACTATGTAAAATTACACACGTAAGCAAAACACTCCGACGGCAAATACTGATGCATTTGCAGAACAGAGTGATAACACTCCGTATCAAACGTAAGCATAATAATAATAATAATAATTACTAAATTGGATGCGGAACTATTATTTGCAAACATGCTATTTTTAATCTGCAGTTTGCTCAAATCCTGATTCCGGCAAAGTGGTCAATGTTTTTTTGGGCCAGGATTTTGCTACATTTGCCTCTTAGCTTCAGACTTTTATTATGTCGTTTCTCTAGTTCTACACTGTCTGGTGTCAACTCTGAATGCAATGCCTTGAGGGCTCGCTCGGCAATCTGAATGATGTGCATGAGACATTCTCTGCCCCCATCGAAACGGAGACTGTGAAAAAAAAGGTTAAACCATAAGTAGGAAGAAAGTAATACTTTCCTAAGGTACCCAAGGCTGATAGATGTTGCATCAAATATTTGCTTTGGGTAAAGTACCTGCAGATCACAACACACATTTCATCTGCTTCGAAAATCACTTTATCTCCTCCGAGTGCATTCAACAGCTGCTTTTAATTTATAAGCACCGGTACGAATGCATTATTTCCACACTGTAGCTCTGCAGAAGGCACTATGATGACAGTCGAGAAGTTTGAGTGGTGCTTAATTTAGTGCTTAATCAGTAAAAGGCCTGTGGTGCGCGCTGGCTGTTCTGCAGGCTGCTCAATTTTTTCAGATAATTCCAGGATATACTTTATTGTGACAGGACCTGAACGGTAGAATTCCAATATACTATACATCAGTTTCTCCATTATTGGATTAGCTAGATGAGGCATCATTACCGCAGTCCCCTCATTCCTGTCATTGATCCAATCTCTCTTTTTTTCTATTTCACAATTAATGCAAGTAGGCTGAATTGATCAATCTTCTAATGAGTTTGGGCTGAAGTCAATACATTCTTTTGGGTGCATGCTACAGATCAGTGTGTGTTATGGCCATTGCCACAAGATTTGACAATCGTGCAATACCTTTCTTGTTTGCCTCCTCTTATTTTCAAGACCTTTCTTTGCTCAGTTAGCAGCTGGCTTGCTAAATCGGGACAGATATATCACAAAATTATACCGTTTTGCCAGAATTGTGCTTTGATAAAAGGCTCTGTATAAAAATGAATTCTCCAGCCCATTAAACAAATGTGCTTTTCTTTTTTTTTTCCCTGAGACAAATTTCCGAAATAAATAAAAGCACTTGACCATCACAAAGACTGAAGCGATCATTTATTTTCGCATCCGGGATTTAACTATTAGCCTCGTGAGTTTTGGTCACGTGAGACGAAGTATTCAAAGCACTGACCATCGGAAATAGGAACTTGTTGTGTTAAGGTTAGCTGGCACGTTGATGTTGATATACTTAATCGTGGTTCAAATGAAACAGCAAATGCACATCTTTAAACCGAGACCCTAACTATTAAATTTGTCATCTCTGGACATTTGACCATCAACAATGATTTATCTGACCTCAAGAAAACCTTACTAACTAGATTCCTCTGTGATAGGATCAATGAGAGTTTGCAGGATATTGTATAATTGTCATTGCTTTTATTTTCTCCCGCTGTTTATACGCTTAGTGTGCTGGCTTATTTTTCTAATTTTCTCCCCACTGGCGTACAAAAATAATAAATGTAAACATGATAACTTGGGTCACTCAATTGGCTGCCCCGTTTTGCCCGTAACATACACAATCAATCCACTTGACAGTATATCCTGTGAAGCGCTTTGAGACGTCTCGAAGACGTGATAAGGCGCTATGTCAAATGCAAGGATTATTATTCAGTATTATTATACACCTCTCGACTCTTGGTTTGGCCTCCCATTGCTGGGTGCAGGCTGCACCTCCAGTATTTGCCCAACGGTCACAGTGCACGTGTGAACGGGGGCAGTATGTTGGCAGGCCACTCGTTCGTCGACTGAGCCAGTGGAGAATGAAGGAAGCCTTCGCTGACTGAGAACCCAAAGCACCTACAACCCTGCAAGTCTGTTAGAGGTAGCAAATTGTGTCTGTCTCTGTTCGGGTCATCAGAAGCCACCCCTCTGTGTTTTAATTGACCACTTGATGCATGAACCAAGCCTGTCTATGTGTTTTGTGAAATCTGTACAGCTCGGCTCGGGCAGTCTGCAATCTCCTGTGTTACAATATCATAACTGTCAACAAGATCTCTCACAAGATAAGACACCTTCCATGTCAAGTGTCTCTCTGTGATCAGCTGGGACCTACATCATGATTTGTAAAGACACACAGAGTTGCTGTGGCATTGTGAGAGTCTCACACGGAACATGTCAATATGCATTGTAAGCAGCGCTGAACAGCAAACACCACTCTCACAAGAAAGGAGGGCAGACACTTGACATTTCAGGGTCTTCTTATCAGCATTCGCAACCTAGGGCATCCCCAACTCGCTAAGCTCCCTCAGGCTGCAGAGAGTGAAATCTCAGGAGCTGACAGACAAAATATGTTTGCACGCATTATAATATCTGACGTACGCACTTACACATAGAAGGCTGCTCTCTGTCAAAGATGCCCAAAGTGCTAATGGCTGCGTTGCCAACATCATTCCACTCTTGTTTGCCATTTTCGTCTAAAAGAAGAGGTCAGATCTTTGCAATACGATTCTAACTGCTGTTTCAAGCACTAGAGCTTCAGAGTAAGACAATGGTAATAATTCTTTTATTTGATACGGCGCCAAAATATCTCAAAGCGCTTCAGAGTTATGGAATAACGTGTAGTGACTGTGTGTTTGTAGGTGATCACGGCAGCTGGTTTGCTCATAATAATAACCTACAAACAGCTGAACAATTTACTGCAGGATTGTTGGGCAGGACACTGGGAGAAACTCCTTCTCCTTTCGAACAGTGCCATACGGTTTTAATGTCCATCTGAAGGATGGTACCACACGTGGAAATGTTGGCCTGTACACAACTGTCACATGCACTGTTGGACTTTTAGTAGCTTTTAACATAATGCGGACTGTGGGGGTGAAAATTGTAACGTGTGATGTGTTAATCGTCATCAACATCAGATCAGAAAAATAGACATCACACTTTCCATCCACATATTGTACAACTGTTTACTAAAAGTACAGACATAACTGATCACTTGTATGTGAATGCCGGCTTTTCACCCACAAAATACACAATCAATTCAATTCACAGTGTATTCTGTGAAGCGCTTTGAGACGTCTCGAAGACGTGATAGGGCGCTATACCAAATGCAAGGATTATTATCATTACTATTACTGGATTTTCCAAACGTTGCATTGGCTCGCCTGAAAGGTATGCATATTAATTTTAATAGTCATGTGTTTTGTTTTGTTTATCACTTTGTGAAGCACTATAATTGTCTAGCCTAAGATTAAAATTCAAACAGGAATCGTTGAATTCAGATGAGCGTTGCAAGTGAAGTAAAACCTCCATTGTGGTGGTCTTGGGGAGGGTTTTATTATCTGAACACCTTTAAATTAACTCAACCTTTAAAATGTAATGCTATGGGCCATTAAAATTGTTAAGTACATTTCATTAGATATAAGAAGACTTCATTTTTCATGCGAAGGGTTTTAATGCTGGTTTCATAATAAATTCAGCAGGAAAAACTAATGGGAAAGAGAGCTTTATTAAATCACAGCTCTTGTATTTGATTGTGTGTGTTTGATCACTGACCCCAAAATGATGTCCTGCTGCAATTCTCATTCCACTCTGAATGGGCTATGGTACCATTTTGTATGACCATTTCGTGTAGCTGAGTCAAAGGAGGTGCCATCCTTTGCGCCCACCACCCTCGCATCGAGACCCAGTTCAATGCATCACCGGCAGAGATTTTTTCAACAAACATCAGCCCTTGCCTAAGTGCACTTATGCCTATTTGTTAAATCCTGCCGGGATGCGGATTGCCAAATCTCATTCCGTAATGAAACCGCACAATTCTCTCGACCTGCCACACGCCTGTTCCCTTCACATTTGCTCTGCCTCATATCAAATCATTTAGGCAATTATTATCTGCAATCAATATAATATGAGATACATTAATTTACTCCCTCGGAGAACTGCTCAGAATGAGAAGTATTGCTCCAGAAGCACTTTCATGAAGTCTGTGAGTGGCTATTGACTACGGCAAGCTCTTGTCAGGCTTGTCAGGCTGGTATCAACAGCAGCATTCTGTGCACGTTCTGTCTACAAAATACACAGTCACTACACTTTGCTGTAAATCCTGCGAAGCGCTTTGAAGACATGAAAGGCCATGTAATTAATTATTATAATAATTATGAAAGAAACACTTGCAGGATTCTCACGCTTCACTCACTCTTTTTCGTACATTTCCTGAAGATTTTAATAAACACAGAATGGCTCTCAGGTTTTCATTTGTTCCAAAGGATTATATTCAAAATGTTGTATTAAAGGGGTAGCATTTTTTCTCTCTCTCTCCCCCCCCTACCCCAATCATCTGGTCCCAACTTACTGACTTAGAATTATAATAATAATAATCCTTCCATTTGATACAGCACCTAATCAGACATCTCAAAGCACTTCACAGGATGTACTGTAAAGTGAATTGACTGTATATTTTGTGGGAAAAATGGGGAAGAACAGCATCCTAGGAGTTTATAGTTTATAGTGGTGAATTGCCTTACGTAAGGTTTGTGTAAAATAAAATAATTTCTTTCTGTAATTAAAACGTTTCAGTCAATTTTGGGCAAGGAATCTCTCTCACTGACCTTAGCACTTATAAATATGAAAATGCTCGGATACCATTTATCTCATGACCATCAAAAAAATTGAATCAATAAATTTAAATTTTGCTGAACACACACATGCAGAACTAACACATTCTGCCTACCAGGCATGTATCAAGGCCAGTCAGTCTTCAAAGCGCCACTCTTGCATTTATACGGTTAAAGGCTCATTTTACAATTCCTTCTGGATTCTAACAACTGTATATATTATTTTGCATATTTTAAAACAACTTGTCGATGAATAAAACAACACTCCCTACCCTTAGTCTCATTCCACGAGTCTGTTCCTTCTGCTGTCGTAGTTTCGTATCATGACATTTTTTTTCCCCTTTACTTATTGCCGTAAACTGTTACATGGCACGGACTGCGGGTCGTGTGAAATTAAGTTCTACTTTCGCCACAATTGAAAATGGAAGGAAATCTTAACCGTACAGGATGGTACTTGTCCCACTATGATGGCTTGTTGCCTGTCTCGTCGATGCTTTGATTCGCAAAGGTTGGCGATACCGTCAAACCCCATCGATAAGCAAGCAAGCAACCAAGCAAACCATCAACCACAACAACTTGCATTGATATCGCGCCCTTCACGTTGGACCGTGTCTCGGAGCGCTTGAAGGCCTGCAAAAATCCCTTGCAACCTTAGAACTGTTTCAAACCCAGAGAAAACCCACTTACCTTCCCATCAAGGAGGATAAAATTTGACACGTCAATTTATCAATGTCACGAATGACATTGATGTCTCCCTTCTAGTCCGAGCTCTATTGACAAAACTACCCAGGATAATAGCACCACTACAGAAAGAGGAGCAGTCAGCACCTACACAAATGTCTCTTTATCTCAATGTCCGGCCAAATTGATCAAGTTTGATGTTACGAGAAACCTAACGCTGAAACAATGCTTGGAGCTGATAGACACTTGACTTTGTCTTCGGACGTCCTTCTGATGTGAAGCGCGATACAAATGTAATTTGTTGTTGTTGTCGTTGCTGTTGAGCAATTTCGGTGAATGGTAGGCAGCTGAGCTTGAACTGAATTCAAAGTCCAACCTGAGGAAATTGACAGATGCTTCGAGGGGAGAAATTCACCTTGGGTCTAGACTTTTCCGTGGCATTTTAGAGCAGGCAAACTTTGGACCAAATTAGGCTTTTTTTAACCACCAGTTTCAAATTAAATAATATTATTATTATATAATGATACAATAATAATATATAATGATAATGGAACATTATTATATTATTATTAAAGTTAGTCGTCCAAATTTTCCACATTCTGAAATGCTATTAAAAAACAGTCTAAGTCTAGGACCCAGTTGAAATTGACCTTCACGAGAGAAATACTGGCCCACAAAGATATTGTTCCGTCTGAAAGTCAGTGCAAAGCTTGAGCCGGGATAGGGTTTGAAGCGCTCTGAGACGCCGTCCGGCGCGGAGGGCGCTATATAAATCCAAGTTGTTGTTGGTGTTGTTGTTGTCATCCTTGAAATTTGCTTTTGATTTAATGGAATATTTAGAACCGAAGAACCAAATGCTATTTTAAAACCAGATGATTTTCACTCATTTCCTCGTAATCCCAGTTCTCTCTCAATTGTTCTGAGTCAACTACCACTGCTTGATTGGAGGTGTATCTGTCTTTCCAATGTCTTAGTTGTGACTGCCACAAGACAAATCATATTTATAGAGCCCCTTTCGCATCAGGAGGACGTCTCAAAGCCCCTGACACTGCTGGGGGCAGAGGCCGAAAGGGGTCGGAAGGGGGAAAGGTGACCGAAGGTGTGGTCAATGAATGTTTGAAGAAAAAAGGAGGTGCGTTGAAGAAAAAGGAATCAAATGGGTTGCCCAAAGCAACCTTGGGAGTGCTTTGTTATATTGCTTGGAGACAGGTATTGCTGGAGTTTTATCATCTATGCTCTGTTGAGTAATAATGAACGGAAAACCCAATGGAAAGGGAAAAGTAACTTACTGGGGGGAATTTAATAGTTGGAATAGCCTGGGGTTTGTGTTCAAGCGTTCCTGAATTGTTTCACTTGAGTGGGTTTCTCCTGCCCAGACGAGCTGCTAATGGACAGGACCAATGACAGATGCAATATCAGAGCGTTGAAAAGTGCCTTTAAGATTGAATTTTACACTTCTCACTGAGAGGTGAAGCAAGCTAAGGAAAACCAAAAAGCTGTTGTCTCTTTATCAAACCTTGCACGTTCTGTTTCTTTCAACCCCCCCACCCCCCCACCACCGGCCCCACCCCTCCTCCTTGCTGCTAAATCTAAGTAAACCTGGGAGCAGCAATACAGGAGCTCAGAAACTCAGGGCAGAGATTTATGGCTGAAATATATTTCATGTCTCAAGTCCACAATCCGGCCTTTTAACCTGGGATCCTGCCAACTGCTCATAAATCGTCTTGAAAGAGGCAAACATTAACTCCATTACCTAATGCAGATAAATGCTAAATAATGCAAATGACTCAGAGGGGATGAAATTGCTATCCAGAGGCTTGTGAATTAAGACTGGTTTGGCCCTTCCATATGTTCGACCCTCACTTCTGACTCAATATTTATGCTGAAAGCAGACATAGCCGCCTTCAGCATGCTCGCTCACACATTAGATGACGGCTTCCGATTTTGTATTTTACAATCCTTGAGGCGATGTAGTAAGATCATAAAGTAAAATTTAAATATGAATAATATTAATTATGAATAATATAATAATAATTATTATGAATAAACACTGAATAAATGTTCATTTAGAGCACTTAATAGTTTTTTTTCACTCCCCCCCACCGTCCCCGAAACTTATTTTTCTTCTCTTTTTGCAAAACGGGTTCTAATTTGATCTTGAACTCAATTGCCAATATGCCTAGTGCTTTGCCTCAGCCACTGATACAGGCAGCTTGTAAATGTAAGTGCTCGGTAAAGTTTACTCCCTTTCATTCTGGAAAGTGTTTCTCCCCCGACTTGTCCTTAGCTCGCTCTACACCCCGCCCTGGGCTCAAATTCCCACTCGACCACCTAGCCCTGCGGGACTATTTCATCTTTAGTTTTGAGATTGCAACAGAATGGTGGAAAATTCATAAAATTCAGACTTAAGCTTGGTTCCCGCAGCTCTTAAGAAGAACCGCCTTCTAAATTCAGACTGAATTCCAGAAACTTACAATTCTGCACGATGTTCAATTTGGGCCATGGCGTTTGACAGACCTTCTTGCCGTTGAGACGTCTCAAAGCGCTTCACACAATACACTGTAAAGTGAATCGACTGTGTATTTTGTGGGCAAAAACAAAAGATGTATCTTTGCATATCTCGCAAGGAAAATAAACGGAAGACTTGATTCAACTGAAAACATTATATTATTTAAAATCACTATCAACAAATATACACATTACTCGCACGCACCTATTTTAATTTTAATATCGGAATCGATCCCTTGAGACGGTGCTAGTCTATTTTAGCCTCCCATCTTTCAAGGAATAATTTCAGACGCTTCTTCCTTTGTTTTTCAGCATCGTATTAAATCTCAGCAAAAAAAAACTGCTGAGACAGTCACTGCGAAGAGATGATTACAACACACCAATCTTTGTGAGTTATCTCGTTTGATACGTAAATTGTTGTGAAGTTCCTCATAATTTTCCTTTATAGATTAAGTGCTGATTTTCAAAACTAAATGCATGCAGCTGCATTTGGTAAATGTAATTAGGTTACAATTGATTCAGACGCTTGTTGTAATAGACTGGAAAGTTAAATGACTATTGGTTTGTTGAATTGAGACTACTCACAAAATATTGATAAATCAAGCTTGCATCCGCTGAATACATGAAACTGTATGAGAGCAGTTAAGTCAAGGCTGTGGAGCACTACGGACATCACTGGGCAAACATTAGCTGTTGTGTTCGCCTACAACACACCCAGTCACTACACTTTACAGGAAATCCTGTGAAGCGCTTTGAGAGATCAACCCGATGTGTGAGGCACTGTGTCAAAAGGCAAAGATTTGGGTCGATGCCAAATGCACAAAAATGGAGTTTGTTTACAAGGTATTGCTGAGTAAATTTCGGGAAAAAATGTACACAGGTTTACAATCAATCATCAGTGGTGTCATTTCTGTTCTCTCATATTCAGTGCAATACTCAGGGAATAACCTGATATCAAATAAAAAACCAAACAAGACTCAAACTGGTATGTCGCTGCTAACAATCATGAGAACTATATCTTTTGTATATTGCTATACAGCAAATATCCCAGCGGACAGCCAAAAGCTAAACCATGATTATGATACATAAACTAAAGATAACATTGAACTCATATAGTCTGAGCTGACACTCGAATGCAAGGCTGGGGGGGAGGGTGCACTGAATTGTCAGAGATGCCGTCCTTTGGACGAGACATTAAACCGAGGTCCTGTTTGTGCTAGATTTGTCTAAAGATCCCACGGCACTGTTCGATAAAGAGAAGCGAGTGTCCTGGCCACTAATCACCCAGATGAAATTGGTCACTAACTTCGCATCTGTTTGTGGGACATTGCTGAGGACAAAATTGGCTGTTGAGTTCGCCTACAAAAATACACAGCCACTGTACTTTGCAGTAGGGGACGTCCTCTTGAAGTGAAAGGAGCTGTATCAAACGTATCGTTATAAGAATAACGTAACATTTCAAAGTGTTTCACAGCGTCTGTGCCGGAACTTGAAGGCGGTGGAGATCACCATGGAAATAGTGGTTTGAATGCCAAAACCAAACAAGACTCAACTGACCTACCTGCCAGTTTGAGTTCAGTGCAGAAGGGAGTTTATTTGTTCATTCAGCCATTTAGCCACTTCCCAAATTTTCTTTTGGAACTGCTTTTTTCAGAAAGAAGCATCAATCTATCAGCTTTCATTCCTCCCCCCCCCACCCGCCCCAACTACCTTCTCCACTTGCATGGATTAAGTGCTCAAAAACACAGCCATTTGGATCAATTCACCAGCTGCCCAGTTAGTCGGTCCGGTATTCGTTTGAGGACAAGTAGGATCTCCTGAAAGGATTAAGTGGATTGTGGACGGTGGAGCGTTTACCAATTTCCCTCCCCCTCCAAAAAAAAGAGTCAAACGAAGCGATACATGCAAAGCGATGGCTTCCTTTGAAAAAAAAATCAATAGGATCTGCATTATTTTCCGACAAAGTGCTTTGTTGCCACATCGCTTGGCGAAATACTCAGCCCGTATACCTCGCTCAATTAGCGCAACGCAGGGTATTACTTAAGATGATTTTTCTTAGCTCTTATTTGCCTGGAGCTTATTTTGAGCCCCATACCACAGGGCTCCCTCTGGTGGAAACCAGCGGCCAATTCTCCTGCTTAAGTTGTATCCTGAACACTAAATGCTCTTTTGAGAAACTGGTCCGATTTTGAAGGCAGCCTTTGACAGTCTCAACCTCCCCCTCTCTTTCCCCCTCCCCTCAATTACCGCACTGCTCTAAACTGCAATTACTGAACGAATTGACGAGTTGTCAGCCCTTCGTCCTTCAACGGGGAAAGGAAATAAGCTTCCTGAGTTCCAGTTACCACAGATTATCTGTTTGTTAAATTTTACCGATTTGTTCCTACTTCCAATAGATGAAACACCAGACCGACCACCGTTGCTGTTCTTGCTGCAGGTTTTTGTCTCTGTTCACAATACCTGGAGTCAACAACGGCACCCTTGGAGAGACACAAGAACATAAGAATTTCCTCGCCTGCCACCATCCTTGATTGACATGTCGTGTCCCAAAATGTCTACTGCATCCTGAGATATTATTTTCCAGCAGAAATCTATCTAATTTGTTCTTGAAACAAACATCCGGTTCACATATCCAGTCATTTGCCAAAGATATTGTCGAACTCACTTTTTTTTCCACGCAAAAGTTAATAGTGTATCACAATATCCTTGGTTTTGCCCAATAAAAGAGCCTTCAAGTGAAGAGGTTCAGTTACTGATATGATGTGATGTTTTCGTGGGTTGCTGTATTCCCAACATCAACCCATAAATTCTCTTTCCGCAGCTTGAAGACATACCTAACTAACTGCTTACTCTGCCTTTCTTGAGACTGATTGCTTCCTGTAGCCGAGGTTAAACAAACACAATTTTCATGTGATTAAGAGCTTGAAATGACCCCCTCACATGTCAGATGAAGAGGAGGGGATTTTATGATTGAAAGCAGGGTTAAGTCTATCGTGGTCTTTTGCCCAGGGAGGAAGGGACCCAGTTATTTTTGTGACATCAACATTTACAAGTAATAAAATGACGCTTTTCATTACAGCTTATGTTAAGCACTAAACCTCGCTAGCCCATCAACACCATCCTCTCCTGTCTCCCAGTGGATTAACTTCAAGATCCTCACTCATATGACCTACAAATCGCTACACTCCCTCACCCCTCCCTATCTCTCTAATCTTTTCCAACCTCAGTCTCCCGCTCGCAAACGCACACCTGCTGCATATTCCTCGCTCTCTCTGTTCCCGGGCTTTAAGCCACCATACCTCTAGCCTCCGTCACTCGTTCCATAAATCCAATCTACGTATCCATCTTCTTCCGCTCCACCACTGTTCCCTGCTGAGAATCCAGGACCCTCTGTGTAAAGGACTTTGAGGGGTCGCTCTATGTGAAAGTCATTAAGCTAATGTGCGTTGGTGATGTTGCATTATGAGTTTTGGGAATCTTTTTTCTTCCTAAACTCTCTCATCATGATGAAAGGCAGCACCCAAAAAAAAAAGTTGCTGACTGCATTATCCTTTTCTTTTATCCTTCTTTATTTGTTAGCCTTTATAATTGTAGCAGTTAGTTCCAAAATAATGTGGGGCTGTAACTTTAGGAATACAACACAAAAAAAACGTTCTTGAAGAACAATCCTGGAGTAGGTTTTTATGAACTAGAATTTTAAGATCTCATACACATGAAAACTACGCTAATAAAAGATTATGAAGGTCAAAAATTATTTCATTATTGTAAAAGTTAATTAACTGAACTTTCATAATACATTCATGAGGAGAACGTTTCTAATGCTGTCTTATTGCTGTCTCATTCCCCACAGCGAGGTATAGCATCCAGCGATGTAGGAATTTAACACAATTCTGCACTTAAAGTAGCCATGTTTATAGTATCTGCTCAACACTTAAATGAAGACACTCGAGGCCTGAAATTTCTCCTAATTTAAGGAGCGACTACATTAATGTGACGTGTAAGACCATGTTTGTTTTAAATTTTAAGAACATTATGCACAGAATTGTGTCAAACTCCTAAATTCATTCTCAGTTCAAAACAGTATGATTTCTTATGAAGCGTGAAAAAATGTTTTTTTTAACAAATTGAGGCTGAAATTGAAGACTTTCTCCAATTCTGAGCGATGTCAATCCAATCCAACTTACATTTGCACAGCGCGATTCACATCGGCAGGACATCTCAAAACGCTTCATGGTGCCCCCGAGATCGGGGTGGGATCCGAGAGGGGTGAGGAGGGAAAAGAGGATCGGAATCTGGATCAAAGAGGTATCAATTATTTCAAATTGCCCAGTTTGACAATAGGTAAGGCCTTTTGAAGAAGTTGGCTGGGTTTATTCTGGGCTGATATACTTTGAGACGTCTAGAAGGCGTCAAACGCGCTATTCAAATGCAAGGATTATTATTATTATTATTATTATTATTGCTGATGTCCGCAATTTAACATTGAGTGAATGTAAGCCTGTATCAATGTTATTCATTCAGATCAATCAGGGATATGTGACACCCCTCTCGGATCCCACCCCGATTTCAGGGGCACCATAAAGCGTTTTGAGATGTCCTGCCGATGTGAATCGCGCTGTGCAAATATAAGTTGGATTGGATTGACATCGCTCAGAATTGGAGAAAGTCTTCAATTTCAGCCTCAACTTGTTAAAAAAAACATTTTTTCACGCTTCATAAAAAACCATTACAACATGACAAAAATGTAGTATTTAAAGAAATGTTTTTTGTTCTCCTCTCCTTCTTACAGGGGAATTAACCGTAAAGCCATAAAATGTTAAAATTGTTGCTGTTTATTTAATGTCACTTTGCTTTCAGTTTCAGTTTATGGTCCTGGAAATGTCAGGCTTGACCAGACGGAGATAAATTGGCACATTTACAAGGAACAGGCCATTCATTAGTATTTAAAAGGAGTGCTGAATCAAGACTTTCCGACAGAAGATTTACAGTTTTGTAAAAACAAAGGTAAATAATATCTGCCAAATTGAACAAGACTCCAGTTAATCTCGAAATTGCAACCACACTCAGGAGTTCGGTAATGAAATGTTACGAGTGACATTCATCAAGGCTGACGACATGAGCAGGCATGAATGAGGTGATGCAAAGTGCAACCAAAAAAAAATGAGTGCTGACCGGCTCAAATAAAAATGATCATTCCATTAATGTTTTAAAATTATTTTTGCGTTCTCCACATTCTTGCAAGAATCAACACATTTCACGGTTAGAGTGAAGATGGTCAGCCATCCAGAATGGGCCGAGGAAGGTAATAATACAAATAAGTAGGCTACGTTTTTAGCACCGAAACAGTGGCCGAGGTGACTTGAGATGGAAGCAAACTTTTCGTCGATTCCAAATTCAGTCGTCAATTACCCTCTGTGAAAAGAAATACTTCCTGGGGTCTGTCCTAGAACTGCCCTTAGCCACCCTGAACCCGTGCTCTCTTATCATTGTAATTATAAATAATAATAAAAATAATCCTTGCATTTGGCATAGCGCCTTTCACGCGTGTTGGGAGAATGTCCCAAAGCGCTTCACATTATTTACTGTCAAGTGGAGTGACTGTGTATTTGTAGGCGAACACAGCAGCATAATTGCCCACAGTGACGTCCCACAAACAGCCACAAAATGAATGACTGATTTTATTTGGGAGATTGTAGGCCAGCACATGGTTGTTCTACTTCCTTGGTATATCTGACTGTAATGTAACTCACAAAACCTAACCTTTATTTAATGGTAGAATCAGTACTTCCGTGAGCTTAACTGAGTGTGGCTGCACATGCACCTTACAGTGGAATAGCTTTGCATCGTGGTAGGAACAGTGGTAGCCACTTGCAAAGAAATAGTTTCTTGTCAAACTTCAGAGACTTCTAGTCTGGGAAGTATTTCAAGGAGACTGTCAAAAATAAAGCCGCGTTATTGGAAGAAAAGGAAACTTGCACATCTAGATTTGAGCGAAGAGCTGATGCAGAGTAATCCAACAGAACGGCACATGACTCCGCAAAACTTCTATCCGATGGATATCCAGACACCTTACAAAGAAATAGTCTTCTACGACTTCATTCAAATATATTTTCTTTTCTTTTTCCCTTTCCTCTCTCTCTTGAGCTCTCTCTCTCTCTCTCCTCACCACGTTTGGAAAGTTATTTTCTGTCGCTTCCTTAAACCACCACTCATTCCGCGTGACACTCAGACCTCAAAGAAGTAGACAAACTACTGTGTTCCAAGGATTCTGCCAATGCCTTTGTATAACACAGTGATTGGGATTTGTGTCAAGAAGTGTTGCAAAATACAATCAAGCTCTTAAGCCCAAATGTTAAAACGTAGGGAATTGGCAATAACTCTATTAACCAAGGATTTTGACAAGCTGAAGGACACAAGCTGTGAGTAACTCACTTCATGTCTGTAAAAACTTGTGCTTCCTGCATCACGGAAGGACGCATCCAATAAATAATTACCTGATTACCCTCAAAAAACATGGAGATTTGGTCCCTATATATTACAACAGCCAATCTTCTATGTGACTGACTGATCCATTCAGTCTCCAGTTGCTAACAACAACCTCTTAATTTATTGAATTGTGCAAATTCTGCACATATTTTTTAAAAAAGAGAACAAGTCCTTGAATAAACAGGATGGAGTCTCATTAGTTCTGAAAATGGGAAAAGTGAGATTTGGTGTATAAACAAAAGAGAAGATAAAGAGAAATGCATTCAGTTTAACACAATGAAAGAAATAAAGGATTACAGTAAATCAAGTTGAGGACGAAGCTAACAGGATTTTTATCCCATCAAAGAAGGAGGCTGTGGAATGTATTCGTATTTTCAGTTTCACTCACAGAGTAATAAGGATGCTTCAGGAGAAAAAGAATTGGTCATTCACATCACGGCTGTGTTCTCTTTGCCTACAAAGCCACAGACACTACACTTTACAGTAAATCCTTTGAAGCGCTTTGAGACGTTTCAGCTACGTATTAAGGCGCTGTAGCAGAAGCAGGGATAGTAATTGCTCAAATTGCTTTAGCTGAATCCCAGCTACACGGGATTTCAACCTGCTAGCCAAGGGTATTTTGGAATCTGAGGAGCTGAAAGCAGGTAAGGTCACGATATTATTCTATGGATTGACTCTGTGAGGTGAGAGATAAAATTAATATAACGCCATTTACATTAAAGAACATCTCAAAGTGTTTAGCAATGGGATCTTCAAATGTGACTTAAGGGAGTTCCTGAGGTACCACTGTGCAGGACATAAAGAATAACCCGCAGTGTTGGAGGAATGAGCTATGGGGAACAATTAGATAAGTCAGTCTTTCAGTCTTTGAAAGATACAGCTCAAAGGTAACCTTACAGAGTGGTATGTAAGACTTTACAATGGGATTGACTCATTTTTTTAAAAAAAAAAGCTTGAATCTGTGATGAGGTGAAGGCACAGTGAATATTCTGGAGAGCCGAGATCAAATTGGCCAAAGGGCTCTCTTCATTGCAATCTCTCTTGCAATCTGTTATGTGACAGGGAACATGTACGGCAGGATTCTTGTGACAGGTGGAGTTTAGGAGGCCAGCAATAAGAGCATTGGGAAAGCGCATTGTAAAGGTGGCCAAAGCCATGGATTTGCCTACTATTGGACTTGGCTTCAGTTGTAAAACATCCAGCCTTTGGTTTATTTGCTCAAGTAAAAAAGCAAATCATCTCATCGTGGCTGTTTGTTCAACAACAAATGCGGTCACTACAATGTACCGTAAGATCTTGTGAAGAGCTTTGAGATGTCTCAACACCGTATATCAACTGCAATAATTATTACGACTTCAAATATGTATATATATATGTATATATTTTAAATTGGTCATAAACCGGCAAACTATGCAACAGACGCCATGCTAACTGGGCCACCGAAAACACCACACGGGCAACGACGGAACTTGAAACAGAATTGCAAAATGTTATCTCAATGTGCCTCAGCATCGGATTCCTTTGGCAAAAACATGCACGGATGAATCAAGAAAGAACCACATTTGTGTCGCTTTCGATTCAGTCCAATGCCCATCCATAACAGATGGTCAATAATGCTGTACTACTCTGAGTACTGAACTTGTCAGTTAAGAAGGCACAAAAATCCTTCCAACTTGTCTCAGATATCCTTCAACTGAACTGCGGGAGGTTGGAATGTCTCCAGCCAATTTCTTGGTTGTCAACAAGAAATTCCTGATGAGATATGGCCTGGATCACACCTTGAAACACCCAATATTTTGAAAGACTAACACAGAAAGCAGCAGGGAACACGGTACAAGGTTACGAGACAATGGCAAAGTACGGATGACATAATTCTGACTCCATTAAGTCTATTGCAGCCTTGAATGAGCTTGCATTGCTAGTTCATAAAATCTTCCTGTTGCCTTTCCATTTGCAATCTTTCTTCTTCGAGTTTTACTTTTTTTTGCCGCTTGCATCGTACCTTTTGCTCAAAATGTAATTGTGCTGCTTCACAACGCATCCAAATAAGAATTGTTTGAATCTTGCCTATTGGTTTTCTTGTAGACCGCTATAACGACAACAACTTGCATTTATCTAGCGCTTTTCACGTGGGATAGCCTCCTGGAGCACTATGTAGAGTGTTTTCATATGAACATGAACGTTGACCTTTGGTGGACAGAGGAGGACATTGAAGGCAAGTCCAATCCTGACCTCACCTGATGATAGCTATGCAAAGAGTCTCCAGTCACTGGATACTGATTGGGAATAGGAATAGTATCTGATTATTCCCTTTACTAACCCTGAGGCTATTTCTAGTATTTCTGACTGGAGTCCAGACTGAGACCAACAAACTCAGCGCACTCTTAGAAATGAACTTGAGACCTAATCTGTACAGTTCAGTGCAATACAGCATTTGTCCATCTTTCGATTTGATTCCGAACAATACTGTGAGGTTTGACGTAGGATTCAACAGCAGCAATTGACAGAAAGAGAGTGTGTGTTTTTTTTACTGAAAATGAATTATTTCCTGGTGCTGTATACATAAGGCACTGATTCCAATGTTCTTTGTCAAATTCACTCTATTTTTATAGCAATCCAGAGTATCCAGTGCTTGGCAAATTGTCGAATTGCTGAATTCATTGCTTTAAAAAAAAACGCAAAAGATTTCAAAAATAAGGCAGAAACGCTAAGAAAATGGAGTGAATCTCGACCCAGGCAAAATGTGCTCACCCATAGTGTGCTCAAAAGGCACCTCTAACAGTCCATATGTAGAGTGGAGTTTTCTGTGTTGTGCCGCAATAAATAAAAGGTGTTTTTTGTTGTTAGTCCAACACCTGCTCCCTTCTTAGTTTCATCCTCTGTGAGAGAGCAGAACAGCAAAAGGTTCTTTGCTCTGCAGCGAAACATATTTGTTCCATGAAATGACACAAGAAATGTATGCCATGGAGCAAATGTAATAGAAATAGATTTAGAAATTCTTGAAGAGGAACCCTGGCTATTTAACTCTTTAATCTATGAAATTACCCATTTCTATCTCCCATCGGTTCTCTTGAGAAGCAAAATGAAATAGGACTGTGTTCTGTGGCTCTCTTTGTAGTGGATGATATGCAAAGTGTTATTTTTATAGCAACATGATGAAGAACCAGATGTTTATCGGCATCTGTGACGGTTTTTTAATTTTTAGATATCTTGTTTTGCAGAAGACAACAATAACAACAACAACTTGCATTTACATAGCGCCCTTCATGCCAGATAGCATCCTAGAACACTTGACAGTGACCTGAGCCAGGGGGAGAGGGAGGCGAGAGGTGATCGAAAGCACGATCAAAAATAAAGGTCTTTAGGCGAGATTTGAAAGTGGGGAGGGAGAGGGCAAGGAGGAGGAATTGAGGGAGGGAGTTCCAGAGTTTCGGGGAGTAGAGGCTGAAGGCACAGCGGAGGGGACAAGGAACGAACAGGAGACCGGAGCCAGCCGAGCGGGTCGCAGAGTGGGGAGTGGGGGGGGGGGCGTGGTAAGCAAATCGGATAGGTAAAGAGGTGCCAGGGATTTGAAAACGAGTGAGAGGATCTTGAAATCGATCCGTTCAGTAACTGGGAGCCAGCGGAGCCTGGCAAGGACTGTAGTGATGGGGCAATCCAGTGTGAAAATGGTCCTTGCTACCAGCCAGACATCCAAAATACACCACATTGCTTCTGCTGGCCCTAGCCTGGTTCCCTTATATATATATATATATATATATATACATTGTGTGCAACCTGACAAATATCTCTCCAACCCCAAATTTAAAACCCTGAAGCTTCTCAGGCCACAACTTTAATTGGTTTGTTTCAGATGGAGGTTCTCGCTTCCTAGCTGAGCAGTTCATTATACGGATCTATTCAATCGAAAAGCAGGGCTTTACAAAGACATCCCTCGCCGGGTTAAAAGAGGCAAACTGCAAAAGGCAAGACGAGTGTACGAGTTATTCCTTTAGCAGCTGCACAACAGCACGTTACTTACCACCTTCTGTACAGGACTCAATCTTTACACCAAGCTTTCCTCGTGTCCACCCCACCCCAAACCCTTTGCACTTGCGGCATTTTAATACCGAGGTGAGAGGGGCTGGCATTGAAAACTTTAGCAACCGATTCCTAAGGGCTGATCCTGCCTATGATCAGACAATCAATCCTGTTAAAAGACCTGGCATTTCTTGGTTAGGATCCCTTCTCAAACGTGCTCATTCACTCCCCGTAATTAAATTGCAGTCAGAATTCTTTTCTTCTGCATGCACATTTTTTGCCAACTTTTTGACATGACAAATCTTATCCCCATTATCACCAGATGTCCCCAGGTAGGCTGCTCAGCACTGATGCACATCTCCAAACACTTCACTAAAATGCAGTGAAATGTTTATTACAACAATAGTTTTTTTCTCTGCTGCTGTCGGTAGAAGATTATCTGATTAATTGACCGTTCATTGACTACAGCGGTAATTGATGTGGGATATGTTGTTTCCGCAGAGAGGAGGGGAGAAGAGATGAAAGGAAGAAGACAAAGAGCAAAAGTAAGGTAATAGCTCTGAGCTTATCCTAACCACTGAACTTACATGAGGTTTCAGAGAACGTAGAGAGCTCAGTAAACCAATAGAAATCCACAGGCATTTTACCTCATATTTCACATCAGGAGGATGTCTCAAAGGATGTACTGTAAAGTTCAATGACTGCGGCAGCCAATTTGCGTTCAGCAATATCTCACAAACAGCCATAAAAGGGGAACGGGGGGAGAATTATTTTGGGTGGAATGTTGGCCAGAGGGGGATTGCTGGCCACGAAGGCACCATTAGAAATTCCCTCCTCTTTTCCAACAGTGCCATGGGATCTTTAACGTCCACCTGAACAGACAAACGGGACCTCGGGTTAAAGTCCCATCCAAAAGATGCCAACTACAACAATGCAGCATGCCTCCCCAGCGTTTCAGTGATCAGTGAAGCGTGTGAGTTTCAAGACAGATAAACCTGAAACCTTCCGACTCAGAGACAAGAGTGCTACGAACTGAGCCAGGCTACCACATTGAATAGTCCAGCGTTCAGGACAAGTCACACTGGGGTGATGCTGGAATGATATGGAAATCGCACAGAGGCACTCACCCAGATTACTGAGGTGTGGGAAAAAAAAATACACTTCTAAATGATAACTTACTATGGAATGGTCCTCCTAATTTCTGCACTGGATGATTCCAGGCTTTTTAGGAATGCAGGGCGAGTTTAACCTCATTCTATTGCCTATTTACTTATTGCCAAAATTGAAATGAGTAAATCAATAGGACCCTGAAGAGCTCTATAGGGCAGATGGTATTTTAACAAGGATTAGAGGTTCCGCGTGTAAATGCTCCCAAAATAAAAAGTGGCTCATTAGTGGTAGCATGACTAAATGCAAGGGCATAGCATAAAGGAAGGAGGGCAGGCGGGCAGGCAGATTGCGGTGTAACATTTTAGTGATAACCTGTGAAGCAAGAACTGGATGTTGTTAAATGGCACATCACAGAATCTGTCCGAACTGGAGGAGCAGCAAATATTGGGATGATTTTCGTGCTCAAATGTCTGATTGCACTTTACCAGCGGTCGAATAGGTTTTCTGACAAGTCAAGGCTCACAGATGAAGAGTGGAAATTTGGGTAAGGTACTGGAAGCCAGCCAATGCTTGTTGCACCTTAACTCAACATATGGGGGAGTGGGGGGTGGGAGGGGGCAGGAGTTGTTGGGGGGGTGGGGGTGGGAATAAGACGTTAAACCAAGATCACATCTGGTGGATGTTAAGGACCCTGTGATGCTATTGAGAAAAAGAGAAGGGAGCTCCTCCTGTGGATTTGGCCACAACATTCGGCAGATTAATTGGTCATTCACCTCGCAGCTGTTTTGGGGACATTTCCATCTGCAACTTGGCTGCTGCGTTTGCCAACAAATGCAAGCACTTGACATTTTTCCTGTGAAGCACGTCGAGGCATTTTTCGTGCTTCGAGACATTTCGCTCTTCGAGATGCAAATATTTCAATGTTATAGGCGCCATGTCAAACACACAAAAAAAGTATATATTACTGGCATGAAAAATGGACGGCAAAGCTTTTTATATAGTTCACAGACAAAAAGAGTCGTGCTGAAGTATATATCTCTGCCATTGGTATAGAAATAGTATGGTAGTATTTTGCAGTGTTCCTTCATTCAATCTGCAAAGAGACAAGAGTTTCTCTCAGCGACCTGCCCAAAGATCCTCGGAATAAAACTGATCAATCACTTTGATGACTTTTAGTGGGATATTGCCTGGTACAAATTACAGGACTGGAAAAGTACTTCAAGATGCTTGAAAGTTATAGGTGCTATACTGGCGTGTGTGAATCAATGCCAGAACTCATATAAGGAACAGTTAAAGGATTCAATCTTAGCCCAGTGTGTGTGTGTGTGTGTGTGTGTCTGTGTGCGTGTGTGTGTGTGACTGGTCTGTTTCTTTGCTCCATCTTGCATAGATACTTTATCGTGAGAACAATGCTCTTCTGCTGCAGCAAGGGAACACTCACAGTTTGGGATGCCATAAAACATTGGACAAACGACACCATAACTTGCTTTGGAAAAGAACTGAACAGCGGGGTGGTAAATAACTGCCACAGCCATTTTGACAGCGTGATGCTATACAGAGTTTATTACCAAGCGCCGGGCACGAAACACAAAGCACGGATGCCTGAAAAAGCGCGTTCATTGTGTCTGGTACCGATCTTTGGCTAAGTCTGCAAACTCTTATGTCACCTGCGTGCAGTTAGCAATCAATCCCATTCGATTCTTTCAATCTGAGCACCGTAATAAAATGTATCAGTCGTCACAATCCTTGCATACGATGCAGAGCCTCACCACGTCAAAATTGAGCACAGCCAAAAGTGCTAGGCATACCGTCGCCTGGGATTTTCAGCTCTCTGGAGGCAAAATATATTAATATTTGTGGTTCTGGGCTTCCTTCAGCTGCTGGTCCAACAACATATACATACACTCCTTCTGGCTCCTCCTGAGAATTGTCAGACAGTTGGCAGGTGGGACATGATGTGAATCCTTCTGAAGCTGGTTAGGTTATGAAGTTCTATTGACACATGATAGTGTAGAGTAATATTATGGATAAAGATGTTTTGCACCACTTCACAGCAGATATATCATATATATATATATATGATATAACCAGCACAGCTATAGCATTAAAAAACATAATGTGAGCAGTCTTGTCCCATGGAAAATGTTACTGCATCCTCAGTTTGTTCCAAACACGGTTGGAATTGGCACAGACGGTGGAATTACATGCAATTATGCTCGAAACCTTTCTGTCCATTCCTTCCTCTCCGTTACACTCTGCCCTTTTCACACCTTTTTTTTTTTGCGCTGAAATATTTTACGAAGGTGCTAAGTGACAATGTGGTGAAACACTTGCTTCACACCTTCGTGGCTGCAGGGTTGAACCCTGTCACAAGTCAGGTTTGAACTGCTATTATGTGCGTGATGAGTTTGTCAGTTCTCATCAGCTGGGTACCAGAGACAACCCACTGCTATTAGGATGACAAGCACTATTTTGTCAGCCATACAGGTAACAGGAGCACCAGCACATTTTGCAAGCTGAAAATGGCTGTCTTGTTGGCAACCTACACTCTTACACCAACATTGTTATCCCTGTGAAGCTCACAGTCCACACTTGCAAAGAAATGCAGTCCATTGGGACGTCCTCCCGACGTGAAAGGCGCTCAATAGATGGAATCTTGTTGTTGTTGTTGCAGTAAGGCACCATTGGAGGTATTGTGTGTTTCCTTTTGCATGAAATATTAAACTGACCACAATGCTTACTTGAAAAGAAAGGGTATTTTCGCCCGGTGTTCTGACCAATAAGCCCCAATAAGATAACATTGATCCATCACCTCATGGCTGTTTGTGGGGCCACTGCTGTGTGCAAATTGGCTGCCGTGTCAAAATGCAGTACATACAGCGAAGTGCTTTGAGATGCTTTGACAACGTGATAAGGCGCTATATTAAGTGCAAATATTCTTATTATTAAATCTAGTGCTGTGAAGGTTCTGTCTTGCAAGATCTTTTTTTCTGCAAATAATTCAGTCTTTAAAATTGGATGATTAATTCCATCCCTTAACAACCCCCTGAGTGAAGAAATTTCTACTGCCCTCACCAGTGGATCTGAGGAACGTAATGCAGTGAAAGAACACAGCATTAGAAAGCTGTTGCCTGTACGTGTTAACCCTTGCATTTGATGTAGCGCCTTATCACGTCTTCGAGACATCTCAAAGCGCTTCACAGAAAGTGGGACGATCGAAGCAAATTCCAGGAACGCTACAGGAAAGACATCTTTACGCACGAGTTCTGCTCTCTATACGACTGTGCTCTCTATAATGCCCCGGTATTGGATTCCAAGCTCGTTTTTGCTAATGTTTGTAATAAATTTTTAAGTATACAATTAAAAAACTTCTGAAGCGGCAAAAAAAACCTAACAGAATGGATTTTTTTTATTTGCATGTGACCCTCATTAGAAAATTCTATGCATTGCGTGAGGCTGTTTGCAAGTGGCCAACATTGTAGGATATAGTAGTGCATTTTATTGTTTCTATCTATTACTTTCATTTTTCACATCACTTGCACTTTTTATTTAATAAGTGAATGGGAGAATGTAAAACAGCAAAATCGTATGAAATACAAATTACCTCTTATGAACATAGGGAATCTATATACACAGTGTTGGTTTTATTAATGATACTTGACCATAAAAGAGACAAAAAAAACGCTGACTTTGGCAAATTATAAGGTTGGGTGCAGAAATGCTACTTCAGGATTCAGAAGGTTAAGCTCTAATGTGTATTTTGAATTGAGTGTGGTGAAATAATTGCCTCATAAAGTAATGAATTGACCAACCTTGCTAATGGCTAGATACTGCAAAAGTCAGCACAGTGCACGAAGTTTACTGGAGGGTGGGGGAGAGAATGCTACACTCTTACTTCCCACACGCGGCGTCAGAAAAGTAAACTTCTTCTTTGCCGTATATACTTTTAGCACCGAGAAATAAGAAGTAGAGTTCATAAATAAAAGACTGTAGCCCGATTTTCCCGCGGCGGAGTTTTTCCTCAGGATTGCAAGGGCTATCCATTGAGACGGCAAATGTTTGTGCAGTAGGATAGTTAATAGATACCACATCAACACAACTGCAGAGAGCTTCTTTATGATGAATTTTTAATGCGCAGTGAGACTGCCTTCCACATTGTAAATGGCTTTAATGATGGATGCCTGGCTGACACATGGATCAATCACATATCATATTAGACAAGCGTGGGAATATAAAAAAAACTGACATCTTTGTCGGGGTTACTCAGACTCCAGCTCTGCAGCAACAACACTGCACTAAAAGACTCAATGCAAGATGTTCAACAATCTCCAACGCACCATTGGGTGATTCAACTTCTAATGAATCCTCAGGTCTGTGAGGAGTTTCTTCATTGAATACTCTTGTTGTCAGGTCGAAGGGCAATTGACCACGCAATGAGTAAAGATGCCTAAAGCTTCACTTTTGTTTTACAAGGAAGAGTGGAGCTTTGCCTGTTCTCTTCCTGCAACCAAATGGTTTTATGTCAAAACAAAGAACTTGTTTTGCACAGAAAGGAGGATGTTCAGCCATTAGGCCTCCATCATTGCTCATTCGTTTTTGTTTGCCTCAATTGACATTTTCCAGCCTCCTATCCAAACCCTGAATATTTTTATCGTTCAAGTGCTTATCCAGATCCCTTCGCAATCAGAATGTGGAGGAAATGAATCTGTACTCCTGCATCTATTATAGCCGAGTCACCCTAACTGATGGATAAATTGAAAAATTTATCAAAAATAAGTTAAACATCAGTTCCAAACCCCAATGTGACAATTCATGATAATTCTGCAAACACGATGCACCAACAGCTAAGTCAAGATCATTACAATGCCTTTAAGTTTGACATTGATCGTTCAATAGTCAGGAGTATTTTATAATGAATGATATGCTAATTGAAGACGTGATAAGGCGCTATATCAAATGCAAGGATTATTATTATTATATTGCCAGTGGTTGATACAATTTTCAATTATCAATCTATTTTATACTGGGGCTTGATGTGACATAGCTGAGCGAGGACATGGTGAATGATCAATACAAACACATTCCTGCAATGTGCTCTGTGACAAGCTCTCACGATGGCTGCAAATCTCTTTAAAATATTCTCCAAGATTAACTGAGTCATGAAAGAAGACACTCTCTCTGCCAGAAAGCCCTGCACTAACCAGGCACTTGCCTCTGAGAGCCATAAAAGGTCATCTTCAGTAACTGATCTTTGTGGAAAATCTGTGGCAGTGACTTCTGAGGTTAGAGACGGTTACTGTTTACATGAGAGCAGAGTGCTAAATTTCCCATGAAGATAGCAGAAGCACCCTTTATATGATTACAAATTATTACAAAATGCACAGTCAATTCACTTTACAGTATATCCTGTGATACATCTCGAAGACTTGCTAAGGTGCTACATCAAATGCAAGGATTATTATTATTATTATCACTAAGCAATGTTTCAGGAGAGCGGGGAGGAAGGGATGAAAATATAGGAAAGAGGACTCTTCGTCTCATAGTCTAGGCTGGGGTGGGGGTGGGGGGGCGGTGTGGGTGGAGTGGGGGTGGTACGACAGACTACATCACCAGAGGAATCATTCTTTGGTATATTTAAAACTGAGTTCCCATCTGCCTGTTCAGGTGGGTGTTAAAGAATCCATGCCATTGTTTGCAAAGAGAAGGGAGTTTCTCCCACTGTCCTAACCAACACTCCTCCAGATAAATTGGTCATTCACTTCATGGCTGTTTATGGGACATTGCTCTGTGCAAATTGGGCTGCAGCATTCGCCTACAAATGCTGTCACAGAAACATTCTGAAGCACTTTGAGACGTCACAGATGCTACATCAAATGCAAAGATTATTGTTAATACGACTAATGAACAAGAGAGCTACCAGTCACACTCCACGGATACAAACATTACAGTGCGTGGGCCAATTTTAACAAACTAAACCTATCCTGACACCACCTTAACAAGTAAAAAGCCCAACTATTCATCACATTCATTAACTGGAGTCTTGTAGCTCAGTGGTTAGAGCACTCCCTCGCAAGCGAGAGACCTGGGTTCGATTCCCGGCAGGGCGAAATGTTGAGCAAGTTTCCTTACTGTTTACCGAGCAGTAAGTAGGAACCCGGTTGTTAATCGAATGGTGGATCTCTTTTCCGGGGGTAATAATCCCTCAAACAACAAAAAAAAACAATAATTTAGTCACTTCAATCCACGACTGTTTGTGGGACGCTACTGTGCGCAATTGGCTTCCGTGTTTCTCCCACAAAATATACAGTCAACTCACTTTACAGTACATTCTGTGAAGCACTTTGAGATGTCTCAAAGTCGTGATAAGGCGCTATATCAAATGCAAGGATTATTATTATTATTATTTCTGCACATATTGCTTACATTGACATTGCTTTTCATTACCTAATACACTTCAGGGAAAAATTGGATTCCAATCAATCCATCAGGTCTTCCTTCTGCACAACACTCCAATTGAAGGTCGTCCTTTTACAATTATTTCGGTCAACTTCAAAAATTTCAAAAATTACCTACAGCATTTACCTACAGACTCTTGCTTTTAATTTCGTTTTTTTAATTGTATTCCCTGTCTTTCTGCTCACACGTCAAGGCAGAGATGCAAATTGTGTTATTTAAAAATAAAAATCTTGGAAAGAGATGATAACTGAGAAAGTAACTGCCAAACGAGGAAGAAAATATTTGATGACAAGGTTTTGTCATGTCACTACACATTTCCCAGCGAGACAACAACTTGCCTTTACCAATAATTTGACATGTCTCAACTATTTCCTCTCACAACTCCAATAGGCTCTTTTGGTTCAGGTTCAAACCACAGTAAATATATGATTAAGGCGTTCGCCTACACTTATAGGGTCACTACACTTTAAAGTAGAAATAATAATAATAATAATTAAAGTAGAATCCTGCAGAGTGCACTTAGACATTCTCTGTTTCAGATGTAAAAAGAGCTATATATCAAATGCAAGGATTAATATAATTATCATTATTATAGTCAAAAGGCCTCGGTATAGATTTGCTATAAATCAGCGCTACAAGATGTCATGCTAAGTGAAGGGAGAATGCAAAATGTTGATGGAAATCCATATGCATCTGGAGTACAACATAAACGACAGGCAACATTTCTGCCACGTTTTGCACTCCCTGAAAAATATCGTAGTCTTTACGGATCATCCAGGAAAGATGATGAAAATGGGAGGAGATACCGAACTGACTCCCCTCTCATCTCATTCTAAGAGAACACTTGACTTGTCAGAACTTAAGCTCCCACTCAAAATTGGATGGTGCATGAGCTGTGCTGAGGAAGTTGCGACCATTGTTATGGTCAGTGCTATGCCCAGGAATTTATCACCTCTTCTGACCCAAGACTGAAAACCCGTTCCATCTTCTTTAAAGCGAAAACCCTGAATGAAAAATGGGAAGCATCAGTTGGCCGAGAGCTGGCCACCTGAAGTGTGATGGAGCGAGTGTTTGTTTCAAGGTCCTGCTCCTCGCAGATCTCAAGACATTACTAAAATTACATTCAACTCACATTTACAAAGAGCCCTTCACGTGAAAGAGATGCCTCGAAGCCCTTTGCGGATCCTGATGAGTTAAGAAATGAAACAAGAGTTGTTATCGCAGATGTACTACCTCCCCCCCCCCCCCAACCATCCTTGGCAGCTAATTTAATTAAGCCTTTACACGTTGTCGAAATGTCTCAAAGCGCTTCACGGGATTTCACTGTAAAGCGTAGTGACTGTGTTTTGACTGGCAAACTTTTGAACAAAGCGAGAGGTTTACTTCTCATCTTTTCTGTGTTGATAGAACACATGGCAAGTAAGCCAACAACTGACTGTGGCACCATCGCACCTTTAGGATACCTGTGTTTGTGTGTTGTATCATCAAACAGGGCAGCCATTGTGATTATTGAATGTTATTAAAGCTTATATCCCTTAAACAGTAATGAAGAAGGGAGCAGACAAACATGGGATAGATAGGCTAAATAGGGCAAGGGCATTTTGTAACCAGTAATGTTGGGCAACATCTCGGGTATGTATATATATTTAAACTTGAAATAGGATTCTCTGTATATAGAGATGGACCTGACATTACCATGGGACATATATAATGCATTATCTGTTTGTTGAAAAAAAAATCTTTCACAGTACAAATCAAAGAAATCTCAGCAAGTAACCACACATAAGATATTAATATGCACAAGAGATCAGGACATCTATCAAAAATCTCCCAGATACAACTCAAAATACATTTCTAAGTCAAGTTTTAATTTGAAATATTAATGCCTATCACTGGCACAACATATCAACTGATGACTTAACCGGGTGGGGTGTCTCAATTAGACCTACAAGCACTTTTGCAGTATTTCAATGAGATAAAGTTTATCTTTGGGTTTCTTGAGCACAATCTGAAAGTCTCGTACCTGTTCTACAAACGTACTTTGATGTGCTTTATCTGCCCGGGGAGAATAGCACTCTTCAGAATCAATTTAAGTTCTCACATTGAGCAATTTAAACTTGTCTATTCTCCCAAACTTTCTTTAAAGAAAACACTAAATCTTAGCCTTCCACCCTCTTTCAATTCTTAAATGCGCTTCATTAATAATCGCATATCCTTAGTTGAGATCTAGATTTTGATCCTTTCAACATACATACATATATACATGATAAAGAGGAGCACACNAAAAAAGACACAGAAGGTAGAGAGAGGCATTTTTCAACATTCCACATTGGAATAATATCATTGGTTTTAGCTGTGAGATTTCCGGTCCCAGAAATGGTTATTATTTACCTTGCAGTTGCGTAGACAACTGGTGAAAAGCAATGGAACCAAAAGATGTTCTGTTGTAGATGGGTGTGGGAGGATGCATTCTTTGCAATGTATTTATGATGTGGGCTAATAATCCTTGCATTTGATATCACACTGTCGTTGAGATGTCTCAGAGGGCTTCATGGAATTTGCTGTAAAGTGCAGTAACTGTGTATTTGAAGGTAAAGTCCTTGTAAATGTTTCTTCAGCCCAAAGTCTTCACAATGGTATCTTCAATGTTAACTTTATTGAACTATTTTATAATTTTAAACAACTTCGATCAGATTCCCCCTTAAACGTCTCTTCTGTGACAAAAAAAAGGCCCAAACTATCCAGTCATCTGCCATCCCTGGTACCATCCCTGGTAAACCTACACTGTACTCTTACCATTGCTTCTTATATCCTTCCTTAGTGTTCATTCTTGCTTGTGTTTTTTTTAAAAAAGAAAGGGTTGACTTAATGGCTGAAGCATTGGCAGTCACTGACCTTTTGGTCCAGTTATGACTCCTTGTGAAGCATCAGCAGGTAGAGTTGGTTTTACTTTGATCTGGGTTTTAACATTGGAAACGTGGTATCTTATGTGACGTACAAAAAAGCTGACCTTGTATCTGCCGATAGCTTTATTAGACAACCTTATAAGTAGCAATCAGAGCCGTAATGAACATAAGGAAATAGGGAAAAGTTATAGCGATTCGGACCATTTAGCTCATTCCTCTTTAATCCAAGCCACCGGATCAATGTCACAACCATTTACTTCAATATTATTCATCAACTGAATTCTATTTTAGCCCTCCGTCTAAATTAGAATTCCATCCGGACTCCAATCCTGCAACTCGCCTGACCTTATCATACCACACTGTTACAAGCTAACTGGGTTGTGTTACTATCTGTTGGTGGCTCATGGCATTTCAATGAATGTTCCAGAGCTTCCAGGAAGATACAAATTTACATAACTGCTTCGCGTCGCTGGGCGATTCAGCAGGGAGCCCAGGAGTACAGGTCTGCGGTGGTCAAATTTTCTCCCACTCAGTTTTTCAGTGTTCCCTGTGTTCCGTTCTATTTTTGGGAAGTTTTGTCAGTCGCTGCCTAGGAATTGGCTTTCATCCCTCGAACAGTACTAGCTTGTTAGTTTCACTTCAATTCCAGAACGCATATCAACTGAACGCAACTGGAGTAAATCTGTGTCTCTATAAAGACTGATGCTACTCTGGGATGCTATGTTGTGTGTGTGTGTGTGTGTGTGCGCGCTTTTGGGGAGGGGGTGTGGAAGGAGTAGAGGGGCGGACAATGGTGAAGTGTACCAGAGCATTGGAGGGTGGAATGAATAAGGGGTTTGGCTGACCAGAAGTTGCTGGGAGATCTCACAAAGTAGAGGAAAAGTATCAGAATAGCTAGGAAACAACTGTTAAGTCAGAACATGCAGTTCCCACTTTCTTGCAGCAAAAAAAAACTGTCCAATTCATTTTGAAAGAAGTCCTCTGTATTTCATTGAATCCTTCAATGTGTCCAACATGGTAGGTTTCAGAGGACTTATGCTTCAGGAAAGTAGTGTCTGACGTGTTAGTTTTAAAAATAGCTTCAATTTCAACTGGACAAGCCTGGGTTTTTTCAATGCAACTGTGCGTTTCTTGACAACTATCTGTCTCATAACATTACCAGAAGAAAAATTAATAGAAACAGCACACAAAAGCAATAAGAAATTCAACCGAACAACCTTGACAGAATGAGGCTGTCCTTGCAATGCATCAGACACTGTACTGGCACGAACAATAATGCTACTTGTTAGGATTTCCTTCAATTTTGAAATATCTGGAAAATAGGCCTATCAAATGCTAAGCAGTTGTCGGAAACTGCTACAAATTGGAAGGCGTTGGCTATAGCCATGCGCTTTTCAGCTTGCGAAAATTAGCGCAAACTCTTCCATGCGCCAAAGTCGTATCAAGGTATAAACAGAACCATTTCTATTGGGTTAAAAGCAGTTACAGCTTTGAAGCTCCCAAGGTAAATACTGTAGTTGGTTCGCTACTTCACAGTGATAAAATAGTGTCTTCTGGAGTGTTATGGTTAGAGTTACCATTAAACCTGCTGTCTAAAGGTCACGATTGTCAAATCTTCTCAGCAGCCCAAGCTCTCGCACACATTCATAGGTCATAAACAACTGCATGGCTTACATATTTATTCAACAGCAAGTTAATACTGCATTGAGCTAAGGTAAGGAGTAATTCAAAGTGGCGGATTGGCAGGACTATCAAGAATAGGCCATTCTAAAGATCCAGGTCAACATCTGGCATGCTGGTATATGAGGTCAGTTATCACTAAATAATACATCTACAGAAGCGCAAATACTTTCAAATGTGTGTGTGGGTGTTTGTGTGTGTGTTTTCTACCAGTTTGTTTTTAGTGAGGGTTCAGTCAGCAGCACTCTCGCTTCTGAGTCAATAGATTGTGAGTTCAGGCCCCCTTCTGAGGGGTTTGGTCTTGCAGTCTCGGCTGGCATTCCAGTGCAGTGGGGGAGCATTGGATTGTCAGAGGTTGCCATCCATTTGATGACAAGTTAACTTACGGCGGTCTTCAAGGAATCCACAATTTTGTTTGCAAGTGAAGAGAGTTTCTCCAAATGTTTGCCAGATAAATTGGTCTTTAGCTTCATAGCTGTCATTGGGAACATGCTGTGCACAAATTAGATGCTGTTTTTGGCCTACAAATTCAGTCACTGCAGTTGACAGCAATTACCGATGAAGTCCTTTGAGATGTTTTGACATTACAGGAGCTATATCAAATACAAGGATTCTTATTACCAATTCTAGTTGAAAGTTCATCAGTGCAATGTATTGACGAGGCAATAACGTGAACATCATCATTCACAAGTTCCAGGAAATTGAAAGCTTTTGGCAATGAGACAGATAGGCTGAAGGAATCTTTTGGGAAGTTGGGTGGCTTGGTTGGACACGCCAAATGTCTATTTGTGCTGTTACTCTATGCTCTGTTGTGCTCTATACAACAACAGCAACAACTTATAATACAGCCACCTTCACACAGGATAGTGGCTTGGAGCTATCCTACCCGGTTTAAAAGGCAACGTGGGAATTTCAATCTCCGTTTTGCACAGCGCAAAAGAACGTTTGCATGACATGAGAAGCAGATGACATTACATAAAGATTGTTCTCTTCCACATGAAAACCTAATCTGGATTTGCATCTCTCCAATGCTCTGCTACAGTTGGAATAAGAGAAGGTCAAACTTAAAGTGCAGCAGACTAAGCTGAAATCATAAGAACTGACTTCACAAAGCCAAAATAAGGCTTATCGCTGTGCCTGCATCTTTAACAAGTTACCTTGCAAAGAGTGCAATAGCTTCAAATTGAGAAAGTAATGAAATATTAAATAGATTACATCTCCGCTGCAGAAAATAAGGGTTCTATTAAAAATTAAATACAAAACCCATCCTATACCACACTGACTGGTTCATATTGGAGCCTTTTAACAGCTGTCAAAGTATGTAAGATCAAGCTGTTTTTATTGCTGGGAAAACACACTGCTATGCTCTCTCGGTTTATGAAAAACATAAATCAGAATTTGATCTAAATTCGAAGGAAACTATTTTCATAAGGAAATGAGACATTAAAGTAGTAAACTGAGTTATTTTGTCATGCTGTTTCACCTGAGATTTGTGCAGAGAATCACCTTGAAGATTGCAGTGTATATTGGCATCGAACAGCGTGATACAGAAGCAAATGAGACTGGAGCCCCACTGCAGCCTGCTGTTGAAAGCAAGTGACCGCTGCTCTTCAATAAAATTATGTTTGGTTTCCAAACCGGGTCCCTGTTTAGAGCTGAGCCTGTAATGACAAACCCTCGCTCACATTCAAAACACAAGGAAAGTCATTCGGCCCCTCAAACCTTTCTTACTTCAATCTATCAAGAGAGCTGGACGTAAAACCTCCCCAATTCTCGAAGGCAACAAGCAAAAATATTCTGCAATATTTACCTATTTACCCATGTATCCTGGCCAACAGTTTCATTTCGCACCCCCTCCACCCCCCACCAAGATAAAATTGCTTGTTCATTTCACGGCTGCTTGTGGGAACATTGATGTCCACAAATTCGCTGCCACTTTCACTTACAAAATACACAGTCACTATACTTTGCATGAATTCCCGTGATGAAGCTTTGAGATGTCTTGACAACCCGGTAAAGCACTGTATCAATTGCAAGAATTATTATTATATACCTTATTGAGTTTTCGGGCTTGTAGGTGTAACAACCCCACTCCCCAAAGGTTTCAGTAGCGCATAAAATCATTATCTACAATGGTGAATTGGCTCATCCGAGCCCCGATACCTTTTTCTCCAAAGACGTCCAAATAGTATTTCCAGCCAACAACATATCTTGAAGCTAACACTTGATTGACACATAATTAATTGTTTTATTGGGCATCTGCTCCACATATCTGCAAGCTTGTAGAAAGAAATATTCCTTCTAATCTCGTCTTCCTTAAGACGGGTTCATTTTAAACCTTTAGCTCTGCGGTCAAAATCTGAAAATAAACTGGCTGGAATCGCCATCATCTGTGTGTCTCATTATTTCGAAGACTCGAAGGATTATATCTTCCTCGCCCCCTCCCAACTCAATTGTATTCACACCAACAAAGACAGTTGTGTTTCTGAGTCTTCCCTAGAGCCCGAGCTCTCAGAATCATCCTGCTCACTTGTCCCCGAAATCCTCTCCCATTCCTCAATGTCATTTTGAAGACAGACTCCTCAAAATTAAATCATTTCTGCGGAAATGCAAGTTAAAAATATATAGAAACTTCTGACACGTCGAATAAAGTGAGGAACAATATTGTCACATTACCCCCCAGCGCTGAGTCCTGATCAAATAACAATGGGAGATGAAATTCGGACAAGAAGCAATTCTTTCCTGGCATAATAAAATCTTGCTCACTCCTGCGAGGAATCAAAGGGTTATGGACAAGAAGTTTACAGAACAAGTATTCAAAATATAGTCACCGGCAGAGGAGAAGGGGCTTTGGTTCTTTCCAAAGGTGTGATTTCTGACACAGTGTCACTCTCAGCCTAAAATTCACAGACCTAAAAAGATCTGAATTCCACAGAAATTCAGGAGGGCACATCTTCCAGATTTAATCTTCAGATCCCTAAATTAATTACAAAGTATGTCTCCCTGACCCTTAAATACATGCTGCTGCACATAATTGTATTACATGTTCCCTGCAGCATTGCCAACCTCAACAGTTTTTTATGCCCACCTATGCAAAATTAATGTATTGAATAAATATAATAGATACAATCTTTATTGTTTATGATCCCTGAAGACGCTTTTGGAAATGTCTGCAGACATGAGCAAATTGACACTGCAATATTGTCGAGTCAAATGCTGGGATATTTTCATTCTTCATTTGAAGAGGTATTTTATCATCATTTCGCACACAAACCGGGATCGAACTCACAGTCGTGCGCCGAGGGGGGAAATCAAAAGACCGTGACTGAGAACAGAGTTAGAAAAATGGGAGATGTTCACAAACTCACGGATCAGGCATTAGACTCGAATTGGCTGGTGCCACTTGTAACCTTGAGCTTCGCTGGAGATTCGTTTAGTGTGGAGTTTGATGAAAACTGTAGTGTATAGTGAGTAGCTGCTCCTTCGTTTCGAAACACAGCAACCTGCTGTCTCATCAGTAATTTGGTTTCATAGCAAATCAGTCAACTTCCCATCCTTTCAATCTCATGTGGTCTAGCAATGGTGTGATTCTCAAGAAATGCCCAGCATGAGGTGGGAGAAGCTGCTTTCACAGGATATGGTGTCTTAGCCTCATTAGAAAACTGGCCCCTGCGCTTGGGCTGCTCAGTTGCTGAACCGGATACGCTATTTCCTCTGAATACTCATTGCCAAGTCACAATAACTAAATGGTTGGACTTTTTATTGCAGCGTCTTTGCTGGGAAGCTTGGAGGAGCTTTACTGGTACCTTACTTGGTTGCAAGTCGGCCTTACTAGCCTTTTACGTCATAAAAAAAACCATTTTCTTTTCTAATGACATAACCTCTATTAGAGTGCTTACTTTCCCATCTGACAGATGAACCACAATCAAAGCACTGCTGGTAACCAGTGATGGATTTGGACAATGAGCAGAGACGTTGTGTGACGCTGTGTGACAATTTTAGTGGTGAGATCAAGTGACTCAGGAACTCTGTGTGGTTGGCAAACTTTCTTCAGTGACAATCATTCATTCAGCTCCTTGGCTTGGCATTTGCACCTGAGCAATCCTGCATCAAATGGCTCCAACGGCTGCATTTAAGGAAACATTCAGGAAAACTCAGCCGTGCTTCTATCTGATGGCAAATTTTGCATTCTGCAAGCTTCACACTCGGTTAGCGATGAAACATTTCAGCCCTGTTGTGACAAGCTGTGGAGTAAGCCTCTAGACTAGTCAACACTTGGACTGAAAAGGCTCTAAATTGCCACAACACAAAGCTGGTCGAAAGTGCTGCTCTCGCAGTTAAATGCAAAGAAGAAGCTAAACCTAATGAACTCAAGTCAACGGTCTTGCATGAATTCAGCCTTTCAGGATGCTAAATTTTCACCTGACTGCAGTAAATTAAGGCTGGAAAGTTTAAGCATGTTAATTGCAATGCCCTGGTAAAAATTAAATTGTCCCATTCATCAGATGGTCCCCATTAAGAAAATCCATCAGTGCAGATTTAAACACATAGAGAATCAATTGGTGTCTGAGCAAATTCCTCTTATGAAACAATACCCATGTTAACCAGGTATTTCTTTTAACTAGTCTCAACTGAACTTCTTTTAATTGTTTTTTTTTCTCTCCCTTTCTCCCCAACCTCCCCTTAAAAATTGTGAGCTCAAAGACCAAACACAAGGCTTTGAATCCTTAACCTTCTATCCACAGACAAGTGTGCCACTAACTGAGTCAGGCTGCCACCTATATTAATAGGACACGATGGTTTGGTAGTCAAACTTTCCCCAAGAGAGCAAGCAAAGGTGAGAAATGACAACAATAACCATTTTAAATGGAATTGAACAGCGGGGAAGATGGAAAACACCATTTTTTTGTGAAAAAAATTGCCATTATTTTAGGTGAAAGCAATAAACATCTAAAGGGTATTTCATCAGACACTAAAACATTCTCATAGATAGCACATCTATACTCAGCTAAAATGCAATTAAGTTGTGCAGCGCGCACATAAAGCAATGGGTGGCATCAACTGAATTCATGATACATCACTGGCCGGCAGGGGTGATTGACTTTTCGTTTTATCATCTTTGTTAAGGCAGCAATATTCTGAATTTTGTTTCAGGTGTAGTTTGATGGCTTTATCCATTTGTCCCAACTGCCATTTTAGACCACAACACAGCTGCCGAAGAAACAAAATGGAGCATAGGTTCAAAGCAGGAAGCTGGATTTGCTGTGTTGCTCGAAATGCAGGAGAAATCTCCCCACTGGAGCGCATCAAAGGAAATCTACTGCTCAAAATATCCAACAGTCAGTTATACTCCTTGTGTTTGCATTTGATGAGCCCCTGATCACATCGCCAAAATGTCTCAAAGGATTTACTGTAAAGTATAAGGACTGCAGGCAGTTTGACCAATCAAACCAGTGAACGACAATCTTATCTGGGGAGTGGTTGACCAGGACACCAGGAGAAACTCCCTTCTCTTCTCGAATAGTATCATAGGATCTCTAAGGCTTTAAAGTCCATCTGAACAGGCACACGGGACCTCGGTTTAACATCTTACACCGGTTTAACGGCACAGACAAAATGGACTGAATGATGCTTTATAATCGTTTCATCCAGTGCCACATTCTGTGCAAGTACGGTCAGTGAAAGCAAATAAACTGGAAACGACTTGTACTCCGAATCTCAAAGATATAAAGAGCCATAAGTATGGCTATATCTTGGAGTGTCAGCCTGGCTACAGTACTCTCAGTATTGACAGTACTCTCGCCTCTGTGTCAGAAGGTTGTGAGTTCGCGCCCCACCTTTACGAACCTGTACGGACTGGGCTGACACTCGAATGCCGTGTTTGTTGCATGGTTGGGGATGCCGTCTTTCGAATGAGACACTAAACTGAGGTCCCGTCTGCCTGCTCAGGTGGACGTTAAAGATCTCCTGGCACTATTCGAAAAGAGAAGGGAGTTTCTCCTGGCGTCTTTGCCAACAATCCCCCCAAATAAAATACGGTCAGTCAATTCATGGCTGTTTGTGAGACACTGCTGTGTACAAATTTGCAACAAAATACACAGTTACTACAGTTTACAGTAAAGCCTTTGAAATGCTTTGAGACATTATCCCGACTTAAAAGGAGTTGTATCAAATGCACAGATGATTATTATCATTATTATTGCTATTATAAGCTGAACACTGGTTGGATACAGTTTGATAGAATGTTATTTCACTTCTGAAGACTGACCTAAGAAACTCACCCCTGCAGTGAAAATGACACTAAAGTGTTTACCATGAAATATCCTGTATCTAGCAGGTATTGCTCATTTGTATATACTTGGTATGAAACATTAAAAGCATATTGTAATTACATAGGATTCCAACAGCTTTGGATTTATTGCTTTTTTCTGGACCATATATAATCATTTTGGTCATAAAGTAATGAATAAATGCTCGATAGATAAATGCACTTACCACAACAATAATTAGTCCAACATTACAATGCTCACCTGAATGATACAACAGTTAAGAGTCCACTTATAGATTTTCCTTTAAAGTGCAACATCTTAATAAAAATAGTTTTAAAATAATACATCTTAAATTACCACTGGCCCACCTGCTTAAAACCATGGCCATCAATAACATTAATAGTGAGGGCAAGCATTTGGATCAATGTGGTGGTAAATACATTCTAATATTGAGAATGCCTTATTTCATTGCATTCCTACATTAAGATGTTTTTCTAGAGATTAGAATACAGCACTAAAATCACTCCCTGTTATTTTTTTTAATGATATTTGAATGTTATGCATCATTTGGTTTTGGGTTTGTTTTTTTGGGTGCCAAATGGAACTGTGAATGAGTGCCGTGGAACTGATGTTTCCTACATCAACAATTTTATCTAATTTGTGCGAGTTTAATCCAAGAAATAGATTTGTAGGAATGCCTTGGTCCACCAATATATTCTAATACATAAAAATAATACATAATAACCTTTACATTTGTTATGGCGACTTTCACATTGGGAGGATGTCTCAAAGCGCTTCACGGGATTTACTGTAATGTGGAGTGACTGTATATTTGGTAGGTGAACGCAACAGTCAATTTGCATACAGCAATGTGCCACAAACAGCTATGAAGTGAATGATCAATTTTGTGTCTCAGTGTAGATAAGTGTTTGCAGTTCCCACTTTCTCTTCTAGACGTGACAAGTCCTCTCATGGTTTGAAAGGGTCATGTGTCAACCAACAAGAAAAAAAAACATATTTTAAGTCCCTTGATATGGATGATGTGAGTTGGCAGAAAGAAAAGCGACAGTATGAAGATATTTTTTTTAAAAGTTCACAAATAAGCAGAAAAGGGGGTTCTGAAGAGTTCTGAGTAGTCAATAATTAGAATTGCTTCTATTCCAGTGAATGCCTTGCTTCTGAGATGTGGAGCTTTTCCAACATTACGGTGTGAAAGTAGTGTTGTGTGGTGCAGAACAAAGAGTATTAGCCAGTTTAATGAAGTAGGATTAGCTAATGGAGTAATACTGGATAAATTCACAGTGCATTGCAGGCCAATTAATTATCCTGTATGTGTGAGCAATGAATAACACAGCAGCACCATACATTTATGAACTCCGTAAGGGTCTATATTTACTACCTTTACTGATTCGATCCTGACTATTATAATCAGACGGCTATATAATAATAATCCTTACGTTTGAGTTAGCCCCTTTCACATCAGGATGACATCTCAAAGTGCCTCATAGGATATACTATAAAGTCTAATGACTATTTTGTAGGCAAAGCTCAAACCTTATTGAAAGCTAAACACATTTTAATTGTTTCTGGCAATATTATTTCAGATTTATTGCACTGTTAATGCTATATAGATAGGCTATTATTGCTTGGTTAAGCATTCTGTATCAGTTATAGTGGATACTTCAATTGGGTGTTAACGAACATACCATTCAACTAATTCGATTTGTTCCTGGGGAGTGGACAGTGCCAGAGTTCAAACATTTCTTGAACCACAACAAGATTGCACAGTAACCTGGCAGAGAGACTATAAACTATATCCTTCCCATCTCTGTGCCTGGAGCTTTGAGCTATGAAAGAAAAACTAACCAGAGTTTTAACGGACGAACAACCTCAAATGTATTCGGTTTCTTCTATTCACAAGTGGGATTCCCATCACGGAAAAGAGACAGAATCTCAATAACATGGATATCTTGGACGGATGAGAACAAATCAGTCGAAGAGCCTTCTTCCTCGAAACCTCTCCTACGATCTTGTGAGGTCGAAGGCAACTCTCTTCAATTCTATTCCCTTGTCTTTACTGCATATCCCTCATGGCTTCATTTACCAACTGCAATTATCTACATACTCGATGACAGTATCCCATCAGATATTGAATTTTATCCCCGTTATTTGGGTTGCCCAAAATGAAAGGAAGTTTCACTTCGGAATCTACGGTGAGAGAAAGCTGGAATTAAAGAAAGTTGAGATCACTCGGGAGCTGCAGGATTTGGGCTGGTTTCTGTGCTCTGAGTACTTTGAAAATGAGTGGAGAGTGTTGCTTACGGTTCACAGGAGATGGTCAATGGATCCCTACTGAGCTTTTGGAAAGCATGTTGATGGTCGAGGGGGAGTGACATTTAAATTCACTGCTCCACGCTGTTGACACATATTCATTTCTGTATCAAAAATGAGATGGGCTTTCCAAAAATACCATGACTTGTACTCTAGATTTCGAGCAAAATTCACTCGACCAAATCCTTTATATCCAAAAGCATGTCTGTTTCTTATTGTAAAGTTTAAAAAAATGGAGTAACTGCAGCACTATTTATTTTCTGCGCGTGCAAGTAAGAATCTATTGTTAACAGGCACGTTTAATGCAATCATGACTTCGGGCTCCATAAGGGATGCTACATAAATAAAAATCCTTGCATTTAATATAGCCCCTTATCATGTCTTCGAGACATCTCAAAGCGCTTCACAGTGAATTGACAGTATATTTTTGTAGGTGAAACGTAAATGCAAGGTTTTGTTATTAAGGCAATAACAGTAACCTGTATGCATTAATTATCTGGAGTCTGAGACAGAGCAAGATAGTAATATTTACAGTTGCAATGGCAGGGTGGGGGGTGGGGGTTGTAGAAGGTAAGGAACCTGTGAAATCAGATGAGGCAATGAAGGTTTTACTCAAGCTCAAGAGAGCTTGATAGGACATGCAAATGCACAACTAAGTGCAGAACCACACCTCCGCTGACCTTGAATTCACTCTTGAAGTCCATAAAGAATTGGGAGTCCAGTTAGCCAACGGAAATAAGACCCCCAACTTTTAAATTCTTAAGTCTTTTTGTAATTAAACCCTAAGAATTGTCGTTGGCATTGTTTTTCGATCAGAAAGGATTTGTAATAGCCCCCAAGAAGCTTTCAATTATCTTGGTCTGTGTGAATTCCCGTTTATGTTAAAGGTTTTAGCATGGATTTGATGTGGAAACGGCATCGAATTGAGAATACTGTGTGGTGCAACGGTAGCATGGAATAACGTGGATAGTCCACATCACTGCACACTCCAGCGATTTCCTCAAGACTATATATATATAGTATGTTGATCTTTGCGAGCAGATTCCTACAATGATAAAAAGTCACAGCGCCTAGCTCTCTTTCTCTTGCTCGCGCTCTATCCCAGTTTTACATTATAGGTGGAGTCCTGTATCTCAGTGGTTAGATCACTCGCCTCGCAAGCGAGAGACCCGGGTTCGATTCCCGACACGCCGAAATGTTGGGCAAGTTTCCTTACTCCACACGCCTCTGTTTACCTAGCAGTAAGTAGGGACCTGCTTGTTGGTCGATTGGTGAATCGTTTTTCTAGGGGTAATAATTCCTTCAAAGACAAAAAAAATTGGTCACTGCAATCCACGACTGTTTGTGGACGCTGCTGTGTGTAATTGGCTGCTACGTTTCGCCCACAAAATATATAGTCAATTCAGTTTACAGTACATTCTGTGAAGCGCTTTGAGACGTTTCAAAGACGTGATAAGGCGCGATATCAAATACAAGCATTATTATTATTATAAATTCATGTACAGCACTACCAGTGCTTTGCAGCATATCACTTAGGAATAACAGTCATATGAAAACCCATTTTAGGAAACTGCCTGCATGCGATTCATTAGAAATTGGGTTTCACTTAGATCTCATTTTTTTTTACCTTCCATCAAAACAAGTTTTGTACTATAAAATGATCAACATACGCTATTCCGAGGGATAGAATATAAAATTATATTGATATATTTGTTGAAAAACCTGACCCTAAAATTTACATTTTGCATTCTTTTTTAGTGTTATTATTATTTCCAGATGAATTCTGTACAACTGGCATTGGAATATAGTACTTTATCACCTGCAATAGAAGCAGGCGGTTATGCAATATCACATGGTACAATGTAAAAAGTATTAACTAACGGAAAAGTAAAATCTTTGTATCCCAAGCTTTAGATTCAATGATAGATAAATGTTTGCTTGATTTTACTCTTCTGCGTAACGCCAGCCGTTTGGAAGTTACTCAGAACTCGGGCATATTTGCAAGTTAATGATTTTTTAATTAAAAAGGGAATTCAACTCTAATTAGAGTTCAGCTCCCCTTTGAAATGGATATCAGAAGAAACTTGACTTTTCCACACTCTAATTGCATTTCAATTCATTAAAATATTGGCCATAATTGAGGAATACTATCCATTATTAACCAATCCTAAAGCAATTCCACCAAAACATATGGTGCTGTTCCTCGATAATGTGCAAGAACTAAGGTTTCTGTTGCTATCGCTATTCTATACACAATTGGTAGGAACTGTACTTGCTGGAGGGCTGTTCAGACTGCATCAGATATTTACAAAAATCCATCCTTTTTTGGTCCCATTTCCTTTGTGTAAGTGCTGCCATTGCTTGTTCAGCCAAAGCCGCGCACTTCTGCATGAATACTTTCTTCCCTTTCACAGTAGAGCATCAGTTCAAGTGCAGCAATGTGGATCATTTCACCTTTTCCCTTAGCTTCAAATGGCCAGTGTTACAGTGAGCTGACTGAACGCAACCAACTGAGGGGGAAGAGCAAAACGGTTAAGAGGCTGTGCTGTTGGCCTAAAACTCAATGAACTTCTTTGTTCCATTTGTGCTGTTGTAATAGGAAGTTAAGACTTACTGAACTCTCTTCCGAGCCTGATAGTGAAAGATTGTTATTCGGAGCTTCATTGAAGAAATCCGAGATTTGCATTCTACTCGCCATCTACGTAGATCTGCAATTCTTTACAAAGAAACAGCCACAGGAACAAACATGAACAGGAAGAGGCCTTTCAGCTCATCGAGTCTGTACCATTTGTTCATTAAATCTTGGCAGATATTTCTCCACGCCCCTTAATGCCTTTCAACCTAATAAGATAGTGCGGTCGGAATAAATAAAGGAACTTTGAGAATCAAACGCTGTGTGAAATCTGACACTCCGATGCAGTACATGCTACATTGCTGTGGATGTTTTACTTCAGATGCTCAACTGATGTCTCATCTCTTTCTTTTGCTAGTTCAGGTGGACATTAAACATCCCGTTCTCCTGGTGTCTTGGCCAATACTCCTCTCTCATTCAAGAGAAGATTAGTTGGTTATTGATCTTGTTGTTGTATACAAGATGTTGCTGGTGCAGCTTAGCTGTATATTTAACCATTGCTACAGCACAATATGTTTTCAGTTTCAAAGTGAAATAACCCATAACATATCACACACACACACACACACACACACACTGCCATGAAATACCATCATGCACTTCATCACCTTTCTGTGCAAGGTACCAGTAACTCAATTGGAAAATAGAATCACTTATGAGGCAAAATAAAAATCCTCTTGCAAACCGATTATATTGTGTTGACTTCCTTTGTTCCAGTTTCAAGCCCTTTAGTTCCTCCAAACTTATGTTAAATGTTTGAAATTCGATTCAGGGTGAAGTCAATGCTATTCTGGCTCGAATTTGTACTGTAAATGAGATCAAAAGATACGGGAATGAGCAACATGGGGGAATTCTCTTTGCTAGCAACGTCTCAATTCACTGACAGTAACAGCCTGCGAAAATGATCTTACTTGAGGAAAAAGCCAAAGAGATATTTTAAAGATTAAATTCTCGCTATTAAAATGTCATCGCCAGCAAACAGATTTTTTTTTAACAGACCTTTGAGTAAAAAGAGTCAACAATTAAGATTAGCATTTGCTCAAAGCTTTTCGGGGGAAAATTGATGCATGCATCCGCGAGAAGGGAATAGAGTGGAGGGGTTCAGTTACAGTGGAAGCTCATGTGGAGTACAAACGTCAGCAAAAAACAGTCAGGCTGAATGGCCGGTTTCCGTGATATAACGTTCGAATTAACTCTATATAATTTCTCTAATATTTTGACGTGCCGTTTTTTGTTGGGGCAGGAAATCCAGAGTTGCCTAAAATAATCGTGGTTCCCTGCTTCGCTGCAACTTTTTGGAAAGGAAAGCAAAAATTCTGTTCGCACTGTGTGGCGCTGATTTAAGCAAACGAAAGAAAAAGATCAGAAAATAGAATCCACAAAAAACAGAATCAAACTGGAGAGACGGGGGGGGGGGAAGAACTTTTTCATCCCGATCAGAATTGATTTTGCAATCAGAGCGCGAACATAATTAAAATGCATGAGAAGAGAAATTTCCTGAGTTACTGAGGGGACACCCACCAAAACAAATTGTCCGTGACTCCCAGTTTGTCTTCGATTTTGTTTTGGAGGCTTTTAGCCGTAATAAAAAAGTCTGGATGTCAATTTTTAAGAGGTGCTGCATGATACACAGACACACACTCACGCAAGCAAACACCATGAAAAGTACAAAGGCTTTGCTGTGCCGCAATCGAGCGAGTTAGCAATGTGAGAATGCCCTTGCGTGATTGAAACTGGTTTCAATGCACGGGTCTAAATGCCTTTAAAAGGGCAGACATAAACTCAGCAATCGCCACGCCAACTCTCTGGGAAGCTTAGCACTGATCACGTCAAAAGCATAAACTCTTGAGTCAGTTTGTCACAAAATGCAAGGACAATTTCAAATCGCAAATCCTAAGAAGATCACCGATCGGAGCAATCAGGTTTGTGCTCATTCCACCTCTGACCCTTCCCACCCCACTCTTGAAGCATCCCCTTCCAAAGCACACCAGCCAAAACAAAATATACAACACACAGCATTTTGCTTTGCAGTCTCCCATGTGCTCCCCCATGCAAAGGCAATAGTCAAGTGCATAAATGATTAATGAGATCGGGTAGCAGATGTGTTCGTTGATTCCTCTTTTTGTTTGCATATCATTGCGTAGAGCTGCTCACATTATTCTGCTGGAACCGCATTATGCAAAGTGCTGTTCCACCAGTTACCAGTAACAAGGATTGCTCTATTTTCCTTACTTACAATACACGCAATTCTTCCAGCCTTTCGAGGTCTCAAAGCCACTGGGTTCGAAACTCGATTATGATATTCAAGGCCATACATAATCAACATAATCAATAAAACTATTTGCTTGAGGAGTTGTGTTTTGTTAACTTGCTTGCTAGGTAACTAAGGGCCTGGATGAATGTGCTTTACACTGGCTGATCAACAATAACAACGGATTCATCAAACATTAATTTTATGATTGGTTGCACTCTTTAACTTAAAAATCTGCTGCTCCATTACAAGGTGGGTTCCAGAATTTTATGAAGCGCTTTATTAGACAGAGGCTCAGTGAGGACCTCAGGCTGAAAGTCAACTGATTCCAAGTACAAAGCACCTTTTACATGAAGAGGTGTGGATTGTGGCTTTCAAAGAGTTCACTGCGGTTCATGGCTATGGTGCAAATGGCAGCTTAGGAGGAGCATAGCATAGCACAAGAATCTAATATACATTTATATCGCGCTTTTCGCATCGGAAGGACGTCTCAAAGCGTTGGATTGAAAACGATGGGAGACTGAAGGGCTGCCCGGCCGTTACAAGATGGAAGCCACCTTTAAATTGTAATCTGCAGGAAAAGCAGTTTCTATCTTCTGAAACATGCTTGCTCACACGATAAACAATGATCCTGACATTCGGTGCCGAGCCTCGTCACAGAGGACAAGTCTCATCAAAACATCTCGACAGCGCTTCACATGGTTTTACTGTAAAGTGTAGTGACTGCTTATTTGCTGACAAATTGACTTGGAAGGATATGTTCAAAATGCAGTATAATAATAATCCTTGCATTTGATAGAGCTCCTTATCACATCATTGAGACTCAAAGCACTTCACAGGGTATACTGTAAAGTGTAGTGACTGTGTATTTTCTGGGCGAAATGCGGCATTGTATGATTGTATGAAAACATTTGTTCTCTCAGTTTTCAGGTTGTATTTCAGTCTGAGGAGTCAGTTACCTCGTGCAATCAAATACTGAACATTTTCTCAGAACTGATACGCAAAAGTAGCCTCACATTAGTCAAGACTGGTTGGAACAGGCGGAACTGATATCCATAGAGTGCAAAAAACAGTATGTACTTTCACTGTCAAAAGCTTTTACTGTCTCTTTGTATTACAGTATTTCATAGTCATGTAATGATGTCTGGTAAGGAACACAGTGATAAATGTCTTCTCATCCATTTCTGCAACAGTCTGCGGATAGTAAGCAAAATATTTGTCCGTTGCATCGGCTCCTGCCCTTTGCCGGGTCAATGTCACATAAAAAAAGTGGTTCGCCGTTTGCTCGGCTGATGCTGTAGGAATCTTTGTTGACTGCTAAATGAAGTAATTTATGGGCCCCCATTTCGGGTGAAAATCTTACAGTGCAATTCTCACTTATCAAATCTTGTCAGTGCATATTGCTACCATTTCATCCCTATGCGTAAAATAACCCATTCAGTTACAGTATGCAGGCACCACCCACTGAGCGATGGATGGCGTGTTTTAGTTCCAACGATATAAAAGGAATACCTTTGAATTTAATAGTATGGCCCATTTAGAGTATCTAATGCAAGATGTATTGATCTTTGTCTAATGTGTATACTCACTAGTGGCTGGTAACAGTTATATCATAAATGGAAAGTAGTTCGGAGACTGGTTGTTAATGTTTCATACAGAAAGGTACCATTTATCTCTTTCAGTTGTCACTTATTCCTCCGACAAACATTTTATTTTTTTCTTCCCAATTTTGTTCCCAATCCCCGCACATCCTTCTCCAAGTGTGAGGTTAAGCGATGGTTAGATGGGCCATAGACTTCTTCACAGCTATTGTCTAGGGAATTCTATTGTCTATTGAAGGAAATTACAATATGCGTCTGGGGACCAGGACTATCTGTGGGCAAGACTTTCCTGCCCTCCACTTCTCCTTGTTGTTCCATCAAGAAATTCAGAGAATGGAGGGGCAAAGAGATTATAAGTGAGGGGAATCGGAATGGTGGAGGCTGACGTGGAGTATTAGCACAGGCATGGACTAGTTAGGCAAGGGACCTTGTTTCCTTTCTCTATCAGGTAAACTACAGGGGTATATAGGGAAAGAGCAGGCAATGGGACTTAAAGCATTGCTCTTAAAAAGAGCTAGCACACACACAATGGGCTGACTAGCCTTCTTCTGTGGTGTAAAATTCTCTGGTACTGTGACTTTATGTGATACTCTGTGCAAGAAGAACTGGTAAAATCTCCCAACCAAAGCAGGTCAGCCTGAATGCAAGCTTGAAGGCTGGGATTAAATTTACAGTCCCAGCTGTTTGTCCATTCTTCACATGTCGAGAGAGGTTCTTTGAACTGTAGAAAGGAAGGAGTTTGAGACACCAGAAGAGAAATTTACGACCTTGTCCAGAAAGAAATGAAAGAATTGAATAAAATTCCAAGAATTTCAGCAGTGAAATGTTTATAATGCTGACGCTGGATAATGAAATATATATCATTACATCAAATATATATCATTAAAGGAGCAAAAAGACTTTGATCCCTTACAAAATGCAAAAGGCATGCAACCAAGGGAATGGATGTGAAGGGGATGAGCTCAGTAGCCCTGCAAGGAGATTCAAGTGAACTCTGTACTTTCAATCCTAATGTCAATTGTCGGAACAGCAAGACCAATACATTACTTGGAGGTAAAAAGCTTATCTAAGCCTACAAAATAATCAATAGTTTTATATGCTCTTCCAATCAGACTTGACTTTCATCACATTCTGTCTCTCTTCTCCCAAACACATATGAGCTACAACTGTTAAGAATGGTCTATCCTCTCTTTTTCTTCTGAAAAAAAATCAATCTTTGGTGAGATTTCTAACTATAAAGAAACACTGGAAAGAATCAATATTTATTATGCTTTGAAACTGCTGTTTTTTAATTTCCACTCCTGTGCTATTATTCATCAATAATTACAGGGAGCAACATACATCAAACGAAGCATTGCAGCTATTGTTTACCCCAGAAATATATGAAGGCAGATGCTTCCTGTAATAAATGTGGGCTGGAAAGCTAATTTTTTAGACCAATCCATAATCATTAAGTGTTTCACAAAGGGTTTACGGCTCCTTCTAATAAAAAAAAAGGACTTCAAAAGCAACTGATAACTCATTTAACCGTTTATGTTCCCCAATCTCTCCTATCGATTCCGTTGGATGTTCCTGGCTTCCTTGCAATTCCACAATGCAGAAGTTAGAAAGGACCCTTCTGTTAAAGCCAGATAAGCTCCGATTTTTACATGATAGGAAGAAGTTTTTCGCTCGGTTCAATCGTACTCACGGGTGAAATACAATGAGGAGGAAAAAGGCACGCAAAACGGTGAGTTGAAAGATACTTCCTGATGCCAAAAGTGCCTCCGGTTCTACAGACCACCAGCACCATGGCAGAGACGAGACTGGTCGCCACCACGGGTCAGGGAGAACGGCTTTAAGAAAGTATTTTAAAATCCCTCTAATAGGTGTTCTTTATTGGTTGTGTGACAGGGGTTTTGCTAAATGGTGAGTCAAAATGAGGAGTGCTGATTTTTAGTCATCCATTACTTTAATGAGCAGAGGCTGAGCAAAAGTGCTGACAGACTGGAATTCATATACTCGGCCCCTTTTCTGCCTCCTCCGAATTTACTAAGAGAATAGAATATCGTGAAGAACTGATACAGTCGGTTGGTTACCTCCTATGGCAAATCGTACGACCTAGAATGTTCCGCCGGGCATATTCGGTACAGGTTGTACAGCTGAGAAATATGAAAACGATGTGGCAATATCGCACGAAAGAAAATATTCTGCGCGAGGCGCGCTGGGTCAACACAACTTGTTGTTGCTGTTGAATAAAGCGTATTTCTGCAGACACGGGGTTAAAAAAAAACCCAATGCAAAATCAACATGACTCGCGACCAGTGATTTTCCAGGAGAGTAACTCCTTGCCGAAGCAGGGCTGATAACCCACTTACTTGTTCCAGTAGCACACGTGTGCAATGATGCCTGAAGGCTATCAACTTTCACTCGGTCTCTTTACAGTTCCGGTCGGGGCTGTACTCTTCTCAAGGCCTGCTCACGTTTCGGGGAAACCTGTGTTCTCAGAAGAGCCTGGATTGTCAGTCTGGTCTGTAAGATCAAAGTCCTGACTTAGGGGCTTGAACCCACAGCGTTCTGACTCTAAAGCCGGTGCCATCCACTGAGCCACACTGACACCTGCTTGATGGGACTACTGGCCATCTTCTGTGACCTAAACTTCCAATAATTCTATGACAGTCTCACTAGAAACTGAAATGAAACTCTATATGAATGTACAGTACAATACGAAATGAAATGACATTTGTCTCGCGCCTTTCGCTTCGGGAGGACGCCCCAAGGCGCTGGACATTCTGGGATTTATCGGGATCGGAGAGGGTGGAGGGCAGGGAGGATAGGAGGGTCGCCGAAGGCTCGGTCGAATATATAGTGGTCTGGTTTATCCTTGATAAATCAGAGAGGAGGACGAGAAGATCCTCCATTTTGTTTGGCTAGACTTCTGAAGCACCCAGAGCTTGAATCATACCCATGACTGTGTTTTGAAGGAACACTGACAGTTTGCTCATTGCCACACAAAAATATAACACAGTGCCTGGTTTTATATAATGAGCTGATAATTCACTTTGCCAGTCATTCTGAGGGTGTTTGTTGTCAGTGGGTGGAATAAGCACTTCTCATCTCACAAATGACTGGTTTGAAATGGATTCAACATGGTTTGGGACCCAGATAGGCAGTAGAATAAGAAATAATGCTTATGTTTCAGCTGAAAAAATCTGACAGCCAGGGTGGGGGGGTGAGGGGGGGGAGAGAGAAAAACGTGTTCGTGAACATGGAGACTAATGTTAGGAACAGTGGTTGGTCTACCTTGGGTCTTAAATCATCCGATCTGCTCTTTTGTTCAGCTGTTGTCATGTACAGAACATGATGGAGAAACGTGGAAATAGGATTTTCTTTACAAAAACAGAGATAAATGCCAAGGCGTTAACTGCAAGTAATTGTTAATTGTTTATCACACAGGGAAGCCTTGTTTTGCGGTGGTCAGCGGGGTCCAATGTCTCAGCACTGTTGTTAAGCGGTAAAATGGCTGACTTGTGGGTCATCGGGTCACCGCTGACGTCATTGTCACTTCCTTTGCAAAGTGACATCAGCAACGCTTCCTGTGCATCGGGTGACCTGTGCGTCGCCTCCTGTGAGGGTCCGTGGACAGGAAGAGGTGCCCTGTGGTGATCTGACAACCGAGACGTAGAAAGTTGTGAGATCACCTTAACGTACAAATCATGTTCGGCAGCATTAGAAGCCACATGTACCAGTTAGCATGAGTCCGCACAAACAGGTCAGGGCTGTATTTTTAAAGGCCACTGTAACAGACATTCCCTTTATTGCCCCTTTCAGTTACAAACCTCAACTTGTCCTTCAAGAAAGATAGAGGGTGATGTTGATTTTGCATTTCTTTCTGAGTGTTTATTTTGTCCCCTCTGCATTTACAAACATTTGCTCTTCACATGACTGCAGTAATGACAGGCAACGTCAGTGGAACATTTTGACACTCAGTACGATTTCACAGTCCATTAGAAGATAGATTATTCAGTCCTCCTAATCCGATTGGCGAATGGAATGGGTTTTTGCAGATTTAATTATTTTCAACAAGCCACACATTGGCTGAACAACGCTCTGTGTTACACAGACCATCTCCTGTTCTGTATTACGCAGTCCATTTTCTGTTCTGTATTACACAGCCCATTCATATTTTCAAGTCTGAGGTGGATAGATTTTTGTCAGGTCAGGGTATCAAGGGATATAGGGCAAAGGCGGGTAATTAGAATTGAAGTACAGATTAGTCATGATCTGATAGAATGGTGGAACAAGCTCAAGGGACTGAATGGCCTACTACTGTTCCTCTGTTCCTATGTCTATTTACCACTCTATGTTTCACAGATCATCTCACGTTCTGTATTACACAAGCCATTTATATCTCTGCATTACTCAGTCCATCTCCTCCTCTGTATTACACAATCCATCTCCCGACCTGATCTACACAGTCCGGCTTGCACTCTGTATTCCACCACCCTGGCCACTGCTTAGACATACAACCTCCCCGCCCCCCTCGCCCCCCATTCCACCAAGTTGTCACCAGTGTCTCACACCCTCTCCCCAGTCTCCTCCTTCATGATAAAATCTAACAATCCTGCTGCCCAACATGCAGAAAGCAATATTTCAGCCTCAGGACTTTGACATAAATGAAGCTGAAGTTCTAGATGGGCTCCAGAGGCTGAAAACCAACCAACCAACCAACATATTCTTACAAAGGGCTATTCGCTTCACAGCTGTTGGTGTGACATTGCTGTGCGCAAATCAGCTGCCGTGTTTTTCCGTAAACACACAGCAGTCACTACACTTTTACAGTAAAGCCCTGTGAAGCGCTTTGAGCCATGATAAGGCGTTCTATCCAATGCAAGGATTACCATTATTATTATCATAGAACCCCACCCCAGGAGGAGCGATGACGTTTACCTCAAGGAAGCTTAAGAGGGACAAGGCAGAAGATTTGTGAGGCATTGAGAGATCTGTTGAGGGAGTCAATCACTATCATTGTCCAGTGTCGCATCATTACTTCCTAAACATAGGGCACAGTGGTGAAGTGGTCTATTTCACAAGACCTCAGGGGAGAGAGAGGAAGGGAGGGAGGCGGTCGGTAGCCCCATGCAGGTCTTTGAAGGCAGCAGCGTTACTCAGATCAGCGCAAACGTAACGCGACCATTAATAGCTAAGTGACCTTTCAGCCCTCCCTCCTACAGTGAGAACCGAGGTTTCTGTTCCCCATGAAAAGCGTCAGAATCCTCCTCTTTTTATCCAAATGGATGCTTCTATGAATTTCCCCAAATCGTGCTTAAGCAAACGTCTCCCTCTCTCTCTCTCTCTCTCTCTGGGTTTTGGGATGATTTATTCAGTGTTGTCTTCTGCCTGCTGCTTCCCAGGCGATTTTAATTATGATGAAACTGATACACAGGCAAAACGCACAGTCACTGCGCTTCACAGCAAAGCCCTGCGAAACGGTTTTAGATGTCTCAGTGACAGGGTAAGGCGTTATATCAAATGTAAGGTTTATTATTATTACGGTTAAGAGGTGTCATCACCTTTCACGCTCACAAATGGAATGCAGCAGTATATCACATCCAGGACAATGTTTCATATTTCTTCCAATGAATGCAGCAAGGTCAGAGTACATAAAATAATGATAATATTCCTTCCATTTGATAAAGCACCTTTTCACATTGTGAGGACTACTCAAAACACTCCTCAGGATTTACTGTAAATTGCAGAGACTTTGTATATTTTGCAGGCAAACAGCAAGCGGTCAACCTGCGCACAACAATGTCCCACAAACAGCTATGAAGTGAATGATCCCTTTTACTTGGAGGGATTGTTGGCCAGGACACCGGTAGAAAGTCTCTTCTCTTTTGAATGGTGCCGTGCGATTTCTAATCTCCACCAGAACACGCGCAGAAGACATCGGTTTAATGTCCCATCCGAAGCGCGGCACCTCCAACAAATGCGGCAAAACCCACCCCCACCCCGAGCACTGTATTGGAGTATCAGTCTAGATTATACCAATTCAAAGTTCTTGTTGCGTTCACCCACAAAACACAAAGTTTACGCCACATCTTGCAAAGGCTTTGGGATGTCCTTCCAATGTGAAAGGTGCTATACCAAAGGTGAGGAGTATTATTACCCGTGAAGCGCTTTGAGTCATTTCAATGTTTCGGACACTGTATAAAATGCAAGTATTGTTATTAATACAAGAGCAGCGTGTAAAGAGACGTATGAGATTGGCGCTGGTGATCCTGATAAACAAGCAAACAACTTTCCGAAGGTCAGGCTGGCAAATAAAATACCCTTAGCCAGGTTCCTCGACGTCTACCAGCTGGTTTGGGAAACTAATTCACTTGGGGACGATTTTTCAATTCAAACCCAACAAAAAAAAAAAATCGCCTGTTTAACTGACATGAAGCAAATAGAATTTCGCTCCCCAGTGTTGACACAGGCTTGAATAACGCTCGCTTCTTGGTAAAAGTATTTTTGTGGCTGGAAAGGGAATAGCGCCGGGTTCCATTCGAAGCGATTCATAACCCATCAAACTGCCATCGGCGGCAGACTCGAGGAAAAGAAGCAGAACTGACTTATACCAGCGGGGAAATTGGGCACTTCTATAAACATACGCAAAGTCTCCTCTCCACTCAGTCTGCTCGCTCACTCTCACACGAGCACTGAGCTTTGTCAATTAGAGGAGAACTCAAGTCACTTTACAGTATATTCCACGAAGCGCTTTGAAAAGTCTTGAAGACGTGATAAGGCGTTATATCAAATGCAAGGATTATTCTTAACCATTATCATAACTAATTTAACTCTGTCGTGGCTGCCGTACCAGTTTAAACAAACCTATGGCCGAAATGACAAGGTTCAAATCCGTCGTCTTGGGCAATTGGTTTACGTCCCAAGTCAATATTCTTTTTGCGTCAACAAAAATATAAAAAGAGCCATTTCCCGCACAGAAGCTGAACATTTTGCTAATATTTTCTCTCTATCTCTCTCTCTCTCTCTCCCTCTCTCCCCCTCTGCATTTCAAGATGAAATCTCTCTCACATGAACGTAAATTGAACTAAAAATGGGGGGAATAAAATAGCCACATATTTGAGAAATACTGATATAAGATTTCGAGCACACCAAATTGAATTGTTTCAATACACAACCATTTAACCCGGAGTTAAAAAAAAACAACCCCCACAGACTACTTTGTGCCCACCGAAAATATAATTCCTTCACCATACGGGCATTTTACAACCACTAAGAGACTTTTTTCCTCACCACACAGCCATTTTACTTGCCACAAAACAGCTACTTTAACCCGCAGCCGTTTGACAAACTAAAAGGCAGCAGCTTCACCCACTCAGTCATTTTACACACCAAGAAACAGTGACTTCACCACCTGGTCTGGCTCATAAATCACGTTTAAACTTTGTTTGGGTTGCTATTGTCGCTCAGAGGCAAGCAGAATTGCATTTGACGCCTTAAAAGAGAAGTGTGAAATTCAACTGTTGCGTTATTTTCAATAATCTGCAGAACAAAAGCGAGTACTTGCTATTGTCTGGCCACAGATTATCGTCCTGAGTGAGATTAAATCGCTAAAATAGCTATTCAGATGGCGGATAAATCACCATCACTGTTTTCAGCACACAAAGGCTTTGACTCCAATCTTACAGTTGTTAGGGAATTTATGCTCACAAATGGGTGGAAGGGCTATTGTAGAACCTGTTCCTGTCAATTCATGGGTGAATTGCAGGTCTAGGGTTAGGGTTAGGGTCAACCAGAGAACCACAGAAGCACCTATCTTCATCGAGGCTTGGCAGAACAGATCAATGGCTCATTTCACCATTACTTTAAAGCAAAAGTCTTCAGCTCCTGTTATTTCTATCGGATGTCAAAGCAAAGTAGAATTTCCCAAACTTGGGTAATCCCACAGCAACTGGGTGTCACATCGAGTGAGATCTTATCTTAGTCCTCCCTCCTTGAGGAATTCCAGCGTCTGGTCATATCCAGGAACATCACCCAAGGATATTACACCACCTGGGACATCGCATCACCTTTTTCGAAAGCGAGTGTGTGAAAAAGGGCATTTCACACTGAGCCCTTCTTGTCCTGAAGATGTAAACAGGACCGAAAATCCCACACAGCTGAGGGCTCCTCTCCAAACCAGCTGTCGCTATCGATTTGAAATGACATAACACGCAGTGAAAGGAAGTGTGCTAACAATACACTTCTTATTCTTTTAGCTCCAGCACATAATGCATTTTGCTGTTTATTGTTGGCCACTGAAGTGCTCGCCCAGGTTATATTGTATATTGTTGCTCAGAAAAGTAAATTTCACAGTTGTGACAGCTCTGGAGAAAAGCTGTGCGATCATTCCCAGTATTGTCCTAAATCAGTACGGTCATAAGTAATACGATCACAGGATCACAAGATTGGTTTGGATGAAGAAGGCCCTTTGGTCCATTTGCGCCCATCCTCCCTGAATACCTTCTCTACCATCTTCCCATCACAGCATCAAGTCTTGCGTGCAGGCCACAGTTATTGAACGCCCTCTGGGTAAAGAAACACTTCCTGGTGTCTGTCCTGAAACTGCCCTTTGCGATTCTGAACCTCTTGTTTTACTGTCTTGGTGCATCTGAAAGTAATGTCCTGGGTATACTTTCCCAATTCAGTTTAAAAATGTTTAAACCTCCATCCGCTTCTGTTTGAGATATGCCCTTTCAAGACTGAGGAGCTATGGTGTGTCTAATTGTTGCTCATAACTCATTCATTCCTCTAAAACTGGGAATTATCCTTACAATTCTCCCCTGCATTGTGTCCCTGGCTTGAATAGCTCCCTTATACCATGATAACCTTGACCCCAGCACTGTATAGCTTGAGCAGGACTTCTGGATCTGAGCACACCCGATTCGGCAGTGCAGCCCACAAACTTGTTTTTACTGTTTATTGCTGCCTCGCACTCTTATGACAAGGTGAGCGATGAGTCAACGTAACCCCCCTAGGTCTCGTTCAGCTTGCCCTTGCAAGTTCGATCCCATTCGTGCAGTGCCTACCACAATATCAGGTTAGAAACAAGATTTTGGAAGCTTGAGGAGTTTTCAAACCGATAGGCCTGCTAGATTAAGAAATCTGGACTTCCTACACTACGTTAAATCCCCAAATATGATACTTATCTGATGGCATAAATCACAAAGGGTGAGAGGTAACTAATGAGAGCTTGAACATCAATTGCTGGAGGTGTCGGATATTGGTTGGAGCACTTGCCTTGCAAGCGAGAGGTCTTGGGTTTGATTCCCGGTCGGGGCGAAACGTTAGGCAAGTTTCCTTACTCCACACGCCTCTGTTTACCGAGCAGTAAGTAGGAACCCGGTTATTATTTGATTGGCAGATCGCTTTTCCGTTGGTAAATAATCCTTTTTGAAAAAATGTGGTCCCGCAATCCACGACTGTTTGTGGGACACCGCTGCGCATTTTGTCCTCAAAATGTACATCAATTCAATTTACAGTATATCCTGTGAAGCGCTTTGAGACGTCTCGACGACATGATAAGGCGCTATATCAAGTGCAAGGATTATTATAATATCCAATCCAGCCCCAACCAAAAGAAACCCACATTAACACCCTGCTTTCCCGAGAGCCTGATTTGTAATCTCACCAGACACCCGTCTCTTAAATATAACTTGGAACAAATTAATGGAACGCACAGTGTCAATCTAAATATTAACAATATAATTGGACCTTTGACAGCTCATTAATACACACAGGTCTGTGCTCATTCAGAACTGTGCACATCAGTAACATTTTGTTTGAAGGAAATAAAGAATGTTTGACACTGCGTAGCTGTAATGTAGTAAACATAAAGGATGTACAGTGAGAACAGAGCGAGGTAGTTTATTCTTGGAGTTATGAAGACCATATAAAGTTATGACTTTATCTCTCATGACTTATGTATAAAGTAGTAGGTTCCTGGGAATCAGTTGCACAAAGATGTAACTCAGCCGATCATAAACCACCCGAATCTAAGACACTCCCTGCTCTATTGTTGTATGGCAAATTGAGACTTCAATTTGTGAAGAAAACTCATTTAAATCTCCCAATCTGCTCCTTGCGATCGGTGCCATAAACCGAGGCAGAAACGTGCAATCTGGGTTCGAGTCAAATTGAGCTCTACAAGTTTTGCATCAGTGCCTCAACTCAGTTCATGAATCATTTAAAAATACTGCAGGCAACCCAACAATATTCACTTGATGGGGGCAAATTCATGTTGTCTTCCAACTGATTAATTTTATATCAGCTCCTGAATTCATTTCCACATTTTATGTTGACAGTACCTTTAAATACAGCGTAAGGTGAATGATTTTTCTTTACGAAGTTTGCAGAAACTAGAAAAGTACATGCCTTGGTTATTCTCCCAGTCCCTGTGGTGCAGATTTAAATTGCAATCTGTTTTAGGATCCATTGTTATCAGTTTTACTGGTTCAGCAGCTTCTAGATTTACCACAACTAAGTTTCAACTAAGCAACAGAGCTGAAATGGAAACGGCTTTGCTTAAGCGAAAATTTAAGCGGACTAGAGAGAGGAAGGGAGGATGCAAAGGTTATCGACCTGAAAAAATCGTTAATTCAATCTCCTCTCGCCATAGATGCTGCCTGACCTGCTGCGTGTTCCTAGCCACCTCCTTTTTTTATTTCAGATTTCCAGCATCTGCAGTAGTTTTGTTAGCGAGAGGAAGGGGGTGGGGGAGGGGGGGGGCAATGGGGGCTGGCTTGTTCCTGGATTATATGTGGAGTTACATAAACCGATTGCATAAAAGACGTTATATAACACAAGGTGTTGTTGTTGTTTATTCTGAATGCTTTACTGTCACGATTTCTGTATTAAAATAACTTGTGGGTCATGGTCTTCCTACTCCATACAGTGCTTAATTATTTGAGTTAGTGTAGGTGGGTCCAAGTTACTTCTCTCCACTATCACCTCAGCGCCGGATAAATTTAGGTGAGTGCAGTTACTGCTGTATACCGGCAGCCGGTTAAGTAAGACATGGCGAAGCATACAGTATCGCTATTTTTCGGTTCAAAATTTTTATGAGCTATTTATTGTATCTGAGTGAGAAGCTGGACAGGAAAGCAATGGGAGTTGGAGACGAAACTGCTTCCTGAATGGACACGAAACAGCATCAAACATTCCTGGGCACTTTGATCTAATTAATTATCATTAACCCACAGATTGCTGGCTTAGACTGCTTCTGTACATCACCAGCTCATGTACTTTGTTTTAATGAATTAAAAAGCCCCAAAACAACGATCCTCCAAAATATACAGTCAATTCACTTTGCAGTATATTCTGTGAAGCACTTTGAGACGTCTCGAAGACGCAATAAAGCGCTATATCAAATGCAAGGGTTATTATTATTATTATTACTATTATCCTCACTTTGGAAAAGAAGTGAATCATCATTGTCGGTGTCATTTTTTTTGTGTTGGTTTGACCGATTTGCTCAAAGGGCAAGTGCTGATTTAAAGAATTGATCTGACGGAAGTTACTGAACTCGATTGTGAGTTAAACTTGAAAATCAACAGGGAGAAAAGATAACAAGAAGTCAAGGAGAATTCTTTTCAACAGCCTGATTCCTGAAAAGGCACCGACGGACTCTTCCATTGTGCAAATAATGCTTTTGATAGCAAAACGACCGAATATGGTTAGGAATCCGCTCACATAAGGTGATCAATATTGACCAGCAAAGGAGACACACACTCATTCTCAGTCCTGCCACATAGCTTGACCTTGATCATACATCCATGTGGTCGTCAATAACTCGGTTCCAATGAACTTACGGTTCATCACTATTCTTCAGGCCACTGCAACGAGGATCTTGTTCTTATCCCCTCCTAAGATGGAGCAGGCTTTGGAACCATTTCACATTTCACATGGCATTTCCGATATTGTCTGTTTTTATACACATGAATTCTTAATGTTGTTTGGAATATAGCATAATTCTAATGCAATCTCGTTCTCTGAGACGCAAAAAAATCCATAGATAGCGTCACTGTGTGAAACCTTACACAGTCATGTGTTATAATTGCTATTTCGGCAACACAAGGGGAAGGATAACAACGTTTTTCTTTCATGGTAAACAGTCTCTCTTGGGGTAGGATTTCTGTGAGCAAACTTTTTTCTGCTCTCCCTAATTTGCCAGTACCTGTATATCATGATCAAAGAAAAAACAGGAGCCCATTAGGTATGTGCCTTGTTTATTAATACACATTTAAATATGCCTGTTTGGGCTCCAGCAGTAAAAGCACTTACATTAAGAATACTCAGATGTAAAAGGGAATACTAATGTCAATCTGTCCATGGAACAAACCAGTTATTCCAAGGAACTTGCATTCTTATTGAGACACCTTGTTACTTATGGGCAAACAGGCAATTGCCAAATCACAGCCCATCTAAACCGCTGTGGGTCACCAGTTTGACCTGTGCTTGCACCTTCGCATTGGAATGGAAAAGTGTAAAAGAAAGGTGTCAGTCCTGAAATTGCCCTTTGCCACTCTATTGTGAATCTGTAGAAATGAGCTGATGTAGTGTTCCCAGTGATCATAGAGCAGGAAGAAATGAGAAAATTAGTATACCTAATAGATGCAGACTTCCCAAAGTAAAGTAATGCTGGAATTTGCCCTGAACAGTACATCTCGGTCAACGCACATGGGAGAAATAAGAACAAATAAGCCTCCTTTGGTTTAAAACCTCTCACACGTGCATAATATTTTTACAAAGAATTCTCCAGAAAAGATCCATTATCTACTGTCGTGGTAGAATCAAAGGGTATTTCAACCTGACAATGCTCTGTCACCACTTTTCAACACTGCTGTATTTTAGCAAAAAACATACAGATTCGTATTTCTGACAATAATGCTTGACGTTTCAATGATATTTATCTCTTTATTTTGCCAACTTCATTTCCAATAGAGCAGACCCGATCTGACAGTTTGAAGTTTCGGCTTTAGCTCCCGCTGTACCAAACTTTGTTCTGTAATTGTTTTTGTTCAAGAAAACTCTTAGGTAATCCAATAAATCTGCTTTGAAATGCGCGGCTGCTTCCGAGGGCTTTGTAATGTAAATGAAATACCTTTGGGTTGTAAACAAAGCAATCCACATTGTCTTTTTTAATGATTTTGTTTTTCTGGAAATGGGATGCTTGATAACATGAAAAAGCAGGTTGGAATTATTCATAATGACTTTAAACAGAAGTGTAAAGCTCGAGATGAAGGCAAGAGGAAGTGATGTGAGGGATTACTGTTTGCGGTGCAAAAGCGTCTATTGACAGGAAAGCCAGAGTTCTTCAGGAGGACGATTGTAAAATAGTCACTTAAAATGAGAATTTTGTTTTGCTGTTGGATAAGCAGAGCTTCGTTCAACAAACCACGTTTAATGAATGTGTACTATACACCTTGTTCATTCAGTACTAGAATAATACGATGACAGAGTTCAGACTTCAAGTTAAGAGCATTAATCACATTTACTCCCAAATATGAAAATGTAATGAAGGGAAGTTTGAGTCATGCTCTGTGGGTGTTCCCCTTTATACATTTTGCCCACAAATATACAGTCAATTCACTTGATATTCTGTGAAGCGCTTTGAGACGTCGAGAAGACGTGAAAAGCGCTATCTCAAATGCAAGGATTATTATTATTACACGATGGAGAAGGGATTAGAGGGGTGTGTGAGTACGGACACAGACAGATAATAATAATAATAATCCTTGCCGTTGATACAGTGCCTTATCACATCGTCTCAAAGCACTTCACAGAATATACTGTAAAGTGATTCGACTGTATATTTTGTGGACGAAACGATGGAACCTCATATGGAGTATATACGCTGGTCAGTCTAGCTGGGCTGAATGACCTGTTTCTGTGCTGTAAAATCTATGTAATTCTGTGTTAGTTCTTGAACGCAGCTTTACTAGAGGCCGGCAGACTGTTGCACTTCTAAAGGAAATGTAACCTGAACTCCTAAAGATGCTTTGCTGCCAAATGAAATCCTACTTGAAAACAACCTTGTGAACTTTAGTTAAGGCCGACACAGTGGTGACAAATGCGATTGACTAGAACATTGTGTGACCTGTTATTGTTCATTTTATCCCCTTTGTTCATTCGGCTCAGTGCAGGGAGGAAAAGATATATGATTAAAAGAATACTGGATGCTTAAGGGAATGCAGCACATCTCACCAAAAATGCTACATAATTAATTTGGTGAATGTAACATCACAAAACAAAATTCCTGGAGGATTTGCAAATATCCATTTGTCCCATGGGAATCATTAGCAAATGTCTGTGATGATCTGATGAGAGATTTATGAATGGGATATTTTGATTTTTTTTACAGATTAGCTCTTATTAGTATTATAAACCTGTCATTAAATTAAATTACTTGGTGCACACAAGCCCAGCACTGAAATGCAATGCTTCGAATTCCTGTCACATTTACCCTTTGCATCAGGAAAATTAGTTATGCTTTCCATGGTCAAGGAATATACCTCGAAAAGGAGAAATAAGAATTAAATGAGATAAGAAAATATATAAGGTTTGCGTTCAAGCCCCAAGTTAGATAGATATTTGCAGAAGTCAAATTTGCAGCGCTATGGGGAGAGAGCAGGTGAGTGGGATTAATTTGGTCAGCTCTTTTCAAAGAGCCGACATGAACACAATGAACCGAATGGCCTCCTTCTGTGATGTATAATTCTATGATTCTATCATTCTAAGTCAGGACTTTGAGCTCATAGTCTCCAGACTGACAATCCGATGCTATGCTGCGGGAGCACGATGTCAGAGGTGACGTCCTTCCAATGAGAGATTAATCTGAGGCTACGTCTGTCTGTTCAAGAAGACTACAAGTGTTTCCATGGCACAATTCAACAAGAGAAGGGAGCTTCTCTTTGTATCCTGGACAAACATCTCCAGGTAATACTGGATTTCATATCATGGTTGTTTGTGGGCTATTGTTGCGTGCAAACTGGCTCTCACACTTACCTACAAATATATGGTCACTGTGCTGTAAATGCCGTGAAGCACTTTTAGACGTTTTGACGACATGTTAAAGCGCTATATAAAAAAATGCAAGGATTACCATTCTACTTTGAATCGATGGTTCTAAGAATTATTGTTATTGGTGATAAAATTGAAAAGAATATAAAAGTGCGTTCTTTTGTACGTCCCCTATTGTACAATAAAGCCAAGCCCAGTTTATGGCTTTTTTTTTTACGAGTAAAACTGTGTAGAGGAGCATTCAGTGACATTCTCACACAGAAACTATCGAGTGTGCTTTCAATCTCTGGGTAAGTGCTTTGGGGTTTCTGCTCTATAATGTTGACTGGCCACTGAACAATTCATTCTCCCAGTTCATTCTTTGTTAGCATACGTGACATGTACATCCTAAAAGAGCGAGCATTACACAAACATCTGGCGTTCATTGCCAGCATTTGAGAATGATCAATTTAATAGGGATTACTGGGCTGGCTGAGATTTATATTTCTTCGGCAAGATTTTCTTTTCCAAAATCGTGTAAAGGATACGAGAGAATCCGAAGCAACAATGCCCATCAATTGCACAAAGAGGCTCTTGACAATGTATTTATGTGCAAAATAATGGATATATAGAAAGGAGATGAATGCAAAGTGTGTATATTTTTAAAACATTCGGCATTATGATAGGTTATCTGGAGTGTATAGACCATTCTATGAATGTTATCTCTTACACTGCCAGAAGGTTAGCTTCTCTGACCTGACCATTTTGTTCCCCCACTTTCAGCTCATACATTGGTGAAGCTGAAACAAACATCAACACAATAATAAAAAAGCTACCGAAATGTCAGTGGTAGATTTATTACTGCAAATGTTAATCCTATACTTTGGAGATAAACTCGTTAAAAAAAAAGGTTGCGTAAACATTTCTGCTCGCCCTCTCTTCCCTTGTCCCAGCTCCCTATTATTTTTCGTTCTTCCTCTTTTTAACTGTTACTTTCTCCTCATCTCTATCCTGTGCACTTCGCCAAATTCAGTTGCTGAGTTTTACCCGTGTTTTGTGTTCTTCCCCGAATACCGACGTGAATTTGGGAGTTTGGGGTTAATGTCGGTGGAGGGGGGGGGGGGGGGGGCGGAGGAGGGAAAAAGTCTGCTTCAGCTGAAGAAAAAGCTCTAAATAAAGCAATAACAACAATCTTTACATTTGATATATTGCATTTCACCCTTGGAGAACGTCTCATAGCACTTCACAGGATATATTGTAAAGCGTAGTGATTCCTGTGAACACGGCAGGCAATTTGTGCACAGAAACGTCCCACAAACAGCCATGAAGTGAATGGCCATATTTTCTTGGTGCTAGCAGCAAGTGTCAGAACATTGACTCAATCTGCGACATGTTTTACATGTTAAAAAAACAGAAAGGGTTGCTGCAAAGCCAGCTATTTTGTGCGTGCATCACCCTGAACAGTGCAACAACTCATCCACAGTATAGGAAACGATCAAAAGGCTGTCCTGGAATCCAAGCAGGACAATTCTATCAATAACAAGTATCTTTTGATTTCATTCCTTGTTTTGTCCTCTCACGCACCCCTCCATTCTTTACCTTCGCTTTCTCTCATCCTTCGACCCGAGATAATTACTTGATGGGAATTAATCCATACAAACTGCCGATGAGTCTCGTCTCTAAATCCAAGCCTCAGCTGCCTCAGTCACTTATTCCCATTCCTCCCTGACACTCAGCTGATCTGACTCATGCCTGGTCTGTCTGCAAAAAACATCTACGTGTCACACTGCGAATCGGAAATGTACTGGTTTCACATCTTAGGGAATAGTCTGACTTCGAGTACTATTCCCTGACTTGGCGAAACAGGAGAGCAGGAGACAACAGATATTCATGAAAGCATATCAGACAGACTGACAGAAAGATAAGGTTGAGGGGAACGGACATGCAGGCAGGTCTGATGGAAACGGGAAGGGATCTGGGGAGAAAGAAGTAGCTAAAACTACGCACTCCAAACGTTTCCATCTTCCTACCCAAATCCGACAAAACGGTTCTCTCTACGTGTATCAAAGTCATTGATTACCTGACCAATACTTACAGAACATTGTCCCTTTAGTTGGGAGATGATTCCACCAACGGATGCCCTTCAAGTACAAAAACATCTGTATATCCACAAAATCCCTTCCAAATTTTTTTAAAAATAATAATAATTTGGTTGCTAGATCCACGACTGTTTGTGGGACACTGCTGTGCGCAATTAGCTGCCACGTTTTTGCCCACAAAATATACCGTCAATTTCACTTTACAGTATATTCTGTGAAGAGCTTTGAGACGTCTCGAAGATGTGATGAGGCGCTATATCAAACACAAGGATTATTATTATTAATAGCTCTCTATCCTTTGACTGGTGCCTGATTCCATAGCTATCATCTACACTTATGCATCGTGCCTCTACATATAAAACAAGCATAACTGATCTTCAGTGAACATTCCCATCAGAGCCCAGCAAGACTTTAATGCTGTTATGTTTTATTATGTGGTAAAACAGATGTGATTTAATCTTCAGCATCCATTGCTTAAGCAATATCCAAATCGCTGAATTATAGATTTTGTTTTTGCAATGTGTTGGATACATTTGAAACACACCCACAAAGCATATACCACTTGTGTATTTTTTTGTCTGCTCTTCTTTGAGTTTGTTGTAATAATAATAATCCTTGCATTTGATATAGCGCTTTTCATGTCTTCTCGATGTCTCAAAGCGCTTCACAGAATAGACTGTGAAGTGAATTGACCGTATATTTGTGGGCGAAACGCGGCAGCCAATTGCGCACAGCAGCGTCCCACAAACAGTTGTGGTTTAAAATTGTTTTGTTTTGGACGGATGTTTTGTTGTATGAGAAAGAGAGTTCAGCTCACCATTCCTGCAATGCAGGATTGCTTTAAGTGCTCGAAATGCTATTGGAGTCAATTTAACATAACGCATTAGTCTCACTAACCCTACCCTGCCCTCCTGCCCCACACCACCAAATTAACGTTCGGGGTGGAATCGCATGCTTCTAAGACAATGGCGTGAATTCTCATAATAAATCCCGCAAAAAACAAAGTTATCACGTTTGACAATTAGAAATGTGATGCAAAATCATTTGAATCAATTCAATAAATGCGACCTGATAATGAAATTGCTGTGAAGATGCCTCAACATCTATCCCCTTACTGAGTGTCTCCCCTACTTTTCTTCTTCCTCTTTTGCCCGGCGTACACTCACAAAGTCAAGGGCAGCTTTAAAAGGGAATTCAACTGAAGTTTTTCTTCTGCAAAAGAATAGAGCGCGGTCAGGGAGGACAGAGACGTGACCTACATCATAATGACTTAGGGCACATTGGGGTTAATTACATGGTCCCTTAGTTGTCGTGATTTTGGTTTGATTCTAGTCCAGAATGATAGGGTGAAGGTCTGTTCCGTGCCCTAGCTGTAGGCTTTGGGCAGTCTCGACTCAGTTCCTAATAACTTGGTACTAAATGGGCAATCTCGGAGAAGTCACAGCAATGGCAGGTGTGAGAAATGGATAATACCACACTGATGTAACACTGATCGTCTGAATTGGGAGCTAAGGCACATTGTTGGAACACAGTATATTGGGCATTACCGAGATTGCCGACTGTGAGTGTTCAAAGCAGAAAGTATTCCATCTTACATCTCGACCGCAAAATATACGGTCAATTCACTTTGCAGTACACTCCGTGAAGCGCTTTGAGACAACAACAGCAACGGAGCACTTGAAAGACGTCTCGAAGGCGTGATAAGGTGCTATATCAAATGCAAGGATTATTATTTTTATTATTATGTCCAATCCCCCAGATTAAATTCACCAACAAATACAATCACTATACGTTACAGTAAATCCTGTGAAACACTTTGAGATGTTTCAATGACGTGACAAGGCCCAATATCAAATGCAAGGCTGATTATTTATTATTAATATGAAGGTTTACCATCTGGTTGAGTGCAAACATGAAATAATTGCACACTTCCTTTCCTGTGTTATTCTGT